>NW_012117932.1:1150803-1154886 GCF_000951035.1 Colobus angolensis palliatus | reverse complement strand
ATGGCACAGTCTTGGCTCACTGCAACCTCTGCCTCCCGGGTTCAAACGATTCTTCTGCCTCAGCCTCCCGAGTAGCTGGGATTACAGGCATGCACCACCAAGCCTGGCTAATTTTTTTGTATGTTTAGTATAGACGTGGTTTCACCATGTTGGTCAGGCTGGTCTCAAACTCCTGACCTCAGGTGACCCACCCACCTTGGCCTCCCAAAGTGCTGGGATTACAGGTGTGAGCCACCACTCCCGGCCTAATTTTTGTATTTTTAGTGGAAATGAGGTTTCACCATGTTGGCCAGGCTGGTCTCGAGCTCCTGACCTCAGATGACCCACCCACCTCGGCCTCCCAAAATGCTGGGATTACAGGCATGAGCCACCACGCACAGCCCTTTTTTGGTTCCTTAGTTGGTTCTCTCTCTCATTCTCCACAGTGGCTATCATGGACTCCATTTCACTCCTCAAACCCCAGACTTCATCCCTCATCCTTCTCTCTTAGCAAATGACCATGCTACCCCACCCAAAGAAAAAAAAAACTTCAGATAAAAACTTGCCTCTAGGCCCGGCATGGTGGCTCATGCCTATAATCCCAGCAGTTTGGGAGGCTGAGTCAGGTGGATCACCCGAGGTCAGGAGTTCGAGACCAGCTGGGCCAACATAGTGAAACGCTGTCTCTACTAAAAATTCAAAAATTAGCTGGGTGTGGGGGTGTGTGTACCTGTAATCCCAGCTCTTCGGGAGGCTGAGGCACGAGAATCACTTGAACCTGGAAGTTGGAGGTTGCAGTGTACTGAGATCGCACCACTGCACTCCACCAACCTAGTCTGTCTCAAAAAAAAAAAAAAGAAAAAACAACAATAACAACTTCCTGCCTGGGAATCTAGAAACCTAACTGTGTATACACCTGTCTTTTCCCCTTCCCTGCTGATCAGTGGAGGAGCCGCTGTGCTCTGTTTCAGCCTGACCCACACACCTCACCCCAGATACAGTTTCCACCTTTGAGGGACCTCACGCTAATTGCTTTTCTTCTCTCTCATTGCTTCAACGTTTTTCTTTCTGGGGTCTCATTCCATCAGTGTCAACCTGCCCCACTCTCTCAAAGACAAAACAAGACTCTGTTAATCCCACCTGGCTCTCCAGCTCCCCTCCTCCTCCCAAGTGCCAAACCAAGAGGGCTGTCCATCGTCACCTCCATCCCCCAGTCACTCCCCGACGCCTGGCAAACTGGCTTCCACCCTCACAGCACCCTTGCCAGTATCACCAGTGACCTTTTTGGCCCTTATCTGAGCTTTTGGCAACACTGGAGACCTCCCTCCATTCCTTTCGTTAGATTCCTTCTGGTTCCTCTGGCTGTCAGGGCACGCTCCTTCCCAGCTTTTCTCCCACTGTGTGTGTGTGCGTGGTGCTCATGCACACCCTGCAGTTCTCCAGCCTTGGCATTCAACACACTGTGTGTTGTAGTTGTGTGTTTATTAATGATCTTTCTCTTCAGCCAGAAAGTAAAATGAATATTTTACTATGCATGAATATTTGCTGAACAAATATTCAACATTTTGTTGAATTTTAAGTTCAAATCTATTTTGAAAGGCAAACACAGAAATAATATTTAAGGTTTGCTAGCCTTCTGGCAAAAACAAATTTAATCATTAAAACCCATGTTCCAGAAATCTACTTTGGCCGAGAGTAAAAGACATTAGTTAATGTGTTCCCTAAAAGGTTATTAATCTAAAACCTTTAGGTTTAGATTAATAGGGAACACAGTGACTCCCAGCCACCACTGGCTCTGTTCTAGAACTCAATGAGTTGCAAAATGTCAGGAAGGAGGAAGAGTTACTGGTGCTCCTACATTCCCACTCATGTCAAAAGTGAGATTTAGTATTTAGACACAACCCTGGATCTCTTAGTACCATCATCAGTGCCACAGGTGCGCCCTGCTGATACCCACGTTTTATTGTGGAGTTGGAAAGATGTGACAATTTGCTTATGATTTATTAGAAAATAAACTTGTTTAATCCATAGAACTGTGATAAATTAAGTTAATAAGTAAACAGAATGAAAGTGACCTTTCTTAGACTGGCCATTGCTCAGTGCTTCTGACATTTTCAGATTCCTTACCTCTGCTTATTTTTGAAAAACAAAACAAAGCATGAAAGCTAAGTCAGAAGCTAATGAAAAAGTTTATTTGTTCTTTTTGTTTTGTGGAGTCTTGGTCTGTCACCCAGGCTGGAGTGCAGTGGTACGATCTTGGCTCACTGTGACCTCCGCCTCCCAGGTTCAACTGATCCTCCTGCCTCAGCCTCCAGAGTAGCTGGGATTACAGGTATACACCACCACACCCAGCTAATTTTTGTATTTTTGGTAGAGACGGGGTTTTGCCACGTTGACCAGGCTGGTCTCGAACCATTGACCTAAGGTGATCCACCCACCTTGGCCTCCCAAAGTGCTGGGATTACAGGTGTGAGCCACTGTGCCTGGCCTAATGAAAAAGTTTATCTATGGGATAGAAGAGATAGGTATGGAATGACTATAATTTTGACTTTTGAGCCTTGAAAATGATTTATATATTCAAAAATAAAATAATGGGGAAAGGCAAACTTAAAATTTAATACAAACAAATGAAGGAACCTAACTGCATATCACATTGACAACATTAACCACACAGCAAAAAGAATTCAACTAATTTTTTTTAACAGTTTCCTTACTGTATGTTGTTAATGTGACATATCCTATGGGGTTGAAAAGATTGGAAAGAAATCTTAAATTTTAATTAGAGTGTTTATTATTGGGAGTATTACTGATAAATTTAAAACTATTTTGTGTATGTCATAGGAGAGAGCAGACAGGTAAATAGTTTAATTTTTTTTTTATGAGATGGAGTCTCACTCTGTGGCCCAGGCCGGAGTGCAGTGGCGCGATCTCGGCTCACTGCAAGCTCCGCCTCCCGGGTTCACGCCATTCCCCTGCCTCAGCCTCCTGAGTAGCTGGGAATACTGGCACCCGCCACCACGCCCGGCTAATTTTTTTGTATTTTTAGTAGAGACGGGGTTTCACCGTGATAGCCAGGATGGTCTGTAACTCCTGACCTCGTGATCCGCCCACCTCGGCCTCCCAAAGCGCTGGGATTACAGGCGTGAGCCACGGCGCCTGGCAGTGCTTTCAGTTTAATGTTGAAAACCAGGGTTCTCAAATGAAAAACGGGAAATTCAAATGTGAAATGGGAAAATAAGAAATATTCATTTTAGGTTTAAATTGGTGATAAAAGGGTGAAGTCATAATTTGAAAAAAGAAAAATACTTCTGTCCACTGAAAGACAGGGTCTCACTCTGTTGCCCAGGTTGGAGTACAGTGGCATGATCATGCCTCATTCCAACCTCAAACTCCCAGGCTCAGACGATCCTCCCACCTCAGCCTCCCAAGTATTTGGGACTACAGGCACGTGTCACCACACCTGGCTAACTTATTTTTAGAGATGAGATCTCACCACGTTGCTCAGGCTGGTCTCAGACTCCTATCTGTGAGCACGTGGAGCATTTAGGTTTGGGCTTCTTAACACCATTCCCCACTGTCCCAGCTCTGAGGTGGAAACATTTCTGGAACATTTTGTTGTGCCAGAAAGTGAGAAAGTGCAAAGATTGATTGGAGCATGCCAAAAGGACATAGCAGCCTGCTTGAGGGGATTTATGGCTAAATTTGGAAATTTTGAGCATCGCAAGGAATGATAGCAATGGATTGCAACCTATTGAAAAATTTTTTAAAACCCATGAGTCCAGAGCAATACTAAAAAATAAAAGGAGCAGGAGAAGTGAGACGTTAGGGGAATGCCTTCTCTACAGAAGAGTGCCAGTTAATAAATGCAGGAAACATGATGGAATTAGAAAATCCCCACTTTGTAGTACCAATATGTAATTATTGATTCTGACAAAGATGGATACTAAAGCCATTGAATACAATGTTGTTAGGGGGCCGGACACAGTGGCTCATGCCTGTAATCCCAGCACTTTGGGAGACCGAAGGGGGCGGATCACGAGGTCAAGAGATCAAGACTATCCTGGTCAATATGGTGAAACCCCATCTCTACTAAAAATACAAAAA
>NW_012117932.1:1142062-1149153 GCF_000951035.1 Colobus angolensis palliatus | reverse complement strand
AAAAAAAAAAAAAAAAAGTTTTAATTATTGAATAGATCACGTTTATAAAGGATATTTTAAAAATCACAATGGAATGAGCACTCATTACCCACCAAAATAAGGAACACGGAAGACTGTTCCTCCCTGGTGGATCTCCCTGATGCTAATGTCCCTCTCTTTTCAAAGGTAACCATTACGCTGAATTTTGTGTTTATCATTCCCTCGCTTTTATTTATAGTTTTACCATAATGCCTTAACTTTTAAACAATATGTGCTTAATTTCATATACTTTAAACCTAAGTGGAACTACATTCTATGTATTCTCCTGTGATTTATTTTTTATGCTTAATGTTATGTCCCTGAAGTTGTTCCTGCTGTTGTTTGTAGCTGTAATTCATTCACTTCACTGATTTTTAGTATTCTTCTATATAAATACATCACATATCTTTTAAAAAGCACAATTCTACTACTGATGTACACTTGGAATGTTTCTAGTTTTTTGATTCCTTCAAACAGTGCTAGTACACATATAAGAGCTTCTCTGGGAATAGAATTGTTGAAGCACAGGTTCTGAACATTTTAAATTTTACCAAAGAATGCTAAGTTTTTTCCAAAGTGATTATATTTACACTCCCACCTGCAATGTATGTGCTTCAGTAAATATTTGGTATGCTCATGCCTCCTTAAAATTTTTTTTATTTTAAAAGAATTTTAGACATACAAAAAGTTGCAAAAATAGTATAAGGGATCTGAAAATGAAATTAAGAAAATTTTAATTACAAGAATATCAAAAAGAATAAAATACATAGGAATGAATTTGACAAAAGAAGTGCAAAGCTTATCCTCTGAAATAATGAAGCATTGCTGAATGAAATTAAGGAAGACCTAAATAAATGAAAAGACATTTATATTTATAAAATTGAAGATATATTAATATTTTTAAGATGACCATATTCCCCCAAATTGGTCTACAGATTCAGTGCATCCCCTACCAAAATCCCAGCTGGCTTCTTTGCAGAAACTTACAAGCTGATTCTAAAATTCGTGTGGAAATTTGAGGGACCCAGAATACCCAAAACATTATTGAAGAAGAATAAAGTTGGAGGACTCTCACTTACCCATTTTAAGCTCTAGTAAACTGTATAAGCTACTGTACTCAAGACAGTGTGGCGATGACAAAATGATAAACATACAGATAAACAAGATGGTGTTGAGATTCCAGAAATAAACCTCAATTCAATTTTGACAAGGTTGCCAAGACAGTTTAACAGAGAAAGAATAGTCTTTTCAATGAGTGATGCTGGGACAACTGAATATCCACATGCAAAAGAATGAAGTTTGACCTCTACCTCACATACAAAAAATAACTCAAAATGGATCAAAGACCTAAATGTAGCAGCTACAATTACAAAATTCTTAGAAGAAAATGGGTATAAATGTTTGTGACCTTGGAATACTAATAATTATTTCTTACATATGACACCAAAAGCCTAAACTTTTATACATAAACTGGACAATCCTCAAAATTTAAAATATTTGTACTTCGAAGGACATCATGAAGAAAGTTAAAAGACAAGCCACAGAATGGGGGAAACTATTAGGAAATCATTTATCTGGTACGGCACTATATCTACAATATTCAAAGACCTGTTACAACTCACAGGAAGGGGAACATCACACACTGGGTCCTATTGTGGGGAGGGGGGCGGGGGGAGGGATAGCATTAGGAGATACACCTAATGTAAATGACGAGTTAATGGGTGCAGCACACCAATATGGCTCATGTATACATATGTAACAAACCTGCACGCTGTGCACATGTACCCTAGAACTTAAAATATAATTAAAAAAAACTTAATAATAAAGACAAATTGTTTAATTAACATATGGATGAAGGATCTGAATAAGCATCTATCCAAAGGAGATACATGAATGGCCAATGAACACATGAAAAGATGTTTATCATTAGTCATTGGAGAAATGCGAATCAAAACCCCAATGAGAGACTACTACACATCCCACTAGGATGACCCATAAAAGAGAGGTAGTAACAATTGTCGAATATGTGGAGAAATTGGAAACTCATACACTGCTGTTAGGAATTTAAAATGGCACAGCAACTTTAGAAAACAGTCTAGTGGTCGCTCAGATGATTAACTCTATGATCCAGCAATTCTACTCCAAGATATTAAATGAGCCGGGCACAGTGGCTGACACCTGTAATCCCAGCACTTTGGGAGAACAAGGTGGGTGGATCACAAGGTCAGGAGATCGAGACCATCCTGGCTAACACGGTGAAACCCCGTTTCTACTAAAAATACAAAATTTAGCCAGGCGTGGTGGTGGGCGCCTGTAGTCCCAACTACTTGGGAGGCTGAGGCAGGAGAATGACATGAACCCAAGAGGTGGAGCTTGCAGTGAGCCGAGACTGCACCACTGCACTTCAGCCTGGGCGACAGAGCAAGGTGACAGAACGAGACACTGTCTCAAAAAAAAAAAAAAATCTGAAATGAGAGAGAAGTGAAAATATACGTGCATGCAAAAACCTGTATACAAATGTTCATTGCAACATTATTCATAATAGCCCAAAAGCAGAAAAACCCAGATATCCACCAAGTGATGAATGGATAAATAAAATGTGGTGTATCCGTACAGTGGAATATAAACAATAAAGAGAAAGAAAGTATTGATGCATACTACAACGTGGATGAAACTTGAAAACATTATTCCAAATGAAAGAAACCAATCACACAAGATTGCATCTTGTACAATTCCACTTACATGAAATGTCTAGAATAAGCCCGTCTATAGAGACATGAAGTAGACTGTGATTGCCTGGGGATTGGGGATGTTGAGGGAATAATTGAGGGGTTAAATATGTGGAGTTTCCTTAGGAGGTGATGAAAATGTTTTAAAATTGTGACTGGTGTCCAGCTCCATGAATATATACTAAAAGCCATTGAATTATGCACTCTAAATGGGTAAATTATGTGTGAATACATGCTTATATCAATCACTAAAGCTGTTAAAAAATCATAGAGTTCGCTAAACCCTTCACTCAATTTCTCTCAAAGTTAGCAACTTACCTAACTATAATACAATTATCAGAGCAGGAAATCAATGCCAGAATGATACTGTTAATGGAAGATCTCCCCAGTCTTTCTCTTCATGTTGTTTTCCTGTTCCAGGTTCCAATCCAGATTCACACATTGCATTCAGTTATGTCCTTTTCATCTCCTCTGATCTATGACTTTTCTTCAGTCTTTCCTAGCTTTTCCTGACCTTAAGTGAATACTAATCAATTGTTTTGTGTAGGGAATGCTTGAGTTTTCTCACAATTTAATTGAGGTTTTGAGTTTTGGGCAAGAAAACCATAAAAGTGATACTGTGTCCTGATTGCATCATGTCAGGGAGTACATGAGGTTGATATTTTATTATTGGTGATGTTAACCTTGATCACTTGATTAAGGTATGTCTGCCCAGTTTCTGCATTGTAAAGTTACTGGTTTCTTCTTTGGAATTGATTTAAAATCTTGTGGAAATATTTCGAGCAATGGTAATATCCTGTTTTCATCAAACTTTCAGCCACTAATTTTTGCATCCATTAGTGGATCTTGCCAGCAATGTATTGTGGTATTTCCAAGATGATGATTTTCTGTCATTTTTTCCCTACATTTACTAGTAAGAGTTCATTAATTAAATTCTGTAAGGAAAAGCTGTTCCTTCTCATTTATCTATGTATTATAAATACAGGTCATTTTTATTTTATTCTGTGGGTTATTTCCAACACTATACTGACGATCATTATTATTTTGCTCAAATTTTCCAGCATTGGCCATTGGAGGCTCCTTCGGGCAGGCCCTTGTGTTTTGTTTTTTTTAACATACTGTTTTCTTGCTTTCTGAAACTATAAGACATTCTAGGTTTACTTTTATTTTTCTGCCTCAACACTGGGATTAACCTTTTTTCCAAGAAACCTGATTCCTTGTATTGAAGAATGGTATTTAGAAATCAAAATTTGGGTGTTAAGTGTGCCCATTGCTACTAGGATGTCATTGCGCCTAAGCCCACTCAGCAGACAGAGCTAGGAAACCATGTATATGTATATTAACCCATGAACGCACACATATACCTCTTTATTTCTCTGTCTACCAATCTATGTTTAAAAATATGAGTTATTTGTAACTTCTTTCTCTGACAGGAAGAAACCTAGTTCTCATTATCTGCAATATCTTCACGTCTTTGATTTTTTTCTGGTAATTACACAATTACTAACTCCTACCTCTGTGCCCAAACCACTGTCTTATTAACAAAGAAATTCTTGATTTCCAGTGAGACAAACCTCTCCCATGTTTTCTACTTCAGAATTATCTTGACTTTTTTTGGTTCTTTGCTTGGCCATATACATTTTTAAAAACATTTTTTCAAGTAAAATTAAAAATAAAAACCTGTTGGGCCAGGATCATGCCTATAATGCCAGTGCTTTGAGAGGCCAAAGCTGGAGGATTGCTTGAGACCAGGAGTTTGAGACCAGCATGGGCAACATAGTGAGACCCCCATCTCTTAAAAAAGAAAAAACACTTAGCCAAGTATGCTGGCACATGCCTGCAGGCCCAGCTACTCAGGATGCCGAGGCAGGAGGATAGCTTGAGCCCAGTACCTCAAGGCCACAGTGAGGTGTGATCACACTACTACACTCAGCATGGGTGACAGAACAAGGCTCTTGTCTCTAAATTTAAAAAAAAAAAAAAGGTAATTTTTATTGGAATTACTTTGAATCTCTAGATAAGTTTGAGGAAAATTCAGTTTTAACTTTATTTTATGATGTAGCTCTATTTAGGTCATTTTTAACATAATTAATAGTTTCATCATTTTCTCCATAACGGTCTTACATACCTTTTGTAAGATTTATTCCTAGATATATAATAGATATATATATAGGTAGATATATATATAGATATAGATATAGATTTTTTTTTTAGACAGAGTCTCGCTTTGTCGCCCAGGCTGGAGTGCAGTGGCACAGTTTCAGCTCACTGTAAGCTCTGCTTCCCGAGTTCACACCATTCTCCCGCCTCAGCCTCCCGAGTAGCTGGGGCTACAAGCGCCCACTACCACGCCTGGCTAATTTTTTGTGTGTCATTTTTAGTAGAGATGGGGTTTCACCGTGTTAGTCAGGATGGTCTCGATCTCCTGACCTCATGATCCATTTGCCTCTGCCTCCCAAAGTGTTAGGATTACAGACATGAGCCACCGCGCCTGGCCGATATATAATATTTTTTTAACATCCTGTAAATTTTTTTTAAGTACACTTCCTAACTACTGCTTGTGTACAGAAATGCAACTGATCTTTGTAAATTGATTTTGAATTTATCAACTAAATTCTTATTGATTCATCCATAGATTATTTTGTGTTTTCTACACAGACATATTATTAGTAAACAATGATAGTGTTATTCTCACTTGTTTTGTTCCTTACTTTGTAGTTATAAGCCAAATATATATATATACACACACACACATACATACACACACACATATATATCTCAGGATATACAATTACAAAATGTGAGTCAGGCTGCACAATATGCGTAGAAAAAAACAGGAAAAAAAGCACAAAAATGGAAGCAGTGAATTAAATAATTATGGATACGTTTTTCTTTTTAAACGTATCTCTGTACTGTTCAGTTTTTCCAAAATAAGTATCTGTCACTTTCATTATGAGGAAAAAAAAAAACTTAAAAATAAAAGTCTAAAAGACAGTTTAAAAGTAGGGCTGATTACTAAAAACAGCCAGTTAGAAATAAAACAATCAGGTAGTTCTGATGTGCCTGCTCAGGACAGAGCTGGCAGCCTGCATAGTTATGGACTAATATACCATGTTATTGTCAAGAAAACAACCTCTTAGATTTCTGCAACTTTGTTTTTCCAGTAAGGGAATGTATGCAATTGACCTGTCAAAGATATACAGTCATCTTTATACTTGATCTTAGTCAAAAAGCCACAATTGGTCTTTACTTCATTTGTTTTGAAAGGCAGCAAATTCTTAATTATCAATACAATATATTTTGTCCTCTTTATGAATTATTTATAATCGTTTCTTTTTAGGATGCCTTAACTCATGCTGCTTATTTCCTAAGGATAAACTGGAAATACAGACTAATTTGTAACTGGTACTACACTCCCTATTTTACAGATAAGGAAACAGACACTTTAGAGATTAAGTAGGTCCTTTCTCTAATGCCTCTGCTGGCTTCCTCTACCTACCCCATAGTACCTTGTCTCCATCATGACGCTCATCAAAATTTTCTGTCTTCTCCATCATAAGCTCCATGAGATTTAGATCTTACTCCTGTTCCCCTCTGTTTCCCCAGACCTAGCACAGTAACTGGCATGGCACATAGTAGATAGATGATCAATAAATAGCTATCAAATGTTGAATGAGTTTTTTCCTCTCTTTTGTTTCTTTTTTTGTTTTTTTGAAATAGAGTCTCACTCTATTGTCCAGGCCGGAGTGCAGTGGTGTGATCTCGGCACACCACAACCTCGGCCTCCTAGGTTGAAGTGATTCTCCTCCTCAGCCTTCTGGGTAGCTGGGACTACAGGCGTGCACCACCACACCCAGCTAATTTTTGTATTTTTTATAGAGATGAGGTCTCACTATGTTGCCCAGGCTGGTCTGGAACTCCTGGCCTCAAGTGATCCACCCATCTTAGCCTCCCAAAGTGCTGGGATTACAGGCATAAGCCACCACATCTGGCCACAGTCCACTTTCAAAAAAATCACAGTATCTGCCAAATTAAATGTTTGATTGATTGCTTTTGGAAATATTCACAACAAAATTTGACTATATTTGGGTGAGAACTGAAAACAATCGGTGAGTAAAGGCTCCTAATGAACAGTGTTTGGAAGCAAAATTACCTTTCTGTCCACCTTTTCTGGTATAAAGAATTTTTCATATGGTAAAACATTTTTTTTCTGTTATACCATTTAGGCCTGTTAGTATTACAGCATCTAGATGCTAATTAATTACATGTAATTCTTCATTGAGCTGCATTTATATTAAAAGAAAAGACAGATAAAATTAAATTAATGTAATTCATAAAAGTCTC
>NW_012117932.1:1137679-1141762 GCF_000951035.1 Colobus angolensis palliatus | reverse complement strand
TCTCGATCTCCTGACCTCGTGATCCACCCGTCTCGGCCTCCCAAAGTGCTGGGATTACAGGCTTGAGCCACCGCGCTCGGCCAAGATTTCCTCTTTTAATCAATTATCTCAACAACAGCTTTATGTGCCTAGAACTACTTTAGATGTGTGTAGAAGTAATTTTATTGGCCGGGCGCAGTGGCTCACGCCTGTAATTCCAGCACTTTGGGAGGCCAAGGTGGGCAGATCATAAGGTCAGGAGATCGAGACCATCCTGGCTAACACGGTGAAACCCCATCTCTACTAAAAATACAAAAAAATTAGCTGGGCGTGGTGGTGGGCGCCTGTAGACCCAGCTACTGCGGAGGCTGAGGCAGGAGAATGACGTGAACCTGGGAGGCGGAGCTTGCAGTGAGCCGAGATCACGCCACTGCACTCCAGCCTGGGTGACAGAGCGAGACTCTATCTCAAAAAAAAAAAAAAAGAAGAAGTAATTTTATTATAGACAGAGACAATGATACAGTATTAAAGTTTCTTAGTTTCTAACATATTGAGAATATAGCCATCATGACTAATTCAGTTCAGTTTATTAAGTTGGTACATAAATCCGACATTCACTGAGGTGTGCCAGTGCTCTAAATACTGTGCAAGATGGTCACTGTATAAAAATGAGTAAAACACTACCAAAAAGCTCACAGTCTAACGTGGTATCTTTGAACATTAATATATTGGTTTTTTCTTTTCTCGTATATGTTTTGTTGCTAAATTTAGGGTAAAGAAGGCTTATATTAATTTGGTCAAGAGCTGTAGCCCAAAGCTTAATTTTTTTCCAGGTGGCCTGTTGAAGCCATTAGCAGCAGCACTTTATATGCAAATAGAATTTAGTGAAGCAAAGGTCTCATACACTCAGCTGCTTTTATCTCATGTACCAGAATGTTCCCTGTATTTGTGTCAGGGGTGGGAGGTGACGGGCAGTGTTATGAAGAAAAGGATATCTGATATTTCCTCCTGATACTGTGATGGGGAACATAAAAAGGAAAAAGTATCTGCTCTGTAAATATCTTCATACAGTTGGTACCCAGTGTCAGCAGACAGTGAACTCAAGTCTGTCTCCTGTGTGTGTGTGTGTGTATGTGTAAAAGTGTGTTAAAAGATTACTTTTTTTCTTCTTGGCAGGTGTCCTTGTAGACTTGGGTCTGGAGGAAAATGGGACAGCCCATCAGAGAGCAGAAAAATATGTTATTCGTCTAGACAATGAGATTCAAACCAAGTTTGAAGTTTTTATGAGGAGAGTGAAACAGAACCCGTACACACTGTTTGTGCTAGTTCATGACAACTCCCATGTGGAACTAACGAGGTGATTGGTTCAGAGTGAGCAAATGGAGTCTCCCTTCTACAGGAATAATTGTTACCTAATGAAATGTGTTAAATGTGGCCAGGCGTGGTGGCTTATGCCTGTAATCCTAACACTTTGGGAGGCCGAGGTGGGTGGATCGCTTGAGGTCAGGAGTTTGAGACCAGCCTGGCCAACATGGTGAAACCCCATGCTAATAAAAATACAAAAATTAGCCATGCCTGGTAGCACATGCCTGTAATCCCAGCTACTTGGGAGGCTGAGGCAGGAGAATTGTTTGAACCCAGGCGCTGGAGGTTGCAGTGAGCCAAGATCACACCACTGCACTCCTGTCTGGGTGATAGAGTGAGACTTTGTCTCAAAAAAAAAAATTATAAAAGAAAAAAAATGTGTTAAAGGTGATTCCAAAGCCCAGGGACCCTAACGTTTGCTGTCTTCTTACTGGTAACCTTTTCCTACCCTTTTCTTGTTTCCTCAGCTTTTCTCATCAATTTCACGTTGGTTTTATGTTAACTACATATGTTGGTCCGTTTTCATGCTGCTGATAAGGACATACCTGAGACTGGGAAAATTTACAAGAGAAAGAGGTTTAATTGGACTCACAGTTCCTCATAGCGGGGGAAGCCTCACAATCATGGCATAAGGCAAGGAGGAGCAAGTCACATCTTACATGGATGGCAACAGACAAAGAGAGAATGAGGAAGATGTAAAAGCAGAAACCTCTGATAATATCATCAGATCTCATGAGACTCACTGTCACAAGAACAGCATGGGAAAGACCCACCCCCATAATTCAGTCATCTCCCACTGGGTCCCTCCCACAATATGTGAGAATTATGGGAGCTACAAGATGAGATTTGGGTGGAGATACAGAGCCAAACCATATCTTTCTACCCCGGCCCCTCCCAAATCTCATATCTTCACATTTCAAAACCAATTATGCCTTCCCAACTCCCCCAAACTCTCAACTCTTTTCAGCATTAACTCAAAAGTCCAAAGTCTCATCTGAGACAAGGCAAGTCCCTTCTGCCTATGAGCCTGTAAAATCAAAAGCAAGTTAGTTTCTTCCTAGATACAATGAGGGTACAGGCATTGGATAAATATAGCCATTCCAAATGGGAGAAATTGACTAAAACAAAGGGGCTACAGGCCCCAGTAGGAACTCAGTGTGGTGGGTCTGACCCCACATTTCCCTTCCACACTGCCCTAGCAGAGGTTCTCCATGAGGGCTCCGCCCCTGCAGCAAACTTTTGCCTGGGCATCCAGGCATTTCCATACATCTTCTGAAATCTAGGCAGAGGTTCCCAAACCTCAGTTCTTGACTTCTGTGCACCCACAGGCTCAACACCATGTGGAAGCTGCCAAGGCTTGGGGCTTCCACCCTCTGAAGCAACAGCCCAAGCTGTACATTGGCCCCTTTTAGTCATGGCTGGAGCAGCTGGGACACAGGGGTCCAAGTTCCTAGGCTGCACACAGCACATGGCCCAGCCCACAAAACCACTTTTCCCTCCCAGGCCTCTAGGTCTGTGGATGGGGGGTGCTGCCATGAAGACCCCTGACATGCCCTGGAGACATTTTCCCCGATTGTCTTGGGGGCTAACATTCGGCTCCTCACTACTTATGCAAATTTCTCCAGCCAGCTTATTCCCCCTTAAAATACTATCAGATCTCATGAGACTTTTGCTATCACAAGAACAGCGTGGGAAAGACCTGTCCCCATAATTCAGTCGTCTCCCACCGGCTCCCTCCCATACCACATGGGAATTATGGGAGCTACAAGGTGAGATTTGGATGGGGAGACAGAGGCAAATCATATCACTACACTCTGGATGAATTAAAGATTCCTGAAAAAATTTTGTTTTAAGAGCTTGGTAGAACTCAGCTTTGCCAGAGAAAGGACAGCAATAAGGAAGTTAGGATGAATGAGCTCCTGGAAGGGTGATGATGTGCTTCCCTCTCTGCCTCCAACGCACTTTTCTATTTGGCCTTGCTTCTCTTCTTTCTTCTCCCACTATTTCTCCTCATCTTTGCCCTTCTCTTTTCCCTCTTGCCTTTAAAAGCAGTAGAGATGCACTTTCATGACCTGAAATCTTCCCTAGTTCCCCAGTTTAAACAAGAGAATATCATATTTACTGGATGAAATTATTATTATTATTGAGATAGAGTCTCGCTCTGTCACCCAGGCTGAAGTGCAGTGGTGCAATCTTGGCTCACTGCAACCTCCGCCTCCCGGGTTCAGGCAGTTCTGTGCCTCAGCCTCCCAAATAGCTGGGATTACAGGTGCCCACCAGACATCTGGCTAATTTTTGTATTTTTAGTAGAGATGGGGTTTCACCATCTTGACCAGGCTGGTCTTGAACTCCTGACCTTGTGATTCACCCGCTTTGGCCTCCCAAAGTGCTAGGATTACAGGCGTGAGCCACCATGCCTGGCCTGGATGAACTTATTAATGAAAGAGAAGTTGGCAGAGTATGGTGTCTCACACCTGTAATCCCAGCACTTTAAGAGGCCAAGGCAGGTGGATTACTTGAGGTCAGGAGTTCAAGACCAGCCTGGCCAACATGGTGAAACCCCGTCTCTACCAGAAATACAAAAAAATTAGCCAGGCATGGTGGCACATGCCTGTAATCCCAGCTACCCGGGAGGCTGAAGCAGGAGAATCACTTGAACCCAGGAGGCAGAGGTTGCAGTGAGCGGAGATGATGCCACTGCACTACAGCCTGGGTGACAGAGAGAGATTCCATCTCAAA
>NW_012117932.1:1130400-1137139 GCF_000951035.1 Colobus angolensis palliatus | reverse complement strand
CAAGCATTTCTCCTGCCTTAGCCTCCCAAGTAGCTAGGATTACAGGCACACACTGCCACACCCAGCTAATTTTTTTTGTATTTTTTTTTTTTTAATAGAGACGGGGTTTCACCATGTAGACCAGGCTGGTTTTGAACTCCTGACCTCAGGTGGTCTATCTGCCTTGGCCTCCCAAAGTGCTGGGATTACAGATGTGAGCCACCATGCCCGGCCCAACTGCAGATTTAGATATCACTGGTCTAAATAACTGAGTTTGCACTTTGAGGTATATTGGGAATAAACTGAAAAGGAAAAAAAAAATACATATTCCTAAAATCTGTCTGAAAAGAGGGAATGTAAATTTTTTCCCTTCCGTGTCAAATTTTGGTTGTTTCTACTCTGCTCCCAATTGAAAAGAGATAGAAAAATAAAAACTAAAACAGTATCTCCTTGTTAGGGTCTGATTCTGTATCTACTTGGTTAAATGAGGTATTAATATGACTTTCAATTTTTCTACAGTGTCATTTCAGGCTCTTTGTCACATGGCGAACCCAGTCATGGACTAGCTGATAGGGTCATTAATTGCAGAGAAGTTCTGGAAGCTTTCAACCTCCTGGTGCTCCAGGTCAGCTCCTTCCCATACACTCTGCAGACCCAACAGTCCCGCATTAGCTCTAGCAATGAGGTTCACTGGATACAACTGGATACCGGGGTGAGTCTCTTGCCTGCTGTCTGATACACTGTCATGTTCTTAGTTCCCCAGAGGGTAGGACCTTGTAACAAAATATGTCACGGCTTAAGATCATATTCATAAGAATTCAAAATCTAATATAATCCTTTATGTAAGACTTCAAAAATCTGGCTGGGTGTGGTGGCTCACGCCTGTAATTCCAGCACTTCAGGAGGCTAAGGCGGGTGGATCACAAGGTCAGGAGATCAAGACCATCCTGGCTAACATGGTGAAACCCCGTCTCTACTGAAAATACAAAAAATTAGCCAGTTGTGCTGGTGGGTGCCTGTAGTCCTGGCTACTCGGGAGGCTGAGGCAGGAGAATCACTTGAACCCGGGAGGTGGAGGTTGCGTGAGCCGAGATCGTGCCATTACACTCCAGCCTAGGGGACAGAATGAGACTCTGTCTCAAAAATAAATAAATAAAAATAAATAAATAAATATCTAACGTAATTCTGTATCTTCCAAAAGTTCCATATATTTACAATTATTGTAAGGCTAAAGTCTAGTGAATAGTATCCTGTATAAATCTGATTAGGTGGTTCTTTTCTTAGGTATCATGCAGATGCGAAATTATCTGTCCTATATAATTTTTCAAAAAGAAAATGTTGATGTTATCTGAGGCCATGATCAATATCCTGAATTTCCTTTGTGCCTTCATATGATTAATTTCACCCTGAGACCTGGAAATTTTATTGTCCTCTTGGATGGCCTTTTTGTCATGTTTTAGTCTCATGATCTGCATCACTGTTAATTACTCTCTTGCTCCTCCAGCAACTGGGTTTTGTTTTAAATCAGTTTTCACAGTCTTCTGTATGAAATGGGATGATGGCACTGTTACTTTAAATAACTCCATAGTAGCAGTGAATGTGTTGAGACTACCTGTCTCAACATTGGATATATCCAGGGATTTATAGTTTTTACTCCAATCTCTACTATTGAAAAATATTTTGTATGACCTACAAACTGTATGCTAAATATACTATCAAAGAAAAGAAATATGAATTTCATAAAAATAATAAAAATTAGCCATTAAGCAATGGATCCTTCATTTAAAAATACTGAACACACTGGATATTTTTAAATAAACATGGTTAAGTAAAAAACACCAAAAATGTCTTACATAAAACTAACATTTATTTTTCAACCTGATGCATTTTATTCTGTCATCAAGAAGGTAAGTTTTCGCTGACTTTGCGCTCTTGTCTTCGAGCATTGGTGTGTTCCTTGCAAGCAGGAAGCTCAGGTCCTTGAATCTTGTTGTCTTCAGCAGTCACTGCCTTATGAGAACTAACTCAGTGTGTTCACTATCATTAGAGATTACTTTGAGCTTTTGCTTTGCTTTCTTGGTATCTTCTCCATGCCAGCTCCAGCCATTCATTGGGCAGTCGAGGTAGGGGTGAGATAACAGAGCTGCCAGAGTTCCTTTGCCTCCAAACTACAAGGGGAGCCTATGGGCTACCCAAGTAGCTGCTGGGTTGCTCTGACAAAGAATGGGATTGCCGAGAGAATGAATGGAAATAATAATTATTTTTTAAATTAATTTTTTTTGAGGCGGAGTCTCACTTTGTCACCCAGGCTGGAGTGCAGTGGTACGAACTCAGCTCACTGCAACCTCCGCCTCCCAGGTTCTCCTGCCTCAGCCTCCAGAGTAGCTGGGATTACAGGTGCCCGCCACCATGCCTGGCTAATTTTTGTTTTTTTGGTAAGAGAGACCGAGTTTCACCATGTTGGCCAGGGTGATCTTGAACTCCCAGCCTCAGGTGATCCACAAGCCTCTCAAAGTCCTGGGATTACAGGTGTGAGCCAAGAATAATTAATTTTTTAATCCCCCAGATAGTTCTCCTATTATACATTAAATTTCAGTATATTGTTGGAGTGTAGAGAGAACTGTCCTAATTCAGTCTTTTCCAAAAGGGATCACACCCCAGTGATAGGAAGAAGGACCAATAGCCTCTGCCTTTATTTTCTCTTACCATGAAATAGAGAAACAGGTTTAAAATAATTTTCCTTAAAAGTCATTTTAGCCGGGCACAGTGGCTCACAACTGTAATCCCAGCACTTTGGGAGGCCGAGGCGGATGGATCGTTTGAGCCCAGGAGTTCAAGACCAGCCAGGGCAACATGGTGAGACCCCATCTCTACAAGAAGTACAAAAGTTAGCCAGACATGCATCTGTAGTCCCAGCTACTCAGGAGGTGGAGTTGGGAAGACTTTTTGAACCCAGGAGGTCGAGGCTGCAGTGAGCTGAGATTGTGTCACTACACTCCAGCTTGGGAGACAGAGCAAGACCCTGTACCAAAAAAAAAAAATCATTTTAAGGAAATGATTAATTTTTAAGGTTTAATAATGGTATTACAGTCATTTATTTATTTATTTATGTATTTTTGAGTCGGGGTCTGACACCCCTGCTGGAATGCAGTGGTACAATCATGACTCACTGCAGCCTCAAACTCCTGGGCTCAAACAATCCTCCTACCTCACCCTCCCAAGTAGCAGAGCTACATGCACATACCACCATGCCTGGGTAATTTTAAAAATATTCTGTAGAGACAGTGTCTCACTATATTGTCCAGGCTGGTCTCAAACTCTTGGCCTCAAGCAGTTCTCCCATCTTGACCTCCCAAAGTGTTAGGATTACAGGCATGAGCCACTGTACCTAGCCTGTGGTTATGTTTCTGAAAAGGGTTCTTGGCCAGGCACAGTGGCTCACGCCTGTAAACTCAGCACCCTGGGAGGCTGAGATGAGTGGATCACTTGAGATCGGGAGTTCGAGACCAACCTGGCCAATGTGGTGAAATACAAAAATTAGCCAGGTGTGGTGGCGGGCACCTGTAATCCCAGCTACTCCAGAGGCTGAGGCCGGAGAATTGCTTGAACCCAGGAAATGGGGATTGCAGTGAGCCGAGATTATGCCACTGCACGCCAGCCTAGGCGACAGAGAAAGACTCCATCTCAAAAAAAAACAGATGAGGGGCTTCTTATCATAGACATATCTAGTGATGTTCTTCTGGATTAAAGATACGATATCAGGTATTTGTTCAAACTAATTGAGAGGTGAAGAGTTATACTCTTCTTCAATTTAAGATTTAAAGAAATCGTCCCTGAAATTGAGATCAACATGGGATAAAGGGGAAAAAAAATTTAATTTACAACAACTTTATACGTGTAAGGGAGAAGTTCCTGATGATTAGCATCCTTTAGTTATCTTGAAGCCTATATCCCAGGAGGGATAATTGGAAAAAAGCAAATTAATTGAATTCAAAAAATATGATTGAGCACACTTGTGGACTTGTGTTGAATCTTGCAAAGAACACACAGAAAACTGATGGTTTAAGCCGAGTACAGTGGCTCACACCTGTAATCCCAGCACTTTGGGAGGCTGAGGCAGGCAGATCATTTGAGGTCAGGAGTTTGAGACCAGCCTGGGCAACATGGTGAAACCCCGTCCCTACTAAAAATACAAAAATTATCCAGGCATAGTGGCGGGCAACTGTAATCCCAGCTACTCGGAAGGCTGAAGCAGGAGAATCACTTGAACCCAGGAGATGGAGGTTGCAAAGAACCGAGATCGTGCCACTGCACTCCAGCATGGGTGACAGAGGGAGACTCCGTCTCAAAAAAAACAGAAAAAGAAAACTGATAGTTTAGAGGAGAAAGCAAAGTATATATCTAAGTCATATTATCCAGAGGAGAATAAGACAATTTCAGAAAAACAAAATGCTCTGGGAGTTGAAGCGAAGGAGGAGTCACATTTATTTGAGAGGTCCAGGGGAAGCTCCATGGATAAGAGAACAGAGGATGATGGCCCTGGGGAGACAGGAAGGCCTGGGCAGGGGGCTGGGGGCAGGAGGAGGCACTCGTGGCAGCAGACAGGGTGGGCAGGGGACACAGAGGAGGAAACTGGGCATTTTTCAGAGAATGCTGCATAGGATGCAAAAGAAGCCTGGAAATATACACATGGAGGCTGTCAGTGCCAGGCTAGCAAAGCTTACACTTATTATACAGGCATTAAGGATTTTTTAGCAAGAGTATATATACACACACACATATATATAGCATTATTAGAATTTAGTATATAGTATATATACTATATATAGTGTATATATATATATATACACACTATATAATTAGAATTTGTGTGTGTGTGTGTGTGTATATATATATAGCATTATTAGAATTTACCTGTTTCTTGTTAACAATGTAAAATGTTTAGTTTGTTTACCACCACCCTGGAAGTCCTGTGTCCCTTCTGGACACCCCCACTAAAGGGTAACACTATTCTGGCCTCCTGTACTACAGATTTGTTTTGCTCAGTATGGAGCTTATATGAATGGAAACATGCGTTATGTACTCTCTTGTTTCTGACTTCCTTTGCTTAACATTTTGTTTGGGAAATTTGTAGTTTTCATGAATCGTAAATCATTCTTTTTGCTTTGTGTGTGTGTTACATTGTATGACTCCACCACCGTTCGTGTATCCATCCTATTTTATTTTACATAGTACTGCTGCAACATCCTGGCACACCCTTTAGTAAATGTATGTATGCATTTCTTTTGGGTCTCTGAGAGTGAAATTTCTGGGTCATCAAGTACGTATATGTTCAGCTTTAATAGCTACTGAGAGGCAGTTCATTCAATCTAGAGGCCAAGTCAGAGTGATTCGAAGTAGATCAGTCAGTGGCTTTTCTGATAATTTGGGTTAGAATGAACAAATACATGAATCAGAATGATGGTCCTGGCAATAAAATGGATGGGAGACACGGTACATTTTCTAGGATTTGTTTATTCAGGGAGAGGGAAGAACCAGAAATATTTTTGAGGTGTTACCTTTAGTTGGAAAAAAGAAGTTGAAAGAAGTTTTTTGTTTTGTTTTGTTTTTTGAGACAGAGTCTCACTCTGTCAGCCAGGTTGGAGTGTAGTGGCACGATCTGGGCTCACTGCAACCTCTGCCTCCCGGGTTCAAGCGATTCTCCTGCATCAGCCTGTAGCTGGGATTACAGGCGTGCGCCACCACGCTTGGCTAATTTTTTATATTTTCAGTAGAGATGGGGTTTCACCGTGTTGGCCAGCCTGGTCTTGAACTCCTGACCTCAAGTGATCTGCCCTCCTCGGCCTCCCAAAGTGCTGAGATTATAGGTGTGAGCCACTGTGCCTGGCCGGAAAGAAGTTTGATTTGTGGAGGGCAGATGAGACTGACTTTGAGTTAAGATGCAGGTGAGCACACCATTGTGTAGATTTTTTGTTTTTTTGTTTGTTTTGTTTTGTTTTGTTTTGTTTTGTTTTAACAAACAGTGATTATTGAGGCAGCTAGTGTGGTTAGAATCATGGAAGAAAATAACAAAGAGAACTGCCAAGAGGGCAGTGAGGCCAAGGGCCAACAAGTCATCACCACTGGCGTTGGCCTCAGGAGTCCTTGGTGACCTTCCAGGGAACAGCATCTGGAGAGCAGAGCGTTGGACAGGAGCAAAGGCAGAGACAGCAGCGAAAGCACTGGGAGCATGGAGGGTCACTGAGAGGGCAGGCCTTCCACACAGGGGAGTTTGCCTTGTGAGAAGGGACATTCTCCCCCCAGAAGTAGTGATTCAGTAAGTCATACGATTTATGATACCTGAAACGTATCTTCACAGTAAAATCATTCAGTTTCGTAACTCGTGGTTTAAAGAATGGTTCCACTCATTTCTATTAAAACTTCTGTAACACAAAACCATCGTTACAGTTTAATGCAAACAGAACAGATGGGGAAACCATTCACTTCTAATTCTAATTTTTAGTAGCTCTAGTTCTCAAAACCCATACTGGCTGTAGTTAATCACAGGCCATCTATTTACCAACCTGCTAAGAAAAAAGAGAGAGAGATAAAAACGAGGACAGGTGGATGCAAGGTGGATGCATCGTATCCAGCAGTTCTAATGCTGTGTCAGGAAGAGCAGCAGGCTCGGAGTAGGATTTAATAATTTCCCAAAGAAAAAGGGGCAAAGGATGAGCAGGAAATGTGAAGACCAAGTACACACTTTTTTTTTTTTTTTTTT
>NW_012117932.1:1120519-1124377 GCF_000951035.1 Colobus angolensis palliatus | reverse complement strand
CAAAAAAAAAAAAAAAAAGACCCCCTTCTCTGAGCTCTGGCCTCTCCTACCTTACGCCTCAGACTTTGACATTTTTCCCTCTTTTTTCCCCTGTCCACCACAGGCAAGGACCCTAAGATGATTCAGTAAAAACTAAACTTTACTATAAGAGATTTGAAGTATACACTGGAAGAAATTAAAGAGCAATCAGATAATTGAGGTGAATTCAGTTCTTGGGGCGCCTCCTCCAGTCCCTGACCTTAGGGATTAAGGAACATAACTCTTTTGTCTTCTCTTCCTTTTCTTTAAAAAAAAAAAAAAATCCCCAGTTCCAGATTAAACTCTGAAAGAGTTTTTTTCTCTCTGTCACCTTGAATCATAGATTGAAAGGTAGGTAGAGACATTCGAATTTACCTAACCTAATAAAGGTCCCTCTCTGCCCTCCACAATATTCTGTTTGCTCATCCAATGTTGGGGCAATTGGGCTTTATTTTATGAGGCCAATTCTAATTTTTAGTAGCTGTAGTTCTTTGAATGCCTTTAATTGATCATATTATTTAACGTCTATTTAACAAACCTGCCCATAATTTTGCTAAGAAAAAAGAAAAGGAAATTAAAATGAGGACCTATGGATGCATCCTATTAAACAAATTATAATACTGCATCCGGAAAGAGCGCCAGCTCAAGTAGGGTTTGGTATTTTTGCAGCTGTTGGATTAGGGAAGTCTTAACTGACACTGTGACATTAATCCTTTCACAGCACGTGTAGTCTTAATTTTCCGAAGTCATTCCATGAGTACCCCCTCTAAGCGTTCCTACCCACCTGTTACATCCACCAGCTTGAAATGCATCTTCTTTTTCTGGTAACATCATCAGAGTTTCATAACTTTTATTTTAAATGATGGTCCCATCAACTTCCTATTGTATTTTGTGCTACAAAAGTTGTAAGTATAGTTTAATGCAAGCATGACAGATTGGAGAAACTGTGCACTTCTAACTTCATGATTCCTTCAGAGTATGAAATAGAAATGCCAGATATCAAAGTTACCATTTATTCTAACTTTGGCTTTTCTACGTGGCCCAGCAAAAAAGCATTAAGCTTGAAACATAGATTATCTATACTTATTTCCTCCAGCCCAGTCACCCCAGCCTAATAGTAGCTATGACTTACTGAATACCTGAAGGGACCAGCCCAGGATTTATTGAACTGAAGGATTTCTTCATTTCTACCCAACCTGCTAAATCCTTGCAATGTGTGAAGACGTTGCTAGAGACTGGATAAAATCTAGACCTAGCTTTGTCTCTGATCAGTTGTATGAACTGGGACAAGCAACTGAACTTCTCTCTGCCCCTGAACTCATTCTCTTCCTATGAAAAGGCAGAGTGGGCTAGGTGTGGTGGCTCACGCCTGTAGTCCCACCACTTTGGGAGGCCAAGGTGGGGTGGATCACCTGAGGTCAGGAGTTCGAGACCAGCCTGGCCAACATGGCGAAACCCTGTCTCTACTAAAAATACAAAAATTAGCTGGGTGTGGTGGTGCGCGCTTGTAGTCCCAGCTACTTGGGAGGCTGAGGCAGGAGAATGGCTTGAACCCAAGAGGCTGAGGTTGCAGTAGCCGAGATCACACCACTGCACTCCAGCCTGGGTGACAGAGCGAGACTCCTCAAAAAAAAAAGCTCAGAATTTGGGCTACCATATTTGTAGCCCACTTCTAACAAAATACGTGGAAACTGCTGGCATGCGTTTTAGGGAATACTTACTTTATCCCTGGCCCAGTCTTCCTTCTCTTACCCTTGCTTTTTCTTCCTCTGATTGCTTAATTTATTTTTATCTTAATATATGTATATAATTTTTTTTTTTTTTTTTTTTTTGAGACTGAGTTTCACTCTGTCGCCCAGGCTGGAGTGCAGTGACTCTATCTCGGCTCACTGCAACCTCCACCTCCTTGTTCAAGTTATTCTCCTGCCTCAGCCTCCCGAGTAGCTGGGTATACAGGCACCCGCCACCATGCCTGGCTAATTTTTGTATTTTTAGTGGAGATGGGGTTTCACCATATTGGCTAGGCTGATCTCAAAAAAAAGTGCTGCGTTTACAGGTGTGAGCCACTGCACCCAGCCTTTATCTTATTACATTTTTTAAAGCTGTCTTATTTCCTTTATGAGTTGGAGAGTGCTTAAATAAAAATGTCAACACATAATAAATAACAGAAGTGGGCCAGGTGCAGTGGCTCACGCCTGTAATCGCAGCACTTTGGGAGGCTGAGGCCAGGAATTCGAGACCAGCCTGACCAACGTGACGACACCCCGTCTCTCCTAAAAATGCAAAAAAAAAAAAAATGAGCCGGGCATGGTGGTGGACACCTGTAATCCCAGCTACTCGGGAGGCTGAGGCAGGAGAATCACTTGAAACTGGGAGGCGGAGGTTGCAATGAGCCATGATTGCGCCATTTCTCTCCAGCCTGGGCAACTTGGTCTCAAAAGAAAAAACTTGGTCTCAAAAAATAAAATAAAATAAAATAAAATAGACCAAATGGCACAGGCAACATAACAGCAAGAGTGACTGTAAAAAACTAATGCAGAAAAGATGCAAAAAAAAAACTATAAACAAAAACAGATTCATGAACTCAAAAAGCTTATTTAATATCGTGGAGCTTCTGAGTTTAAGGACAAGCAACTTGTCACCCTTCTCAAGATCCTCTGAGGGCATCTTTGTGTCACATCCTAAAATAGCTATTCATTTTCATAGTAATGACTGACTCATCAAGAGGGGGGCCACATTAAATACTGTGGGTCCTGTTTAAGGAAAGCGTATATTCCATTTTTAAAGTAAAATTTGTTTGCAAAGATAAGCTTTTATGAATTACCATTATGAAATGATGTCAGAAAAGTTAAGGTTTCTGTAACAGAGGAGTTTGTCAGTATCTAGAGAGTTCTGAGGAGAGCCTATTTATCTGTATAGAGAACTGCTTCTAGCAGGGAAAAAGGCTGAGAATTGAGGTTGTCTGACCTTGTGTATCCCAACAAAAGAAAAAGAAAACGAACCATGTGCCTGAAGGAAGTGTGTCAACTTTCCACTAATCACATATTCAGTTCCTTTGAAATGAAAAGAAATTTCACTTAGTGCCTCAGAGATGACTGTAGAGTTGGTGTTGGGTTACATAATGAAACACAATATTTTTTTCTTTCTTGTCAGAAAATAACCTCTTACAGGGACTCCCCCACAAACCCCCCTCCCCACCCCACTTTCTAGAAAACAAGACACACTGTATCCTGTCCTCATTGGGTTTTTGCTCTGTATTTTGAACCAGGAGGACGTGGGCTGCGAAGAGAAGCTGTACTTTGGCTTGAATGAGTACAGCAAGTCTCTGCAGTGGGGGATCACGAGCCCACTTCTGAGATGTGACGAGACTTTTGAAAAAATGGTGAACACACTCTTGGAGAGGTAAATAGTAAATAAGGCCTTCTGCTCTTCTCTCTAGCGGTACTTGCAGATCTAAAATAGCCAAAAGCCTTTTGTGTCAGTGCTACAGGGTGTCTGATGGAGCCCTTGCAGATAACATGCAAAGGCCAAATTAAAACAGCCTTTCCTAAGATGCCCTACTATTGTTTTATGTGATCATCCAAGACCAATAAAGGAAAATACAACCAAAGTGGGCCGTTGCACTACTCTTCATGCTGAGTCAGCTTCCAGTCATGCTTCATTATGCTATCATCAGGAGATGGATAGGGCAGAGAGGGATTTGTTTATTCAAGACCTGCTTTTGGCCGGGCGCAGTGGCTCACGCCTGTAATCCCAGCACTTTGGGAGGCCAAGGCGGGCGGATCACGAGGTCAGGAGATCGAGACCACCCTGGCTAACACGGTGAAACCCCGTCTCTAC
>NW_012117932.1:1100288-1115009 GCF_000951035.1 Colobus angolensis palliatus | reverse complement strand
AAAAAAAAAAAAAGCCGGGCGTGGTGGCGGGCGCTGTAATCCCAGCTACCCAGGAGGCTTAGGCAGGCAGAATCATCTGAACCCGGGAGGCGGAGGTTGCAGTGAACTGAGATTGCGCCATTGCACTCCAGTCCGAGTGAAAGAGCGAGACTCCGTCTCAAAAAACAAAACAGAGGCCAGGCGCAGTGGCTCATAGCTATAATCCCAGCACTTTGGGAGGCTGAGGCGGGCGGATCACCTGAGGTCAGGAGTTTGAGACCAGCCTGATCAGCATGGAGAAACCCTGTCTCTACTAAAAATACAAAATTAGCCGGGCACATGCCTGTAATCCCAGCTACTCAGGGGGCTGAGGCAGGAGAATCACTTGAACCCAGGAGGCAAAGGTTGCAGTGAGCCGAGAGTGCACTACTGCACTCCAGCCTGCCAGCCTTGGTGACAGAGCGGGACTCCGTCTCAAAGAAAAACAAAAGACAGAGTTGTTCATATACAGGGCATCTTGGTCCTTTCCAGTTCTAAAACACCTCAGAAGTATTCGTGTGTTATTCATTTGATAGCTGTCATTGGCATTTATTTGACCTGGAGGTTTTCTGTGCAAGGCCAGTGGACCACTTGTTGTATTTTAAGTAGAATTATAGAATGGAACAAAGGTGAAGTCCCCCATCAGCCTACCCAGCTGCTGGTGGCTACATTGCTACCAGATGGCGACCAGAAAGAAAGTGCACAGCCCCAGCCTTATTCTACCAGGCTCCATGAGAGCCTTGGCCAACCTTGGACCCAGGGCCCACTTTGCCAGCACCTGCTTTCTTTCTTTTTTTCTTATTTTCTTTTTCTTTTCTTGTTTCTTATTTCTTATTTTTTATTTTCTTACTTTCTTTTCTTATTTTTCTTATTCTTATGGGGACCTCTTCAGCTCCCCAGACTCTCACTCTGTCGCCCAGGCTGGAGTGCAATGGCATGATCTCGGCTCACTGCAACCTCCGCCTCCCAGGTTCAAGTGACTGTCCTGCCTCAGCCTCCCAAGTAGCTGGGATTACAGGCACGTGCCCGACTAATTTTTGTATTTTTAGTAGAGATGGGGTTTCACCATGTTGGCTAGGCTGGTCTCGAACTCCTGACCTCAAGTGATCCACCCACCTCGTCCTCCCAAAGTGCTGGAATTACAGGCGTGAGCCACCACGCCCAGCCTACTTTCTGTTTTTCAAAAAAATTATTTTTATTCAGCAGCAGCAGTACTGCTGGGCAGTGTGCTCAGGGTAGCCAAGCACCTGCTTTCTTGACTAGCAGCTCTCCATACCTGTAAGTGGGTCCTCTTTGCCAGTTTGCACTCATTTTGTCATCAGGCCTGGCTGAGGCCATAGCACCAAAAGGTGAGATTTGTTTCTGACTCCTCTGTAATTGTAAAAACTGCCGATTTTAACAAAGGGATCCTCTTCCCTGGCAGTCCAGGCTTAGGGAAAAATGGTACCAAAGGCTGCTGCTACCAGGCTGAGATTCGCTTGGCTCCCTTGACGGAGCCAGGTCTCAGGTGATGAGGCTACAACACTAGGGGGTGCTATTTCTCCAGTCAGCTCCAGGTTTCTCCAGCACCAAGGAACAGTTTATGGAAAGATAGAGATTGCTATCTGTGAGGCTGACCTCAGATTAGTAATAATAATTACCCTTTTTATGTCTAATACTCGACAGATAATACACTGATGCCTCCATTTCCTTTATTGTAATCTTATATATCAGAGAAATAAGTGGACAGTGCTGTCATTCTAACCCAATGCCACCAGCAAGAGGTGAGGCTCCAGGGATTATCCATGATGACTATGGCGGCAATGAATGGAATAGACCAATGTGTCTCAGAATTTAATGTGGATGCAATTCCCCGGGAGTCTTGTTAAGCTTCAGATTCTGATTAGTAGGTCTGGGGTGGGGAGATTCAGCATTTCTAACAAGTTCCCAGGTGCTGCTGCTGCTGGTCTATAGATCACAGTTTGAGAAGAGAGGTCTCTAGACAATCTCTAAACGCCTTTACTATGCTGTACTTATCCCAGCAGGTTGATTTGCATGCTTCGGAAGCTCAGCCTTTTCCTTCCAGTGATGTGGGATCCCAGGTCACTCTAGAGCTAAAGCCCTACTGATCAGCCCCTTCCCCACCATGCTTAATCTGCATTCTTACTGCACAGGCCTTGCTGCTCCCAGCTGGCCCTGCTGCCTGAGTGCTAGTGCCTTGTGTTCTGTTGAAGGTACCCCAGGCTGCACAGCATGGTCGTCCGCTGCTATCTTCTCATCCAGCAGTACTCTGAGGCTCTGATGGCTCTCACCACCATGGCGTCGCTCCGAGACCACAGCACACCAGAAACACTCAGCATTATGGATGACCTCATCAGCTCCCCAGGCAAAAACAAAAGTGGGAGGGGACACATGCTCATTATCAGGGTGCCCTCGGTGCAGCTGGCGATGTTAGCCAAGGAGCGGCTACAGGAGGTGCGCGACAAACTGGGTCTGCAGTATCGGTTCGAGATCATCCTTGGGAACCCGGCCACTGAACTCAGTGTTGCAACTCACTTTGTGGCGCGATTAAAGGTTAGCACTGGACAGACATTTCTCCTTTAAAATACCATTTGTTTCTCTTTTCTAGGAATCCTACATAAGTGGCTCAGGGGCCTGAGTTTAATAGATTTTTACACATGTGTAAATTTGATTTCCATGACAGTGATAAGGCTCAATGAAGGGACATACTCACTTTCTTAATTAGAACCAGTTTGTAAAGATTGCCCAGCCCCTTTATAGCAGGTGCATGCAGTTGGTCTTCCATGCTCTCCAACTGCAGGTGCAAAAAATGAGATGACCCAGGCCGGGCGCGGTGGCTCAAGCCTGTAATCCCAGCACTTTGGGAGGCCGAGACGGGCGGATCACGAGGTCAGGAGATCGAGACCATCCTGGCTAACACAGTGAAACCCTGTCTCTACTAAAAAAGTACAAAAAAACTAGCGTGGCGAAGTGGCGGGCGCCTGTAGTCCCAGCTACTTGGGAGGCTGAGGCAGGAGAATGGTGTAAACCCAGGAGGCGGAGCTTGCAGTGAGCCGAGATCCAGCCACTGCACTCCAGCCTGGGCGACAGAGCGAGACTGCCTCTCAACAAAAAAAAAAAAAAAAAAATGAGATGACCCAATTTGACCCCATGTTTATTGGCCTTGTTCAAGATGCATGTAGCCCATGGCCATCTGTTTTCTCAGAAAAAAAGGTAAGCTGTCCTCTCAGACCTCTGGGGGGGTAACGCTTTAAGTATCCTCAACTCACTAATTCTTTTCTGTTCATCTAGCCTGTCTGTGAGCTCATGTCTAGAGTCGGTAAAGTATTGTTTCATCTTAGTTCTCAGAACTGTTCCTGGCCCTCTTGCATGTGGAATCCTCAACAGTTTGTTGTTTCTTTGTACTTGCTTTGACCCTCAGCCCCAAGGCTTTGGCTGGACTGAGACTTCGCCAGGCACCCTACAGAAGGATTTAGTGCATGACTGAGTCCCTCACTGCTCCCGCTGCACGGCCAGTGACTGACTGCTTCTCCCCTTCCTCTCCTGTCAGGCATCAGGGTGGGAGGAGTAGAACCCTCAACCAACTAACCTAACTCGGTTTTTCTGGGCCTACAATCCAGTGGGGCCTAGCCATTAGAAAACATTTAATCAAATATCCACCTACAAGTTGGTATGGAACTGAGCTAGTTTCTGTATGTCTGAGTTATACCAACTTGTATCTGCACCCTATACATTAAATACTGAGCTAAATTGGGTTAAGGAAAATCTGGTTCAGCACAAATTTTATGAAAAGAAGGCACACAGTCTTGGGGGAATTTGCATTTTCACCCTGGGCTGCGGTTTCCCATCTGCAAAATGAGAGAATTGGGCTGTCTAATCTCTCAGAGTTCTACTTTGGGGATATTTATTTAGTGTTTAAAAATTGTTCTGGAGATGTAAATCTTCTTGTGTTCAGTTAGCTAACCTAAATTAAATAATCCAAAATGCAGACAAAATATCTTGTATTAGCTTGATAAGCAACTGGAACAAATAAAATTGTCCAAAAAATAGAAACTCCTATATTTAGAAGTTGTAACATTTATGTTGCATATATACACATTCACAATTTTATGTTATAGTCATAGACTACATTACAGTGAATTCCTAGGATGAATAACAAAACTCCAGAAACGCTTCTTACAGTATAATTCATGGAGACATGAATGACGGGCTTGAGAGTATTCGAATATTGCTAATGATGAAGAATTTGGAAAGGCGGACAATCAGCAGCACCATGCTGAGTCTCCCACACCTGTTGCCAGAGATTACCTAAATGCACGTGAGGCTGGTGGGTCTTCTCCTGGGCTCTGGGCTCTGTTAACACCGATTAAGTGAAGCTACTTATAGAGTCTTCAGCCATGTGTTCAGAAGGGCCAGTCACTAAGTCAGTATAAATCAGTCTGTCCTAAATAATTTACCCCTCTGGACCACTGTTGGAAAACCACAGTCAAGGCCTGAGGTTCTTCATCTGGCTGCTAGCTCATCAGAATCACCTGCAGGGCTTTCAAAGGGCGATTAGTTGAGGATCCCTGTGCCCTAAACAAAGGGGGCCTCAAGTTGTTACTTCTCAAGGCAGTGTTACTTCCTCAATTGGTATGAGTAGCTGCCAGGCAACAAGTAAGCATGAGAGAGTCCTGTATTCTGGCCGTTGTGATGGCTCATGTCTGTAGTCCCAGCTACTTGGGAGCCTGAGGCAGGAGGACTGCTTGAGCCCAGGAATTTGAGGCTGCAGTGAACTATGATCCCACCACTGCACTCCAGCCTGTGCAACATAGTGAGACCCTGTCTCTTAAAAATATATAAAAATAAGTCCCAAATTCTCAAATTCACTGGATCACATCAGTCCTTTTTACACCCTGTATTTGTGTGGGAGTAAAAATATGAGATCATGTTGGGATGTTCACATCCTAAGCAAGACTGAATTGTCAAGTAGATTCTGGTTCACTCATTTATTTCTAAGTTACCAACTTCCTTCACCATTTTCGGGATGGCAAGATTGTGCCTGCTATCTCTACTTTTTGGTAAAATCCAACACTACTATTATGTGATCTTATTTTTGTGCTTACCCCTAATTATCCTATTGTGTATTGTGGTTAACTTATACTGATGATGACCCCTTTGGAAGGATACAGTTTAAGCCAGTTCCTCCAGAAGGCAGGTGAAGCTTTCATTAGATGTTCTTGGTCTCAAGCCTCATATTATCCTTGAACTCAACGATCACCCCATCTTTTGTGTTAAGTGCTTCTGCAATAAAATCATCTTGTGGGCCTGATTGATGCACAGTAGAACTGCAGCCGTCAGTCATCAGAACTAGCAATGTGATGGAAAAGCATTTTATAGTGGGTTTGGCTAGCTGTGATTGGTCAAGAGTAAAAGTGAGATTTGACTACTCATCTTCTGAAAATAAATATCCTCATATAGACCAGGAGCAGTAGCTCATGCCTATAATCCCAGCACTTTGGGAGACCGAGGCGGGAAGATCGCTTGAGGTCAGAAGTTCAAGACCAGCTTGGCCAACATGGCAAAACCCCATCTCTACTAAAAATACAAAAATTAGCCAGGTGCGGTGGCCGGCATCTGTAATCGCAGCTACTCAGGAGGCTGAGGCAGGAGAATTGCTTGAACTGGAGAGGCAGAGGTCGTCATGAGCCAGGATTGCACTATTGCACTCCAGCCTGGGTGACAGAGTGAGAGACCCTGTCTCCAAAAAAAAAAAAAAAAAAAGTCCTCCTACAGTAAAACATTTTAGCTGTTATTCCATCAATATAACCTGACCTCTTCCTGGTAAAGCCATGACCTATATGGAGATGGTTCTGGGAGATAAAACACATTCAGGGAGAAGCCCAGTGTCAGGAATACTGTGCATCCAGTGTGAAGGTGATCATTAAAGTGATTTCTGTTCCAGAATGGTTTGCTTTAAATGACACAATGTTATGGTTCCCCTTGACATGAAATGGTGTGGAAAATTAAATTTTTATAGAGCATTTTTCTTCTAGCATTAAAAAAATCTTTTTGACACATTGATTTTTCTAAAACACGGAAAGTCTGTGAAACTTGTAAACAGTTACGTAGGTTCCCTATTTCCCCTTAGTATGCACATATATAATAAAAGATTGGACAACAAGTAAAAGCCTAAGAATGGTTAAGCTTCTTCCAGTTTTACAAATTATAGAAATTTTATTTGAAGTGATTGTGGGAATGTTTATTACTAAAGACTGGCTTTCCTTTATTGAGCCTTTTATAGGCATCAGCAAATCATCAATCAAACCCTATTATCTTTTGCCTGGTGACTTTCTTTCTATCCCATTTTGTGCTTAGTAAAGGAAGTACCAGTCTATTTTAAAATAAAACTGTATGCTTTACTGGCCAGGCGTAGTGGCTCACACCTGTCCACGGTACTCCAGCCTGAGCAACAGAGCAAGATTCCATCTCAAAAAACAAAAAAAAAATTGTATGCATTACTTAACACCTTGCTTCTTAGTCTTTTCCCCTAAAGCATTATCAGAAATGTCTGTTCATTGCTTATAATAACTCCTGCTAGAAAGGTAATAAAAAGGATAGGTACATGCTACACACTTAATGAAAAGTAGTAGAAACCACCTTATCTACTGAAGAGATGGTCATTTTTCTTTCTGTTCTAAAATAGGCACATCGGTAAGATCATTTTACTTTTGAATATTTTTCGAATTGGTGGGATTACTTTTCATTGATATATTCATGTTTTCAAGATTGGTGTTCCATTTATTAAAGATACATGTGTCTACTTATATGTGTGTTTATATGAAAAATTGATACTTATTATTTGAGAAACCATGAGCAAATTACATTACTCCTCCAAATGAGGAGCATTTTCATTTTGTCGTTTTTTTCTCAATCCAGGTCTGGTTATATTTTTAGTCGTCTTGAGAGAGATTGTTTCAAGGCCCTAAGCCAATAATTGCCTGTTAGTTATTTTAAAAGCCAGTAAAGCAAGAAGGAGGGAAAATAACTATCAAGAGTGGTTCATTGTTTTCATTATTTTCTTGGTGAAATGTCTGTTTTAATGGAATTCTGAGATTCTTTTCTGAGTCATTCACAACTGAAACTGTCTTTTTCAGTCTTCCAAGAATCTCTCCAATATGTGAAGAAAGTATATTTAAGTGCCTTGATTCAGGTAGTTTAGCCAGGATTTCTGTAAGGTTTCCATCACTAGTGGGATATTTCACATTGTATGTGTTTTTGGCTTGTGTTACTAATGCCTGAGGTATACCAGCATCTCCCGTTTTATTCTACTGAGAGAAAAAACTACAGCCCTCCGTCCTGCAGAAGTGCCTTGTATATGCGATGTAGTAGCAATTAAAATACACATACATACACATATATAAACACTTAGCGGAGTCATTTTAAAGCACAGTATGTCTAAAATCTGGACTTAGAAACCTGTAAAAAAGGTAGAAACTTAAATGAGAGTTTTAATTTTAACATACGGGTCTCTTGCTATAGAGTTGGAGAGGAAGTGAACCAGAAGAGTGGATCCCTCGGACATACCAAGATTTAGACGGTCTGCCTTGTATTGTGATATTAACTGGCAAAGATCCTCTTGGAGAAACCTTTCCCAGGTACAATTTCCATAATTAATTCCATTTTTCATCAGTTGCCCAGCTGAACTGATGATTAAAACTTGGCTGATCGCCTAGTCATTTCCTTTTTTTTTCAGGTAATGAGAAGAGGATCGTTTCATGCAGGGATATAATACATACAGTCATACAACCTTCTTTTATTCTTTGTTTTAGCTTTCCAGAGAGCATCCAGTAATTTTGGGAACAGGTGATAGCCACATTTGAGAAATGTCAGAGAGGCAGGGAGGAAAAGCAGGATTTTTTTTTTTTTGATAAAGTGCTTTGTCTTTGTTAATCTGCTATTCCTGCGCCCCTCAAGGATCTAGACTCTGTAGACTGCAGGGCAACAACAATAAAAGCATTAGTTGAATGCTTACTGTGCGTGTCAGGCAGCGTCCTGAATGCCTTACCTGTATTCAGTCCTTACAACCACCATATGCGCCCGACACTACTATCCACTCTTTTTATATTCGAAGAAAATGAAGCACAGAGAAATGAAGGTCATAGCAGCTGGGAGATGGCAGAGCTGAGGTTTCGGTCAAGGCTCACCTGGCACTGAAACCTAGGATTTTAACTGCTGTGTGCTGCATCTAGATCACCAGGCACACATACACATTGCGTGCTTGGCCAGATGGACTCACCAACACCACAATTACTTTTGTTCAGGTCTTTGAAGTACTGTGACCTCCGGTTAATTGACTCAAGCTATTTAACTCGCACGGCCTTGGAGCAAGAGGTGGGTCTGGCGTGCTGCTATGTCTCTAAAGAGGTCATCCGGGGACCCACCGTTGCCCTGGACCTCAGCGGGAAGGAGCAGGAGAGAGCTGCTGTCAGTGAGAACGACGCCGATGAGCTGCTCATCGACCTGGAGCGGCCCCAGAGCAACAGCAGCGCCGCCACAGGGACCTCCGGTCAGTGCTTTCTTTTCTCGTTCATGGCGTGAGAGACATGAGCCAGGAGGTGTGTAGGAATGTAGAAGGCAGAGGCATTTACTGACACCCCGACAGCCTTCAGAGGAGCCTTCAGGACTGGCATCCTCTCCAGACCCAGCTCCAGGGGGTGATGCTTGGAAAACATGACTGTTGAACAGTCACAAAATACTTTTCCGGGTAAACATTTAAGGAAGAGCTTGCTAACAGGCTAAAAACAACTTTATCTACCCTAGCCTGTACCATTTTCCCTAGTCTTTTCTACCCTTAATCGTCTCATGGTTATTATGCATCTCATATTTGCACAAAGGCCCTGTTTTTCTTCCAGGTCCTGAAGCTGTAAGTTTGTGCTAAATGGCCTAGTACCTGGCACAAAATGTTTCCTTGAATGTGAATGAATGAACAAATGAGTGAATGAATGGCTTTTCTAAACAGTTAACAGCAAGCATTGTATGGTGAGGGCTCCTCTGGGGCCAATGTGGATATGAAGGCCCACCCTGCAGCCTGCTGGCCCCTGTCTTGCAGCATTACTGCAGGTCTGTGGCAGTGCCTGGCACGAATTTTCTTCGGATAAATTGTATTACAGCAAATGCAGCACTCTTTCCATTTTTTCTGATTATGAAAGTAATAAAGCTTAATGCAGAAAACATGGAAAATGTTGGCCGGGAGCAGTGGGTCTGTAATGCTAGCACTTTGGGAGGCCAAGGCTGGTGGATCACCTGAGGTCAGGAGTTCGAGACCAGCCTGGCCAACATGGTGAAACCCCATCTCTACTAAAAATACAGTTAGCTGGGCGTGGTGGCTCACGCCTGTAGTCCCAGCTACCCTGGAGGCTGAGGTAGGAGAATCACTTGAACCCAGGAGATGGAGGTTGCAATGAGCCAAGATTGCACCACTGCACTCCATTCTGGGTGACAAGAGGAAAATTCTGTCAAAAAAAGAAAAAAAAAAGGATAAAAAGAGAAAGAAAAGAAAAGGAAAAAATGTTAACAAAGTACAGAGAATTCTGAGATTAAAAATGAAACACACTCCCCCTCCTTCTCCCCTTAGCCCCCCCCTTTTTTGTGTGTGGGGGACAGAGTTTCTTGTCGCCCAGGCTGGAGTACAGTGGCACAGTCTCGGCTTACTGCAACCTCCGCCTCCTGGGTTCAAGTGATTCTCCTGCCTCAGCCTCCTGAGTAGCTGGGATTACAGGCACGCACCACCACGCCCAGCTAACTTTTGTATTTTTACTAGAGATGAGGTTTCACCATATTGGCCAGGCTGGTCTCAAACCCCTGACCTGAGGTGATCCACGCGCCTCAGCCTCCCAAAGTGCTGGGATTATAGACGTGAGCCACCGCGCCCTGCCCCTCACCCTTTTTTTGAACTATCATTGAGATCCATCACTCTAATATGTGAACATACAATTTTGTCCAGAAGCAGCACTGGTCTTCCTGTCCATTCTGGCAGCAGCTGTTGGATGGCTCTGGGCAGGAATGGAAGAGGAGGGGTCTGTAGGGTTTGCCCATGTCTGGGCAGCAACAAGACGAGCTCAGATAGGGCCTTTAGTTGAGCTTTTGGTTTGTCTTTAAACCAGAGTGGCTGGTCTATCAGGAGGACACACACACTTGAAAGGAACTGGCCAAATGCGTGGGGCTGCTTTAGGGAAAAGCCACCAGCCTTGGAGTCGTGTGTGTCTACACTGGCTTTGCTTAAAGGCATTCCCCACCCTAGCTTGGGAGTCCGTGGAAGGGACTGAGCTGATCTGAAGCCAGAGGCATGAGGCCCTCAGCCCCTAGAAGGAAGCCAGTGCTGCCAGGACAGGACTTGAATGTGGAGCCTGTGTTGGGTGGGGCCCTGGGAGGAGTCAGAAGGCAGACCCACACCAGGTCATATGAGGAGCCTTTAGTAGTGGGACTGTTTACTAAGATGTGAACAGAATTTGGAAAAGGAGCAAGAGGTGTGCTGTGCTGGGGGGTGGTTAACCCCAGGGAGCCCTGGCCACTGTGGGCCTGACACAGGGAGGGGCGGGAGCACCTCTCCAGACCTGAGCTGCAGCCCACAGTAGAGAAAGGTGGTCCACCCCTGGTGACCATGCAAGGGGAAGCCAGGGAAGCAGCACCGCATCTCCTGCTGGTGACTCCCATTGGCCAAACCCACTGAGAAGCCAGGGCAAGGAAGCAACATGGAGCAGTGTGCAGAGCAGCAAAGGGAAGATTTCTTGCTCAGGGTCTGCAGCCATAAAGCCGAGCCCAGTGTCCACTGCTCTCCCGGCCTTTGCCTCCTTCCCAGAGCTGCCAGGAGCCTGAGAGCACACACCTTAGATCAGTAACAGTGCTGCTGTGGGGTGGGTTCTGTCTGTTCTCTCAACAGGTTCCATCATGGAGAATGGAGTGAGCTCTTCCAGCACAGCTGACAAGTCCCAGAAGCAGTCCCTGACCCCCAGCTTCCAGAGCCCAGCCACTAGTCTGGGCCTGGATGAAGGGGTCTCTGCCAGCTCAGCTGGAGCCGGAGCCGGGGAGACTCTGAAGCAGGAGTGTGACTCCCTGGGCCCCCAGATGGCGAGCAGCACCACCTCCAAGCCGCCATCGTCGTCCTCAGGACCCAGGACCCTCCCATGGCAGGGACAGCCCATCAGAGGCTGCCGGGGCCCGCATGCAGCCCTGCCACCAGTGGTGATCCTATCCAAAGCGGCCTACAGCCTCCTAGGCTCCCAGAAGAGTGGCAAGCTGCCATCCTCCTCATCCCTGCTGCCCCATGCCGACGTGGCCTGGGTGAGCTCCCTGCGGCCGCTCCTGAACAAGGACATGAGCAGCGAGGAGCAGTCCCTCTACTACAGGCAGTGGACCTCGGCCCGGCAGCACCACGCCGACTACAGCAACCAGCTGGACCCAGCCTCTGGTACCCGAAACTTCCACCCCCGGCGGCTCCTGCTGACAGGGCCCCCACAGGTAGGGCCAAGCCAGCCTGGCTGTTTCTTAGGCTGGGGTTGGCACGTCTTCCCCAAGAAGTAGAAGCCAGAGAACCTCTTGGGGGTGGAGCAGGTGTGACAGAGCAATGAGGACCTCATTCAGGCCTCTCAGGCAGGAGACTGCAAAGCCAAGGTGTGAAATCTCTTTTCTCTTTTCCTCCCCTCTCTTCCCCGCCTCCACTCCTCCCCAATTAAAAATCTTTCCGTTAGGTGGGAAAGACAGGCTCCTATTTACAGTTCCTCAGGATCCTCTTCCGCATGCTCATCAGGCTCCTGGAGGTGGATGTGTATGACGAGGAGGAGATCAACACCGGTGAGTGCTGAGCCCAAGGACTGGGCAGAGGGACAAGAGACAAAGACATTGAACCGCAAATCCCAGGAACTTGCTTTTGGCTTCTGGGATTTCCACAGTACCTAACCTGCAGTTATTGGGAGGCTAACGATAATGTGCCCAAGGCCAGGCATGGTGGCTCACGCCGGTCATCTCGGCACTTTGGGAGGCCAAGGCGGGCAGATCACCTGAGATCAGGAGTTCAAGACCAGCCTGGGCAACATGGGGAAACCCCATCTCTACTGAAAATACAAAAATTAGCCAACCATGGTGGTACACACCTGTAATTCCAGCTACTCAGAAGGCTAAGGCAGGAGAATCACTTGAACCCACCAGGCGGGTTGCAGTGAGCCAAGATCATGTCACTGCACTCCATCGGGGATGACAGAGCAAAACTTCATCTCAAAAAAAAAAAAAAAGAAAAGAAAAAAATGTGTCCGGCAAATAGTTCTGAGTAAACTGTAGCCTTTTTAGCTCATTGAGGTCAGGGATGGTGTATTCTACTTTTGGCGTCCTCTCTACCATGTCCTGTGAGGTGCTGGGCAAAAAGGCATTTTTGTTTTTGTTTTTAAGTTCTGGGATACGTGTGCTGAACGTGCAGGTTACATAGCTGTATGCGTGTGCCATGGTGGTTTGCTGCACCTGCCAACCCGTCATCTGTTTTAAGCCCCGCATGCATTAGGTATTTGTCCTAATGCTCCCCCTCCCCTTGCCCCTCACCCATCGTGTGTGTGTGTGATGTTCCCATCCTGTGTCCATGTGTTCTCATTGTTCAGCTCCCACTTATGAGCGAGAACATGCAGTGTTTGGTTTTCTGTTCCTGTGTTAGTTTGCTGAGGATGATGATTTCCAGCTTCATCCATGTCCCTGCAAAGTACATGAACTCATTATTTTTTATGGCTGCAAAAAAAAAAAAAAAAAAGGCATTTTATAAAGGCTTTTTAGGTAGATTAATTGCCTGGATGGTTAACTGTTGTAAAATTCCAGTTGTAGTATTCAACTGCTTAAGGATCCAGGGCATATTTACATTCTGGATACTAGTCCTTTGTTGATTGGTCAGAGTATGTCTTTTTTTTTTTTTTTTTGAGACGGAGCCTTGCTCTGTCGCCCGGCCTGGAGTGCAGTGGCCGGATCTCAGCTCACTGCCAGCTCCGCCTCCCGGGTTTATGCCATTCTCCTGCCTCAGCCTCCGGAGTAGCTGGGACTACAGGCGCCTGCCACCTCGCCCGGCTAGTTTTTTGTATTTTTTTAGTAGAGACGGGGTTTCACCGTGTTAGCCAGGATGGTCTCGATCTCCTGACCTCGTGATCCGCCCGTCTCAGCCTCCCAAAGTGCTGGGATTACAGGCTTGAGCCACCGCGCCCGGCCTCAGAGTATGTCTTATATTTTACCCATAGGCTCTGAGTGAAGGCACGGGATTACTATAATGAGATGAAAACTTCTTATGTGTAGAACTGAACGCTGGCACCACGAACAAAACATCTGCACTAAGACACAGGGGCAGGTGCTTGATCAGGCTGTGCGAGCCAGTGGGCATACCAAGACCACTCCAGCTGTCTTCCCCAGCTGGCACCAGGGAGATGATTCCACTCTGCAGCTAAGAGCAGTGTGGCTCGGCTGGGCATGGTGCGGTGGCTCACGCCTGTAATCCCAGCACTTTGGGAGGCCGAGGCGGGCGGATCACCTGAGGTCAGGAGTTCGAGACCAACATGGTGAAACCCCGTCTCTACTATAAATACAAAAATTAGCCAGGCGTGATGGTGTGTGCCTGTAATCCCAGCTACTTGGGAGGCTGAGGCACAGAATTGTTTGAACCCAAGAGGCAGAGTTTGCAGTGAGTTGAGATCACGCCACTGCACTCCAGCTGGGATGACAGAGACTCTGTCTCAAAAAAAAAGAAAAAAAGAAGAACAACAGTGTGACTCAAAACCGTGGCTTCACATCTCCAACCAGTTTGACTGTGCTGGCAGGGAACTGTGGGAAGCAGAAGCAACCATGTGGAAGTTCTTCGCAAGCCTCTCAAAGATGAGTCTGGAATAGGGAAAGCCCTTGGCATCATCTACCAAATTAGCTCTTGGAGATCTCACTTCACTTGTTTTACCTAAATAGGTGAACCTGTTCCATGACCAGCCCCAGAAATTAGTTTAGTGCCGAGTAAGAGTAGGTAAAAGCCTTATTTAACCACTTTTTTATGGCTTCGGGCCTGTTTCCATTTCTCATCAATTCACATCCATGATTTCAGACACACACACGTGAATTCATCCTCCCATCTACATCTCCTTGTTTTTTTTTCCCCAGCTAAGCTGCACCAGATTGTCAGGCCCACGAGGTCGGCCTCAAAACACCCCAAGGCCCCCAGAAAGAGCTGAGCCGGGAGGGCAAAGCCACAGCCAAGCAGACCGGGAGTCCAGGCCTGCCCTTCCTGCCAGCTTTCCCGCCAGGCTCCCTGGCACCACAACGGAGTGGTGCCTTTGATTTTTTCCCTCGGATCATGCTACAGTGATCTTGACTCTTGCTCTGTGCTGGTGAGCTGCGAGTCTGTTACAGCTCATTTGACCTTTGTAGTAAGAAACACTGTTTGCCTTTCTTCCTTCTCCCTCATTTTACTGCAGGTTAATGCAGTGGTGCTCTCAAGAGGAACAATGACATCTTTTTACAAACTAGACTAGGCTTCAAAGTGCAGACTTTAGTTCAGGGATATAAAAATAAATGTATTATATGTGTTAAAAGATATTAGCTGTACCTGCAATCTTTAGCCTTTTTTGGAAAGTTTCTTTTCTCCCTTTGAAAGTTGTCTTAAGCTACTTTTTTATCTTATACATTTTATTATTAATGATATATATATATATATAT
>NW_012117932.1:1083055-1099428 GCF_000951035.1 Colobus angolensis palliatus | reverse complement strand
GCTAATTTTTTGTATTTTTAGTAGAGACAGGGTTTCACCACTTTGGCCAGACTGGTCTTGAACTCCTAGCCTTAGGTGATCACCTGCCTGGGCCTCCTAAAGTACTGGGATTACAGGTGTGAGCCACTGCACCTGGCCAATAATAAAAAATATCTATTAGACACCAGCTGTGTGCCTGCGACTGTCAAAGCCCTTTATTTTATTTATTTATTTATTTTTTGAGAGAGACTCTTACTCTCACCCAGGCTGGAGTGCAGTGGCACGATCTCAACTCACTGCAACCTCCACCTCTGGGGTTCAAGTGATTCTCCTGCCTCAGCCTCCCAAGTAGCTGGGATTACAGACACGCGCCACTACATCCAGCCAATTTTTGGTATTTTTGGTAGACACGGGGTTCCACCATGTTGGCCAGGCTGGTCTCTAATTCCTGACCTCAAATGATTTGCCTGCCTCGGCCTCTCAAAGTGCTGGGATTACAGGGTGGCTCACACCTGTAATCCCTATGCTTGGGGAGGCCGAGGTGGGAGGATGGCTTGAGGCCAGAAGTTTGAGATCAGCCTGGGCAGCAGAGAGACCCCATCTCTCACAAAAAAATTTAAAACTCGATCCAAGTGTGATGGTACACGCCTGCAATCCTAGCTACTCAGGAAGCTGCAGTGGGAGGATTCCTTGAGCCCAGGAATTCAAGGTTGCAGTGAGCTTAAATTGCGTCACTGCATTCTAGCCTGAGTGACAGAGTGAGACCCTGTCTCCCCCCCCAAAAAAAGAGAAAAGGGTCTGCTACGGTGGGTCACACCTGCAATCCCAGCACTTTGGGAGGCTGAGGCAGGAGGCTTGCTTGAGCCCAGCAGTTCAAGGCCAGCCTAGGCAATACAGTAAGACCCTGTCTCTACAAAAACGTTAGCTGGGCATGGTGGCAAGTGCCTGTAGTCCCAACTACTCAAGAGGCTGAGGTGGGAGGATCATTTGATCCCAGGTGGTTGAGGCTGCATTAAAGCTTACAATAATCTGGGGACTCAGGGTTAAGGACAGTGCCTGAAGGTGTGACATTGCAAGGGGCAGTACTGGCTCTCAGCTGTGACTGCACATTGGAACACTCTGAGGAGCCTTAAACAATATGACTGGTTCCTGAGCATCAGACATTCTGACTGAACTATTTCTGGGATGTGTGGCCTGAGTGTGGGAATTTTTACCAGCTCCTCAGCTGATTCTAATGTGCGGAAGACATTGGGAATTTTGCTCAGTGCATCCTGAAATCTCTTGGATGTCAGTATATTAATACCCCACAGCTAAAAATCTCAAGACAGAAATAAGATCACCCAAAATGAAATGTTTAAGGAAATCTGGCCTGGTGGAGACTAGGTTATCTTACAGATGCCAGAGTTTGTGAATTGGGTCTGCAGAGACGAATGCTGGGGGCCAGTGAGGGCAAATGTTCCTCTCAGCATGGGTGTGAACAATTCTGCCTCCTCTACTGGGATAGGGGAGCTCATTTTCCAGAAATGCCTTTGTCCACCCATCTGGGCTCTACATCCCACAAAAGCCATTCTCTCTGACACATGTGGAAGAGGAAGGCCAGTCACCTGCTCTGCACACTTCCTTCTTGTCCTAGATCACAGTGAAAGCAGTGAAGTGAGCCAGTCAGAGGGAGAGCCCTGGCCTGACATCGAGAGCTTCAGTAAAATGCCTTTTGATGTCAGTGTGCATGACGCCAAGTACACTTTGATGAGCCTGGTGTATACTGAGAAGCTGGCAGGGGTCAAACAAGGTCAGTGCAATCAGAGCCAAGTTCACCACCTTTCCGGGTCAAGGGGACACTAACTCCATCTCGCTTTTCTTTCACTCTTATGCACATGATTTTTTAAATGTTCATATCTGTTTCTTAGGGCATAAATTACAGAATACATGGAGAAGTCATTTTGGGGGAAAGGGGACTTTTCTTTCCAGGCACAGGGAAAACATGTTATCTCATGGGATGGCTTTTTGCCCCTTTATACACAGAAGTGATAAAGGAATCCAAAGTTGAAGAGCCCAGGAAACGGGAAACTGTGTCCATAATGCTGACCAAATATGCAGCCTATAACACCTTTCACCACTGTGAACAGTGCCGCCAGTACATGGACTTCACCTCTGCCTCCCAGGTACCGTCCCGCCTTCGCCCTTGCCCTTGCCCTCTGTCACCCACTATGGATTTTGTATGTAAGGGTGGGGGGTGGAGGGATAAAAAATAGGGCCCCTAGTTTCAGGCCTCAGGTAAAGGATAGTTTACTCATACGAAGGAGCCACTCACTGGTGAGAAAAATGCATGAAGGCTGGGCGTGGTGGCTCACCCTGTAATCCCAGCACTGGGAGGCCGAGGTGGGTGCATCACCTGAGGTCAGAAGTTCGTGACCATCCTGGTCAACATGGTGAAACCCCGTCTCTACTAAAAATACAAAAAATTAGCCAGGTGTGGTGGCACACGCCTGTAATCTCAGCTACTTGGGAGGCTGAGGCAGGAGAATCGCTTGAACCTGGAAGGTGGAGGCTGCAGTGAGCCAAGATCTCACCACTGCACTCCAGCCTGGGTGACAGACTGAGACTCAGTCTCAAAAACAAACAAACAAACAATGCATGAAGCGATAATTAAATGAATGTTGGTTTTCTTTGGATTGTGGGAGGGAGAGAAGGCAGCTTGGCTTTAGTATCTTGAATTACTTCAAATGGTTACATGTGTCATGTTTAGGTTAGGAAGTAGCAGAGATGTTTCTTTGCATCCAGATATTACAGTATATTTGATAAAAGAGTTTCCCCCTCTTCCCTTTGGATCACTAAAATGGCACTATTACCTCAGATTCACAGGGTGTGCCCTTTGAGCTGTGATTCTAACAGGTCTGTTGATTTGCACCAACCTAATCATATTCACACCTGTGTGGGGTGGCCCGGCCAGTGGAGTCGGTTTGTTTTATGCAGTGAGAATTGAGACATAGGAATGCAGAACATGGGCCAATAACCCTTAGTATGTGGCTTCCTTTTGGCTAGTGCATCTTTAAGCACAAAAGATGGAAAGGTAACATATGATAGTAATATCCAGAGCTTACTTCCCCCAATCCATCTTTATTTTTGTGACTTGGCTCTGAACACACAGAAACAACTCCTGCTTCTGGTAGGCCATACTGACTCCCCTAAACCTGTTTCTCTGCTCTTCAGGGCCAGGTCGTCACCCTTTTCCCACATCTCATCCTGAAATACAAATGAGTACTAGAAGGGATATGCTTTAAAAAACTGATCGAATCATTCTGCCCTTCTAATACAAGTTACCTTTTATATCCCATTTGTTTTCTTGGTGTTACTGAAAACTTTTGGTGGGCTGCTTTGAAATAAGCTCTTAAAAGCTTTATAGAAGACCCAAGTCCCCTGGTCTACAGATTATAGGTTTTTAGAAAATCTCTTTATTAGAAACCCTCTATTCATAAAGTTTGTGTGACTACCGTACTAAGTAGTATATTCTCACATTTCTGAGGCAGAACTAGAATTAAGGGAAGAAGTGTAATGTTATTTTTCTATGAAATATAGTATTTCGGTTAAAACCATTGGGAAACCTACTTTGATTCTAGTTGCTGATGAAAATTGATGGTATCCTTTTATTAAGCCAAATCTTATCCACATTAAAAGCGTGAAAAGACCTATTATATAATTATTCACTGAGACAGGTTACTGAAAAACCATGAACTCTCCAGCACTTTAAATGTAGGTTAGATTTATATTTGGCTTCAGTGAGTCCAATGGTCTCTTTTCTGAAACCAGAGTTCTGGGCTACATGATTGAACCTCTTCAGCATCCACTGTAGCCAGGAAAGATGGGGCTGGAGAGGCATTTTAATGTCAAACCTGATATTTAGAAAGCTGATATTCATTTGATCTGACCTGCACAGAAGTGTTTCCCTCCGATTAACAGGGGACCTTTGGGAATGCATACAGAGCAGGACATCCCACAGGTATATCTGACCTCTGCATAAGATGGAGCAGTTGTGGCTCTGACAGCATAAAGAATGCAATGCCAGGCAACAAGTACTTCTCCCACTGAGGCTATGCAGGTGCAAGATGGCGGGCTGCCATGTCAGTGGCAGCTCCTAAATGAAGAGTTTGCCTTATCAGCCTTTTAGATGTGGCTGCTCACAGCCTGGTCTGGTGGCACTTACCAGTTCATGTTAGTTTCCCTCTCTTAATAACAACCTGAAGGAGTGGCCTGGAAGTTTGGAAACAGGGGGCTTACTTACGTTCCCTCCCTTTCTTCTTTGCAAATGTAGATGTCTGACTCCACCCTTCATGCCTTCACATTCTCTTCCTCTATGCTGGGAGAAGAGGTTCAGCTCTATTTCATCATTCCCAAATCCAAAGAGAGTCATTTTGTCTTCAGCAAGCAGGGCAAGCACCTGGAGAGCATGCGGCTGCCCCTGGTTTCAGACAAGGTGGGTGAGAGCATCTGGACTGCCAGGCACCAGACCTAGTTCTCTAAGTGTCCTCAATCTAGAGGCTTTAATTTCATCTGTTTTTTTCCCTTTCGGCAGAATTTGAATGCAGTCAAGAGTCCTATTTTCACTCCTTCCAGTGGTCGACATGAGCACGGACTCCTAAACCTTTTCCACGCCATGGAGGGCATCAGCCACCTTCACCTCCTCGTGGTCAAAGAGTATGAGATGCCTCTGTACCGCAAGTACTGGCCCAACCACATCATGCTGGTGCTTCCCGGCATGTTCAATAATGCAGGCGTGGGTAAGGGGCCCCCCTGGGATGGGGAGAAGGGCTTCGAAAATAAACTGAGCTCCATTCCCCTGGCATGAAAGTTTCAGATTCCCCTGCCTCTAGAAATTGTCCTGCCCTCCTCACCTCTTTGAAAAAAAATAGTCTTTTGACTCTTCCTGGAATTTGAGTTTTCTTTTTCCCCTTATCTGCAGTTTTGCAGAATTAACTCTGAGGACTGGTAATTAAGGAAGAAGTCACTGGTATACGGAACACCCTGGGAAAGTTTGGGATTCTTCCCTGTATAGGCTGCAAATGTTCCTGAGCTGAGCACTGTGGAGCAGAAATGTAACCATGAGAAAAAAGATGGTCTAAGGGAGAGGCAGGGTTAGTGGTTCACCCAGATCAGGAGTGGCCCCTAGGTCATCTCATCTTTAAGGCATGTAGCAAGTTCTAGGGGGCTGCTGTACAACCAGGGAGCTGGAAGCATCGTTACTGCCTATGACACAGGAATGTGCCTGAAAGAAGTCTTCCTGCTTTCCCCCTGGGGTTTAACAGCAATGCGCTGATTTCTCAAAGGGGGCCAGTGCTTGTATGTATGACAGAGCTGTGGAGACTGGAGCTGTGGAGACTGGAGATGTGAGAATGCCTTCATTTTCCTTTCTCAGGCAGGACATCTCTAACCGAATCCAGTGGTTTACAGCTGTGCTCTTCTGGACACTTCTTGCACTGTAGTTCTTAACAGTTTTGCCCATCTGCTCCTGTGGGGCACCTCAGTGCCAAGTCAGGAGCTGCTTGTTCCCATTTTAAAGAGAAGTAATAACACCCAGCCTAGAGCTGGACTGGAGGGCAGATAAGACCTGAGTAGTTTTCTTGAACCCACATGTTTCTTCTCTCCAGGGTCTCCTCTTTCTCCACTGTCTCTCAACTTAGCCTCTGCCTCTCCCTTCCTTCTTAGGTCTCTCCATTTCTTGTTCCTTTCTATGCCTTTTCATGTCCTTCAACTTCAAACAGCCTTAATATGGGCTTAATATATTTTCAAAAATGGTTTTGTTTTGAATATAATTGTGTTTATCAGTTTATATCAAGTGATTTAAGGCTTCTGTATATTTCTGTTCCTTCAGCCTCCCCAAAACCACCTAACTCATACTAACTGAAGCCTTTTTCTATATGAATATGACCTCCTTCTGTGCCTGCCTGATCCTTAGGAGAAAGTTTTCTCATCCTAGATCTGACCAAACTGTATAGTACTAGTTTTGCCATTTTTGCAATAATCTGGGGAGAAAGAAGCCAACACACATATGCAAATGAAATATACAAACTATTATTTTTATTTTTGGTAAAAATCACATAACATAAAATTTACTGCCTTGGCCGGGTGCAGTAGCTTACGCCTGTAATCCCAGCACTTTGGGAGGCCGAGGTGGATGGATCACCTGAGGTCAGGAGCTTGAGACCAGCCTGGCCAACATGGTGAAACCCCATCTTTACTAAAAATACAAAAAAAAAAAAAATAGCTGGGCATGATGGTGTGCGCCTGTAATTCTAGCTACTCAGGAGTCTGAGGCAGGAGAATCACTTGAACCCAGGAGGTGGTGGTAGCAGTAAGCCAAGAACATGCCATTGAACTCCAGCCTGAGCAACAAGAGTGAAATTCTGTCTCAAAGCAAACAAACAAAAAAAACCACGTACTGCCTTAATACTTCTAAAGTATTAAAGTTCAGATTACAACATTCTTATTGTAATAAGAATTATTACAACAGTCTTACAACATTCACATTGTTGTAAGACTCATCGCCAGAACTCTTTTCACCTTGTGAAACAGAAACTCCCCCATTCCCTCCCTCCCCTCAGCGCCTGGCAGCCACCATTCTGCTGTCTCTAAGTGCAATGATACAGTATCTGTCCTTTAGTGAGTGACTGGCTTATCTCACTTAGCATGTCCTCAAGGTTCATCCATGTTGTAGCACGTGTTAGAATTCCCTTCCTTCTTAAAGGCTGGATAATATTCCATTTTATGTATCTACTCCATTTTATCCATTCATCTGTCAGTGGACACTTGGGCTGCTCCCACCTTATGGCTATTGTGCATCATACTTTTATGAACACAGGTTCATAAAAGCATAAAAATATCTGAGACCCTTCTTTCACTTCTTCTAGGTATATATCTAGAAGTGAGATTGCTAGATCATATGGTAATTCTATTTTTAACCTTCTGAAGAATCACCATACTGTTTTCCATAGTGGCTTGCACCATTTTACCTTCCCACCAACAGTGCACAGGGATTCTAATTTCTTCACATCCTCACCAACACTTTTTTTTTTAGGTGTTTTGCATTGTGATTTTGTTTTGCATTCCCCTAATGATTAGTAATATTGAACATCTTTTTGTGTGCTTGTTAGCCATCTGTGTATCTTCCTTGAAGGCTTGTCTCCAAAGTCCTTTGTTGATTTTTCAACTGAATTATTTTGTTGTTGAGTTGTAGCAGTTTTTAAAAAATATATTCTGGGTATTAACACCTTATCAGATATACTCTTTGTAAAGATTTTCTCCCAGCCGGGTGCAGCGGCTCACACCTGTAATCCAAGCACTTTGGGAGGCCAAGGCGGGCAGATCATCTGAGATCGGGAGTTCAAGACCAGTGTGACCAACATGGAGAAACGCCGTCTCTACTAAAAATACAAAATTAGCCTGGCATGGTGGTGCTTGCCTGTAATCCCAGCTACTTAGGAGGCTGAGGCAGGAGAATCACTTGAACCAGGGAGGTGGAGGTTGCAGTGAGCTGAGATCATACTGCTGCACTCCAGCCTGGGCAACAAGAGCGAAACTCTGTCTCAGAAAAAAAAAAAATTTCTCCCATTCCCTGGATTGCCTTTTACTCTATTATTTGATGAAGTCCAGTTTGTCTATTTTTTCTTAGCTTTTACTACCAAATTCAATGTCACAAGGCCTTCCCCTACGTTTTCTTCTAAATGATGTATAGTTCTAGCTTTTATGTCTAGGTCTTTGATCCATTTTGAGTTAATTTTTATGTAGGATCTAAGGTAAGGATTCAACTTCATTCTTTTGCATGTGACTATCAGGTTTTCGCAGCACCTTTTTTTTTTAAAAAAGACAGGGTCTTGCTCTGTCACCCAGGCCAAAGTGTGCAGTGGCACGACCATAGCTCACTGTAGCCTCCAAGTTCTGCGCTCAAGCAATCCTCCCACCTCAGCCTCCTGAGTGGCTAGGACTATAGGCCTATGCCACCATGCCTGGCTAATTTTTAAATTTTTTGTAGAGACACGGGTCTCACTGTGTTGCTCAGGCTGCTCTCAAACCATTGGCCTCAAGTGATCCTCCTACCTCAGCCTCCCAAAAATGCTGAGATTACAGGTGTGAGACATGATGCCCGGCCCCCAACTGTGTTTGCTGACAAGACCATCTTTTACCCACTGAATGGCTTTGGCTCCCTTGTAAAAAATCATTTGACCATGTATGAGAGGGTTTATTTCTGGGCTTTCTGTATGCCCAGATCACAACTACCACACTGTTTTGATTACTATAGCTTTGTAGTAAGTTCTGAAATCAGGAAGTGTGAGATCTCTAACTTTGCCTTTGCCTCTCTTTCAAGATTGTTTTGGCTATTTGGGGTCCCTTGAGATACTGGATGAATTGCAGGATGGGTTTTTCTATTTCTGCAAAGTCTTTGGGATTTTGATAGGGACTGCATTAAGGCTATGGATCACTTTGGGTAGCACTGACATCTCATATCAAGTCTTCTAATCCATAAACACAGGATGTCTTTCCATTTATTGGTGTTTTCCTTAATTTCCTTCAACAATGCTTTGTACTTTTGACTGTACAAGTCTTTTGCCTCCTTAGTTAAGCTGATTTCTAAGTCTTTAATTCTTTTTGATGCTATTGTAAATGGAACTCTTAATTTCCTTTAGATTGTTCATGGTTGAGGTATAGAAATGCAACTGATTTTGGTGTTGATTTTGCATCTGCATCTTTGCTGGATTCACATATTCATTCTAAAGGGGATTTTTGGTGGAATTTTGAGTTTTCTATGCCTGGGAATGGAGATAATTTTACTTCCTCTTTGGTTGCCTTTTATTTTTTATTTTTTCTTGATTACTTTCTCTGGCCGTGACTTCCAGTATTGTGTTAAATAGAAATGGTAAAAGTGGCATCCTTGTCTTGTTCCTGATCTCAAATTTTGGAAAAGCTTTCAGTCTTTCACCATTGACTAGTGATGATGTTAGCTGTGGGCTTTTCATACATGGCCCTTATTATGTTGAGAATGCAAACTATTACACACACATTCTTGGAAGGTAGATTTTCCTAAATCCCAGTTTTACCCTAGATCTATTCACAGTGCTTTGGGTTCTTCCATAGAGTTAATAGCTTTTCTTTCATTTATCACCTACATTTTGTTTCATTTTAGGATGGCCCACTCATAAAATTTGGCTGATTCCTATCATCTTGATAATCGCTAACATTCACCGAGTAGAGGGTGCTAGGCGCTATCCTGAGCATCATACAGCAACCCTATGAGATCACTGTTATTATTGCCTTCTTAGAGGTGGGGAAGCCAAGGCACAATGGGTTTAATTTGTTCAGGGTCACATGGCTAGAAAGTGGTGGAATTAGGATTCAAAATCGGACAGTTTTGCTCCTGTCTATTCTCTTAATCTCTATACCATATTGCCTCTTGCAAAAGGCAGATCTAGGGAAAGGGTGCCAGTTTCCAGAGTCTTCAGAGAAGATGCTGCTGTCATTTTCCTTGAAGTGTCTAAAGAAGGGGACATATCAATGGAATTGGCATACCCACTCACTGCAGCCCAGTTAACTCCCTAGTACAGGACATGTGAGTAGCTGCTTCCAAGTCTGAGAGAGCCTCTTGTCATGCTTCAAGGAAGTAAACAGTAATAGCATTTCCTAGATGTGGATTCCTTTGTCCTATGAGGGAAACTGGATTCTTGCAATACTTTCAAAGTGTGGTTCATATCATTTGCATCCTCAAAGATACCTGGTTTCTGGCCCTTCACCATACCTACTCAAATGCAGCTCTGGTAATGGACTCTAAGAATCTACATTTAAAACTGATTCCCCAGTAACTCTTATATACACTGGTTTGAGAGCCACTGCTCTGAACATTTGGTTGGCTCCCACCTGCATGGTGCTCATGTGAACAGGCATTCTGTGGAGAGAATATAGCTGCCTGTGGGGGCTTCAGCCAAGCCAGAGTGAAGGATGTGTGGATATGTAGATGTGGTTATGTTGCCTTCCAGGTGCTGCCAGGTTCCTCATTAAGGAGCTATCATATCACAACCTAGAATTGGAGAGAAACCGCCTGGAGGAGCTAGGCATTAAACGCCAGTGTGTCTGGCCTTTCATCGTCATGATGGATGACTCATGTGTCCTATGGAACATTCACAGTGTTCAGGAGCCATCCAGGTAGACTTCCAAGCTGTTCTGGGGGCATATGACACAATGCTGTAGACAGGATAACACATTTCTTGACCACAGTTACGTACAGAAGTAAGTGAGAGACAGCTTTCTAGAGCAAAACAGCCGACCATGAGATCACCCTCACTAGAACATTTTGTGGTGACTTAGGAATTTTTTATTTAGACATTCAGTAGCCCATTATATTCCTGGACCATTCTGGGATCACAACATTGGTTAGCTATTTAAGTCTACTGAGGCTAGGCACAGTGGCTCATGCCTGTAATCCCAGCACTTTGAGAGGCCAAGGCAGGCTGATCGTTTAAGGTCAGGAGTTCTAGACAAGCCTGGCCAACATGGCGAAACCCCATCTCGACTAAAAACACAAAAATTAGCTGAGCGTGGTGGCGCATGCCTTGAGTCCCAGCTACTGAGGAGGCTGAGGCGTAAGAATCACTTGAACCCAACAGGCAGAGGTTGCAGTGAGCTGAGATTGTGCCACTACACTCCAGCCTGGGTGACAGTGCAAGACTCTGTCTCAAAAAAACAAAAATAAAGTCTGTTGAGACACTAGGATTTATGTAGAAAGACTGCTGACATCTCAAATCAGGAGACCTAGTTTTTAGCCCCAACTCTGTTTTTTGTTTATAATTTTTTGTAGAGATGTTGCCCAGTCTGGTGTGGAACTCTTGGGCTCAAGCAATCCTCCCACCTCAGCCTCCCAAAATGTTGGGATTACGGGCGTGAGCCACCACACCCAGTCATGCTTCTTGACTGTCTATGAAAAAGGAAAGTCATCTCACCTCTCCATATCTCAAGTCCATCACCTGTAAAATTATGCCTGGGCCAAAATCAGTGGTTTTCTTCCTGGAGTAGTGCCCCCTCACATTGCTAGCGGGTGCCAGTCAGGAGCATAGTGAGGACCAGAGGATGCCAAACATTTTAAAAAATCCAACACAATAAACCCCCAAAATTCAATAGCACTCCCATTGCAACACTGTGCCAGGTACCTTTAAGCCCCTCCCAGCTCAAACATTGTGATTTCGTGTCCTTGTTCCTATTTTGGATTTGAAGCCAGTGCAATTTTCAAATATTCCTTATTATACACAATTACCAGAACTGGGAAGGATACTTCTATGCTTCCAACCTCCAGCTACCTCTTCTTTGGCAACTCTTTATTCATTGTTCACTCTGACACAGGGGCTGGATTTTTCTCTGCCCAAAAGGCAGTTTCTTTAATAGTGACAGGCAGTGTGAAAACTGGGCTTGACATTCTTCTCCATTTGCTAATACAAAATAAATCAGTTAATTTTATCCTTGAGAGTATTACTGGTATATAATAGTGTATAGACAGTTCACAAATGATCCTGTCTTCCATAATATTTATCAACATCTTATATAAACTATATTTCACAGCCAGCCTGTGGAAGTAGGAGTTTCCAGTAAGAATGTTTCCTTGAAGACTGTCTTACAGCACATTGAAGCCACACCAAAGATTGTCCACTATGCAATCTTGGGCATACAGAAATGGAGCAGCAAGCTGACTTCTCAGAGCCTAAAGGCCCCATTCTCTAGGTGTCACGTGCATGATTTCATTCTCCTCAACATAGACTTGACTCAGAATGTGCAGTATGACTTCAACAGGTAAGTCAGGCCTCATGGATACAGGTAATCCTGGCATCTACTGATGGCTTCTGCCCAGCTCTAGCCTCTGTAATGCTTTTATTTGTATGTCTTCAGTTGAGAAGCTGACTCTTTATGTGGGCAAGGAGAAAGGGGGATCACAAGCCCCAAAGTGTGCCCCTTTATCACCAAACTGACCTAGATCTTAACAGGGGTTACAACGTGAAATGCTTAAACACTTTAGCCATCTCATTATTCAACAAGAACTCAGACAGACACAGAAACTATTGACTCAAGTCAGTGTGTGGACCCGCAAACATCTAAGACTAAGCCCTCCTTCACCCTCCAAACTCAGAAGGAAATCACTTTTCCTGGATGTTAGTAGGATTCAGGGAAATCCTACTGTAGGGAAAAAGCAGCAGATGGGGATCAGCAGCGTAGCCATGGCCTTGCCTCCCAAATAAATTATGTCCAGGTTCCTACAAAACCTGAGAGAGCCAAACAAGAAAGCAGGAACCATAAAGTCCTTCTTATGCCAACCTCACGGTTATAGAATAGCTGCTGCTTTCACTTCTGTTTTAAATTTGACAGAGGCTTCCTCCTGTTTGTAGCCAGAAATTTAAAACTGGGAGCACCTCTACATTCCTGTTCTGCCAGAGTGTATCAAATAGGAACACAGTCCTGTTTTTGCATAGGGATACCTAAAACCTGTGACAGAGCTGGGACAAAGATCATCTCACTTTCCCCTTTTAAAGGCTGTAATGCCCAAATCAGAGTTTTTCTAGGTCAGTGTTATGAAGGCCAGCTCCACAAAAGCACGGTTGATTATTTTAGGCTCCTAATATCTTGCCACATATTTATTTTGCCGTGTATAGTTATCACGGTTGAGATATGCCAGCTGAAGAAAACTATTGTTGTGGTTACAATTTAGGTATTTCTGTGAAGATGTTGACTTTAATCTGAGAACGAACAGTAGTGGCCTGTTCATCTGCCGCTTTAATAACTTCAGTCTCATGAAGAAACATGTTCAGGTTGGAGGGCAAAGGGACTTTATCATTAAACCAAAGATCATGGTAAGTACTGCAAGCTTGATTCAAGTGCTGAAAATAAGCACAATGATAATGACTATCTTTGTTATTAAATGTTGGCATTAAGCACTTTCCGTTTTATTGGAAAAGTGAAATAACACAAGGGAGTTTTTTTTTTTTTTTTGGAGACAGTCTGTCCCCTAGGCTGGATGGAAAGCAGTGGCGTGATCTCGGCTCACTGCAACCTCTGCCTCCTGGGTTCAAGCAATTCTCATACCTCAGCCTCCCGAGTAGCTGAGATTAGAGGTCCGTGATACCATGCTTGGCTAATTTTTATATTTTTAGTAAAGACGGGGTTACACCATGTTGGCCAGGCTGGTCTTGAACTCCTGACCTCAAGTGATCTGCCCACCTTGGCCTCCCAAAGTGCTGGGATTACAGGCATAAGCCACCACATCCAGCCATTAGGGAGTTCTTAATGTCAAATTTTCAATCTCATTTCTGTTACTGGAGACTCATCTAGAGCCAAAACATTTGTTTTGACAATCCAACAAAATTACTTTAAATGTTGGCCTTAAATCTAAGTTTCTTTGGATCCTTCAAAGCTTTAGTTTCAAGATGGCAAACTTTACATTTTTGCCTTTTTTTTTTCCTGAGACAGAGTCTCACTCTGTCGCCCAGGCTGGACTGCACTGGCGTGATCCCAGCTTGCTGCAACCTCTGCCTGCTGGGTTCAAGCGATTCTCCTGCCTCAGCCACCACAACCCGCCACACTTTGACATTCTTTATGTAATACATGAGAGAAATGTAAATCAAGATGTCAGTCTGGTCCTTTGCTAGAACTTTCTTAAAAGACAGTAATATAGATCAAAACTATACTCTTTTCTAAGAAATTTACTGATATCTAATAATTCATAGCATGGGGCTACCAGTGGAGCTTAGAAACCTCTTTGCCATTTTTTTGGTGGGGTTGTGGGGTGGAGTTAGGATGAGATAGGATTTAACCCATACACACCGAGCACCACTGTAAAAGGCTTCCGATTGATCTCACAATGTACCTGTTAAATGTGGTAACTTTTAGAGAAGCCTGCTTTCTTCTGCCCTCGCTGTGTGTAACTTACATTAAATCCAAGAGAAAAAAATTTTCAGGACCCTTTACTAACATACATTTGAACCTAGCACCCCTCACTGTGCTACTGCTATTATTTGGGGACTGTTAGGATACAATTCAGTGTTTCCTCACCTGTTTAATCCAGTGACAGACAAGTTTCCCATGATCATCTTGGCTCTGATTTCAGGTGTCAGAGAGCTTAGCACCCATCTTGCCCCTTCAATACATCTGCGCTCCCGACAGTGAACACACGCTACTGGCAGCCCCTGCACAGTTTCTCCTGGAGAAATTCCTTCAGCACGCCTCATATAAACTCTTCCCCAAAGCCATCCATAACTTCAGGAGTCCCGTGCTGGCCATTGACTGCTACCTTAACATTGGACCAGAGGTAAAAGGGGTGTGGGGGATACTGTACTTACCTACATCCATCCATTTCTTTCTCATTTTAGCTGTTTACAAAAAAGCCTGTGACATGAAATATAAATCAAGATGCCAGTCTGGTCCTTTGCCAGAACTTTTATTGAAATAAGATAGTAATACAGATCAAAACTTGTATTTCTACCCTTTTGCATACTCACTTACACAAAGGCTCACACAACATGCAATGGCAGTTGGCCCTCTGCATGCCTATTTTATCTCCACAAATGAGCCAGAGAATATACAACTCAGCTGTCAGCTCCTCTGAGAAGCCTACCTTAGTGACTTTGGGCAGCAGTTGCTTGCTCCCACTTCTGTTAACATTCATCAGATTATACTGTAATTATGTGGGTTTTTCTTCATAAAAGTGCGAGTTCTTCAAAGACACACAATGTCTTAGTCATTGTTTTAGACATATGTAAGAGGAGCTCAGTGATTACTGAACAAATAAATGTGTACCACCTGAAGCCTTTAGAGGTGGCATTTCTCCACTTCCCATCCCTTGGACTTCTAAAATTTTTCACCTTTTAGTTGTTTTTTTTTTTTTTTTTAAATCTGCCACTTGCACCACCAGGCTCCTGCTACTAAGCTGTCCCTTTAGAAATGATTACTGTACTACATCCTCCTTGTAAAAAATGTTTTAAGGCCGGGCGCGGTGGCTCAAGCCTGTAATCCCAGCACTTTGGAAGGCCGAGACGGGCGGATCACGAGGTCAGGAGATCGAGACCATCCTGGCTAACACTGTGAAACCCCGTCTCTACTAAAAATACAAAAAAGTAGCCGGGGGAGGTGGCGGGCGCCTGTAGTCCCAGCTACTCCGGAGGCTGAGGCAGGAGAATGGCATAAACCCGGGAGGCGGAGCTTGCAGTGAGCTGAGATGCGGCCACTGCACTCCAGCTCGGGCGACAGAGCAAGACTCCTGTCTCAAAAAAAAAGTTTTAAAATGATAAGAAAGTAAAGTCACCTGCCAGAAGAACATTTTGGTGTACTACATTTCCTTCCAGGGCTTTTTCTTTGTATGTATTGAAAAAAACACACATGTCCATACACATACTCTTTTAACACTGAAGTCCAACTGTATTCAATTTTGGAAACTAATTTTTAAAATTTCACAGTGTAAACATTTTACATTCCCATTTTTATGTTTCAGTAATCTACACTATAGCTTGGGTAATGAATTATAGAATTTTAGGAGCAGAAGGAACCTTAAAAACCATCAGATGTAAAGGCCAGGCATCGAAGCTCATGGCTATAACTCAGCACTTTGGGAGGCTGAGGCGGGAGGATCACTTAAGGCCAGGAGTTCGTGGCCTGGTAACATGGTAACACCCTGTTGCTACAAAAAATAAAAGTAATTAGCCAGGTGTGATGGCACATGCCTGTAGTCCCAGCTACTCAAAAGGCTGAGGTGGGAAGATCACTTGACCCCAGGAGTTCAAGGTTGCAGTGATCTGATTTGTGCCACTGCACTACAGCCTAAGTGACAGAGACCCCATCTCAAAAAAAAAAAAACCCCACACCCATGAGATCTAATAACATCTTTTACAGTACTTACGTAAGTTACATATTTGATCCAGATATTCCAATTCCCCTATCCTAGAGTCCACAATCTCAATACTACTACTAACAGCAGCTAACATTTACTGAATACTAAGTTATTTAATTCAGAAAGCATCCTATGAAACAAGTACTACTGTTACCTCTACAGATGAGGAAACTGAGGTATAGTGAAATGAAGGAGACTGCTTATTGTTCCATGGCTACTAAATGAAGGAACCAGTATTTGAACCCAAGCACACTGGCTCATGCATTTAGCCATTCCACTGTTTTAACTCCCAACCATCTTATTTCCCTGTAATTTTTGCAGTTATCATCTGTTCACAAAGCCAGATAGAACCAAAAATTTAAATTCATGTACTGTTTTTTTTGAGATGGAGTTTCACTCTTGTCACCCTGGCTAGAGTGCAATGGTGCAATCTCAGCTTACTGCAACCTCCACCTCCAGGGTTCAAGCGATTCTCCTGCCTCAGCCACCACAA
>NW_012117932.1:1080514-1082240 GCF_000951035.1 Colobus angolensis palliatus | reverse complement strand
GCAATCTCAGCTTACTGCAACCTCCACCTCCAGGGTTCAAGCGATTCTCCTGCCTCAGCCTCCCAAGTAGCTGGGATTACAGGTGCACACCACCACACCTGGCTAATTTTGTTTTGTATTTTTACTATAGACGGGATTTGGCCTGTTGGCAAGGCTGCTCTCCATCTCCTGGCTTCAGATGATTCATCCACCTTGGCCTCCCAAAGTGCTGGGATTACAGGCGTGAGCCACTGCACCCAGCCCATGCACTGTCTTAAGCTTCTATCCAATTGAAAATTTAAGTATATCTAAATGGAAAGCTGATCAAAAATATTTTTTATTCTCACCAATAAGGCAATCCAAACATTTAATCTTTCCTAAGTATGCTTTTTTGTGGAAGGTAGCTTTTTAAATTTTATAAAGACTCTTAAATGGAAGGGCTTGTTTCTTACTACTAATGTCTCCTAATAGTCCTTTATTATGAGAAATAAATAAGAGAAGCTTTAAACAAGTTAACACTTGGCATGCTACACAAGAGGCTGCAAAGCTTAACTAACCAAGCCATTTAACATTGGAAAAAACTCATCTCCTTTACCTTATCCTGAAATAGATAAAAAGGAAGGTACTGACTCATTCTGCTTGCTCTTGAAATGCCCATGCTATTTCTGCTTGATGATTTCAGGTGGCCGTATGCTATATCAGCTCCAGACCCCACTCCAGCAATGTCAACTGTGAAGGAGTGTTTTTCAGTGGACTCCTTTTGTACCTCTGTGACTCTTTTGTAGGTGCTGATCTTCTTAAGAAATTTAAATTTCTAAAAGGTAAGTCAAATTTAGTATCTTGCTTGTAACTGCTATTGGTTCCCACTGAGCAAAATACAGAAGATAAAGATATTTTTAAAAAGTACTTGAGGCCAGGTGCAGTGGCTCACACCTGTAATCCCAGCACTTTGGGAGGCTGAGGAAGCTGGATCATGAGGTCAGGAGATTGAGACCATCCTGGCTAACACGGTGAAACCCCGTCTCTAATACAAAAATTCCCCGGGCGAGGTGGCGGGCGCCTGTAGTCCCAGCTACTCAGGAGGATGAGGCAGGAGAATGGCATGAACCCGGGAGGCGGAGCTTGCAGTGAGGCGAGATCATGCCACTGTACTTCAGCCTGGGCGACAGAGCGAGACTCCATCTCAAAAAAAAAACAAAACAAAACAAAAAAGAAATCAGGTTAATGAGTCTATATGTATGTATATAACTATACACATTCTACTGAATCGAACATATTGCCTGAGTCAGGAAGCAACTGCAATAATTTTGTATAATTGCATCCCTAGACATAAACCCTTAGTTGTGATTCTGATACAGAAACCATAGGCTGTAATCTGTAATCACACCACTTTGGGAAGTCGAGGCAGGCGGATCATCGGAGCTCAAGCTCAGGAGTTCAGAAGCAGTCTGGGCAACCTGGAAAAACCCTCTCTCTGCAAAAGTTAGCCAGGCACAGTGGCACATGCCTGTAGTTCCAGCTACTCAAGAGGCTCAGGAGGGACGAACTTCGGCCCAGGAGGCAGAGGTTGCAGTGAGCCAAGATTGTGCCACTGTACGCCAGCCTGGGTGACATCCTGTCTCAAAAAAAAAAAAAAAAAAGAAAGAACATAGTTGTTTCAATAGGTATGTACCATATAAAGATACTGGCCTGGCCGGGTGCAGTGGCTTATGCCTGTAATCCCAGCACTTTGGGAGGCTGAGGCGGG
>NW_012117932.1:1067178-1079539 GCF_000951035.1 Colobus angolensis palliatus | reverse complement strand
GGCTCACACCTGTAATCCCAGCACTTTGGAAGGCTGAGGCGGGCGGATCACGAGGTCAGAAGATTGAGACCATCCTGGCCAACCTGATGAAACCCTGTCTTTACTAAAATACAAAAAAAAATTAGCTGGGCCTGGTGGCACACGCCTGTAGTCCCAGCTACTTGGGAGACTAAGGCAGGGGAATTGCTTGAACCCACGAGGCAGAGGTTGCAGTGAACCGAGATCACGCCATTGCACTCTAGCCTGGTGACAGAGCAAGACTCCGTCTCACTCACACACACACACACACACACACACAAAAACTGAATTTGCAAAACTACTTAATAAAATTAATTCTGATAGATTATGTACCCATCTGTTGGTTCTCAGATGTGTTAGCTTAGAAAATATAATCAGAGATAGTAAAGTTCTTTACATACTCAATCCCTGAGCCTAGGATGTATTTCTGTCTTTTTTTCTGAAGGTGCTACCCTGTGTGTCATCTGCCAAGACAGAAGTTCCTTGCGCCAAACAATTGTCCGCTTAGAGCTAGAAGATGAGTGGCAGTTCCGCCTCCGGGACGAGTTTCAAACTGCTAACAGCAGTGAAGACAAGCCTCTCTACTTTCTTACTGGACGTCATGTATGAGCTTTTGAAGAGACCAAAAACAGCAAAAAGATGCCTAGGTGGGGTGGGACGGAAACAATTTGGGATTTTTTTTTTCCTTTAAAGTACAATCACTGTGGAGCAAAGTGCAACATATTTGTCTAAATTCTCCAAAGAACTCCCCAAATCTGATCCAAGTCTTTGGGGACATCACTTTCCTTCACTTCCATTTACAGGACCCTTAAATTCAGGTAAACTCTACCCTAGGTAGTTATGCAGTTACTTAAGATATGGTCTGCCCATGGGATCCTGAGGAGGATATACTTTGGAGAGTGAATATGGAGTTTGCATTATTTTTTTCTATTACACTATGTTGGGGGAAACTGTCAGCATTAACTAGACTGAATGTGTTACATGAGACTCATGCCATTGGTGTGGAATTAATTGAAGATTAACATTTGAGGCCTGAACCCTCAGTTTCTCTTCAGATCTGTACTTTGGTACAGTATTACTCAGGGGTTTGAAATGATAGAATGTAGACGATATTTGTATTTAAAAAAAGAAGTAGCTTTGTCTTTCTCTGTGCAGTGTTAGTTTAAGATTTATAATCTTCTATGTATTGAAACTTTTGGCAAAATTTCCACAGGAGTTAAAAGTTTACTATTTAAACTGAACAAACAAATCAGTAAATGCAGAGCAGGCATTGTGTGCATTTATTCATCTTCTCCTAGCCTAATTCCTTTGCTTTTCCCATTCTTTAAATGTGTTTCCAGTCTTCAAGAATATCTTATCTATGAGACTGTGGAACAGCAATTAATCTTTTGCAAGAACTTGATTAAGTCAGTTGAGTTGAGAAGCTTCAGCAGGTAACCTGCACCCACCCACCATTTGGTTGGAATTAAGCAGTTGGCACCAGCAAACCTACATGTCAGGCTGAGGTTCTGTTGCAGAGTGAAACTACTTTGTTTCCTTTCAGGGACTCAAGCAAAGCTTCCTTTATTTAAAAGATGCACTGAATATTACCACCTTACACTGACAACGCCACAGAAATTGCCGAATTGGGAAATTGAGCCATAAAAAGAGAAGTGTTTTTTACTTCATCTTAGCAGTGACTCTTGTGAGGAGTAAGGAAGGCTCCATTAAGAGTCTTTATGATTCATTAAAATCAGCAGGGGGTGTCTGTCCAGTATCGGCAATGGGAGGCATATGTTTCTACAGATTTCTCAGATATTTTAATCAAAGACATTATTTTTAGAAAATGTTCCAGACAAACTAAGTCTTAGAAGTTTACTCTTAAATTACTCCAGTTCTCATCATTGAACAATGTCTCGAGTTTTCTCATTAGCCCATATTTACTACTTTATCCCCACTTAAAATGGCCATTTTTACTTGAATCGATCTTGTTTGTGACCTGAAACTACTGAGGGGCCTACTAAGCCTGCATTTACTTAGAACAAATAGTGTTAATTGACCAGCTTTATTATGACAAGGAGTTTACAAAGCTAGTGAAAAAATGGAATGTATTAGACTAAAAATGGTTTGCAGATCTCTCGGTTTTAATATAGCTACTTACAATGCTTTAACTGTATTTTGAAGTGAACAATTCCTTTTAACCCCATTTTTAATTGTCTTTCAAAGAGGACCTGCCTCATATATAATATTTAAAAAAAACTCCTTAATTTTAGTACAGCAGAATTTTTGGTAAAGAGGTATGTTTTGAAGCAGTTTGGTTTAAATATGAATGTATTTCACTTGTTCCTGTTTTGTTGAAAGGGCCTAATGCAAATAATATCAAGAAACCCACTGTCTGTGCAATATTCCAATGACATTTACATAGGGCAAATAAAATACTTGAAAGAATTATAAAACAATTGTACCTGGGGTGGATGGCCTCTCAGGGTTTCTTCTGGCTTTATGACTTCATAGCTTAAAGAAAAATTTTTTTTTAAGTAGTTACATCAGATGCAGGTACTCCATTAGTTAGGGCTGCACTCTGAAAATTCAAATTATTATTATGAGCTCTTAAATACTATTTAACTCTGTGGAAGAGATTTGCCAGAATAAAGCCAAAAGACCATCACCCCTATAATAGAGAAACTGACCTGCTTATTCTTTTCAAAGCCTATCTTACTAAGGTTGGATCTTTTAAAATAATCTTATCAGTATAATTCTTGAGTATGTCAGGTCCTTCTTTAAGGATAAAATTGCACAAGCACAGGACACCATGATTTGTATATATATATACTAGTGTGTTCGGCTTTAAGCTTTGCAATCCCTTAGGACACTGATGTGGGATGAATGGATTTGCTAGGCCCACACAGTAACTCACCTGTAGACCTGCTGAACCTCAGCATGTATAACAGTTCACACAGGTTAATACTGAATGTAAACTAAAAACTAGAAGAGAATACTTGTAGTCAATTTTTTTTGGCTGTAATTTATGCAGTTGCTTTTTGTGATTTTTAGAAAATGGGGCACCTGTGTTACTTTATTACTGTAAAATGTTCTTAACCAAAATGTGGTGAATTTCACTAGTCTACCTCACATTTTGTTAATGATTCAAAATTGTCTTGTGTCTACTGTTATGTTTTTGTCCTTTAATTTGGTAAATGTATTAAAGTTATCTCCCACCCCCTCCAAAAAGTTATTTTTTCCTTATAACTTTCTGGCATGTTAAGAAAACAAGCTCCCTGACTCTGGCAATGTCCTAAAAAGGCTGGAAGTCACGTTATAGGTTGGACAACTGAGATTAAAGAGGTGTTGAAAATATACACAGTAGATCCCAATCTTTTATTTGACAGATTGCAACTACACTCACTTTGATGTCCTTTTGGAAACAGAACTTTGGGTTGCTAGAACTAATACAAGGTGTTATTGTTAATCTCCAGTTAAAACTTCTCAAACTTTTTGAGAACTTCTCAAAGTTGCTAGAATTATGTAGTTTAATGAAGATGGTGTTATTGTAGCATGAATTTTATCTTCTAAAAATTTTTACCAAATTTTGAGAAGAAATAACTTTGTTGTCCCAGAAAAATGGCTTTCAATCTATTAATAAAGTGTAGTAAATTAAAAGAATTTGACATAGAATCCATGAAAACAATCTTCTAGGCCAAAGGGCCCTCAGGAAGGGCAATAAATATTTGTAAGTGTAATGACAGACTTTCAGAGGAAAGTAAAGACTACTGGTGTTCCACTATACATTCCAAAGCAGCTGCCTTGAGAAGACTATTAACTGTGAAACCTGACTGCTGCAACATCACATTAAACTACTTAGGACTGAAACAACATCCAGAGAACAAACATTTCTCAAGCTTCTCTTTAGACACAGAAACTGGAAACTGGTCCTTAAAGCTTCCTCTGAGTCCAGGAGAATACTGCTCTAACACTGAAACCTTGGCTTCACTGAAAACAAAACAACAACAATAAAAACACTGCTAAAGATGACTTTAGGAATTGCCTCTAAGGCCAAAGAAAAAGTCATTCACATAATAAATTCACTGTGCTCTCAACTATCAAGTGTTGAGTTAAAGCATCTACTTCAGTGACTATGACAATAGATGGTATTAAGTTTAAAAAAAAAAAAAAAAAGGCAACACCAGTAAGCTGTTTTCTGACCACTTCATTCCAAATATTTTATTTTTACCAGTCAGTGTATTTTATTTTTACCAGAAGGGTGGTGGGGGTAAGGGGTTGCTAAAAGACAGAACTCATCCCCTTTTCTGCCAAAAGGCTCAGGAGCCATGAGAAAGAAAATGTATGTCTAGAGTCATTACCCCAGAAATCAACTCAGCAATCTCAACCCTAGCTGCAATGTGGATGGGCAGGAATACCAGCTGTGTTTCCATCCAGAAGGATAAGACTCTATAGCTGGGCAGCCATGCAAAGTAAACAGGAACAAATGAAATATCACTGCAGGTTTGTTGTACTCACTGACTGTCCTTACAACAGTCAGGCTTTCAGTAGATACACCAAGTTCACTCTTGCGTATTATGAAGTAGTAAAATACTGCTTTTTATCTGTGTGTCCATGCAGATTAAGGCATCAACCCATAAAATCTTGTAGTTCCTGACTATATTTGTGGCTCTTACAATGTCTCTATGCTAGACACTTTTACAAATGACCAACAATGATATGAAGGCTGCTAACAAAAAATTTATAAGCACCTTATATAGTCAGCAATTATAGACTCACCCTCTTCTGCAGTTTGTGGCCATTAGTGTATACTCACTGTGTCCCTGCTGCCTCCACCACTCCACTGAGACTGCTCTTTTCCTAACATCACTTGGGCTCTCTTCAGTCTTCAATTGTGATATGACAGGGTTGACCATTCTTTGATTCTTGAAATTTTTCCCTTGGTTTCTACCACTCTTCTGGCTGTCCTACCTTGCTGCTCATGCCTTCTTAGGCAGTCTTCAAGATTCTTAAATGATGGTGCACCTCACAACTCTCTTCTACCTTTTCATTTTACAGACCCCAGGGTGACCTTCTAAACCTTCAAATAAATAAGTAAACTCATAAATTTGTTTCTCAGTTAGAACCTTTCTCAAACTCTAGATCCACATATCCAATTGTATACTAAACAGGTATCTCCACTTGGAGATTCTACAACCACCTTAAAATCTTGACCAAAACTGAGGGCATCCCCATTCAATCCTCCCAACCTAATTCCCCTGTATTCCCATCTGCCAATCTAACTCAGTTACCCAAACCACAATTCCCACTTACCTTAACCTCTTTGCCATGATCTTTTTGTGGCTGTTTATAAATTCCTATCAATTCAACTGTGTCAATTCTTCAATTTTATCTTTTCAATGTGTATCTGTCTCGTCTTCATCTCCACATCACAGCTTTAGTTCAGTGTTTCAACGCTTTTCACACAATCTGCTCTTAGTTATCTTCTAAGTTCCAGATTCCTCAATTATAAACCCTACACCTCATAGGACTGTCATAATGATTACATAAAATAATGCAGCACTAAACACACAGCAAACACTCAAATGTTAGGTATTATCTAACAATACTATTCTTAGAGAAACACCTAAATTGTAAAATTTGGGAGGCTACATCTTCAGTATAAACATGAAAATAAACTGGTTTCTCAGTAATAGTAACATTTAAACCAACCACCCAATATACCCTCTTCCACCTCCAGGTTGCCTTGAAACCAAGTCAAACGGAGTCAAAGTAGTATACTATTGTTTATGGAAACTGGACCTGTATTATGAGGTTAACAGTTACTAGAGAGTCTACACTATATCCCAAAATTTCATGTTTAAAAAAAAACATGGTACCTGTCAGGCAAACACTTGAGACCAGGATTGACTAGAAGAGTCCCAGGCCCAAAGGGAAATGGTAGTATCAAAAGCTAGGGCCAGGTGCAGTGGCTCACACCTATAAACTCAGCACTTTGAGAGGCCAAGGCAGGTAGATCACATGGGGTCAGGAGTTCGAGACCAGCCTGACCAGTGTGGTGAAACCCTGTTTCTACTAAAAAATATAAAAACCAATAAGCCAGGCATGGTGGCAGGCGTCTGTAATCCCAGCTACTCTGGAGGCTGAGGCAGGAGAATCACCTGAGCACAGGAGGCGCTGGTTGCAGTGAGCCGAGGTCACGCCATTACACTCTAGCCTGGGTGGACAGAGTGAGCCTCTGTCTCAAAAAAAAAAAAAAAAACGAACGAAAGAAAGAAACAAAAGAAGCTAGACCAGCATGATGAATCAGAGGGAAATGTTTACCCTGCCCTATCATTCTACCCATTCAAAGAGTATAGTCTTATACCACTCTAGAATTTTTTTTTTTTTTGAGGTGGAGTTTTTTGCTCTTTTTGCTCGGGCTGGAGTACAATGGCGTGATCTCAGCTCACTGCAATCTCCACCTCCCAGGTTCCAGCTATTCTCCTGCCTCAGCCTCCCAAGTAGCTGGGATTACAGGTGCACACCACCAAAACCAGCTAATTTTTGTATTTTTAGTAGAGATGGGGTTTCACCATGTTGGTCAGGACGGTCTCGAACTCCTGACCTCGTGATCTGCCCGCCTCAGCCTCCCAAAGTGCTTTTAAAAGCACAAATTTATAGGGAAAATAAAATGTATAACTGTTAATTTAAGGCCCTAAATTTTAGCCAGTTTCCAACTGAGATATGATCATTTCAGCTCATAAAAATAACCTAAGTTGAACCATAGTGGTAATTCATTCTTGGGCTGTGGGCCCTTCATTTATGTGAAACATCATAAAAGTACCATGTTACTTAAATAATCAGAAAGGACTTTGCCTTTGGAGATAAAGTTCAGCTGATTTGCTGCTGACAAAATGATCCTTTGGCAAACTGGTGGAAACTACCTTTAGGAAGCCAATGTTTTAATCCTATTTCAAGATATCAAACCAAAAAAACACCCTGAAAAAGCACAAATGACAACACACCATTATCTCAGTACATTGGTCACTTAGAAAAAGCTATCAAGTATTTTATTATTTTTATTCTACATTATATACAGGTCATAAAAGGCCACAGCAGTTTTTCAACATATAAACCCTTTAAAAGTAGAGGGCACTATGAAGGATAGACAAGTATCAAAATGAAGTCCAGTAATGAGGGCATATACTCAGTGCAGTATTTCTGAGGAATAACAAAGCAGATACCGAGTCATCCATACTTTGCTTCCAAGTATTCTATAGGTTTTCATAAACCTCTTTGAGATTTGTTAACAGCCTAGGTGTGCCCAATTGCCATTTATTTTTAAAAGTGAAACCAGAATGAAAGAATAATGAATCTAGGAGGGTACCTTTCCTAATGCTTGTCATTTACACCTCTCCAAGAAGGAAAGCCTCAATTCTTTACCACTTTCTACTTCCTCCTTCCATCAAAGATAGGAGAGAGAAAAATCAGGAAAAAAAGCTCAATATTCTGATTCTTCCTGTTTAGCTGGAGCTTTCCTTTTCTATCGGGGTTTCTTCAAAGTACAGTTCAGGCCTTTTAAAAATTAGCTTCAAATTCCAAAACACTTAATATTGCACCCTCCTTGAACAATAAGTAAAAAAAAATGAGTTTCCACTCTGTAAAAATACAATCCTTAAACCTATCACTGGTATCAGCAGATCAATATAAAAAAATACAGTACCAAGCTACACTGGTATATTTCCATATTAAGAACTTCAAAATATACTTATCACTGAGACCATAGTCCTTGCATTAGTTTTCAGTCCACTATGAACAATTATCTGCTGCATGTAAACATGTCTAAATAACTATAGATAAAATACATCAATCATAAATTTCTGTAAAAGATAATAAAATATCTTCTTTAAAAAACAAAACAATAAGCTATTACTGCATTGTTTCCAATTTTATGAAAATGGAACAACCATATGGTTGTTGCCAGTCCTGAGTTCATCATAATAAAAATGGCCCTAGTTCCTGGTTAAAGTCAGCAACCAATCCATTCTCTTCAACAGATGTCTTCTAGTGGTGTAGGCAAGAATTTGTTTTACGTGCTATTCTGTCCATTAATAAAATTATATACCAGAAACTGACCAGTGCCACAGTACTGTGTTGCAAACAGCTTTCCATCAGGAGTGGGATCTGAGAAAGCAATTTCTTCTTTGCTCAAGTATGAGCCATATATAAAGTTACTCCTATTAAAAAAAAAACGGGGGTGAGGGGTTAAGTGCAAAATGTTAAAAAAAATTCTTTCTAATCATTAAAACTGGAATAACCTGTCAAATACAATTTGACTAAAAAAGCTTTTTAGGTCCTGTTGTGTGTGCTCAAAATTGCTGAAAATAATTATTCATTTATAATATTATCAATAACCTGAGGTTAAATTTTAATAAAAGCAACAGTGTAAAAACATTTACCCAGTATCTTTTCATGATAAAAATATTTGACTAAGAGTAGAAATAATTTCCTCAACCTGATCAAGGGCATCAAGGAGTATCAGAGTTAATGGTGAACGACTGAAAACTGTTCCTCAAAGATCAGGAATAAAAGAAGACTGCTCTCACCTCTTCTATTCAATATTGTATTGGAGGTTCTAGTCATGAGGAAAAGAAATAAAAATCATCCAGATTGGAAAGAAAGAAATAAAACTATCTCTTTTGCAGATGAAAAGGCCTTGTTTATAGAAAATCCTAAAAAATTCACAAAAACAAACATAAAATCTAATAAACGAGTCTGGTAAGGCTGCATATTCAAGATTGATATTCAAAAGTAAACTGTATTTCTATACACTTATAATGAACAACCTAAAACTGAAATTAAGGGGAAAAATTCAATTTACAGTAACATCAAAAAAAATTAAATACTTGCCAGGCACAGTGGCTCACACCTGTAATCCCAGCATTTTGGAAGGCCAAGGCGAGAGGATTGCTTAAGCCCAAGAGTTCAAGGCCAGCCCAGGCGACATAGCAAGACTCCGACTGCACTAAAACAAATGAAATTTTTGCCAGGCACATGGCTATGGTCTCAGCTACTCAGGAGGCTGAGGCATGAGGATTTCCTGAGCCCAGGACACTGAGGATGAAGTGAGCTGTGTTTGCACCACTGCACTCCAGCCTGGGTGACAAAGTGAGATGCCGTCTCCAAAAAAGAAGAAAAAAAAACTTGGGAATAAATGTAACAAAAGAAGCGTTAAGACTTGTACACTGAAAACTATTAAACATTGCTGTAAGACATTAAAGACCCAGGGCCAGACGCAATGGCTCACACCTGTAATCCCAGCACTTTGGGAGGCCAGGGCAGCAGGTGAATTGCTTGAGCCCAGGAGTTTGAGACCAGCCTGGGGAATATGGCAAAACCCCATCTCTACAAAAAATAGAAAAATTGGCCGGGTGCAGTGGCTCACACCTGTAATCCCAGCACTTTGGCAGGCCGAGGTGGGTGGATCACTTGAGACCAGGAGTTCGACAGGTAGTGGACACCTGTAATCCCAACTACTTGGGAGGCTGAGGCAGGAGAATCACTTGAACCTGGGAGGTGGAGGTTGCAGTGAGTAGAGGTCCCGCCACTGCACTCCAGCCTGGGACAACAGAATGAGACTCCATCTCAAAAAAAAAAAAAAAAAAAAACCACTGGCTGACCTAAAAACCTCTTTTGAATAATTAATTATAACCTCCTTTATTAATCTTTATCAGAGGTACTTTATAGGACAAAAAGCAAAACAATTTTTCTGAGTCTCCCTTTTATATCTTTGACAGTCAAGTGATAAAAGAAAAACTAGAGATTTTGATAGTTTACAAATATTCTTGAATTAAGATAAATTTCTCTAAAAGCTGAACTCCCAAGGAACTTTCCACATTTCTTTGGTTATATTTAAAATTCTTTGAAATGAAGCACAACTTGAAATAGGCAGGTTATTTTGGCCTAATATCACAGTTACAAATAAGTAAGACGAAACAGCTTAATAGTGTTTAGCCTACAGTGCTTTCTTCCTCCTCACATTAAATTCACATAAAAAGTACTTACAGATCCAATACACTGATAACCTCATGCAAAATTTATAATTAACACAAATAAAGGTTATACACACATTAATTAAATGCCAATCTTTATACTAAAGCTCTGCCTAAGTCCTAAACTACTAAAAATGATTTGAAAGATTACATTCAAGTTACCTTAGGCATTCAATCATGCGAGAAGCAATTTTCTTCCGACGCATCATGCTGAATACCCATATTCGACTGATCCCACAGATTGCAGGCTCTGGTAATGTTGAGCAGCACCAGGCTTTTTGCCTTTCAAATCTGACTTTTTCTTCTTCTGACCTGATAACTGGAAGTTTCTCTTCTATAACTCTGTAGCCCTACAGGTGTCAAAAATGGGGAAAATTTTTAAGTGAGATTATTACTTAGCAACTAATACTGATCTGGTTGAGGAGGTTATGACATTTGACTGGCTTAACAAACTATGGGGTTACTTATGTTTTCACTCTCATTTTTAGGAAACAGACAACCTCGATCTGCATTCTGTTCCAGTTCATATACTAGTTGTATGACCATGAAAATAAGTTACAATTTCTCTAACCTTTGGGTTCCTCACTGGAGATATCCGTCATCTCTCATTTTGAGAGATTAAACCCAAATACATACAAAGTCCTTTACCATCATGAGGAGGCCCCCAATAGGAACTGAACATTAGTTCTCTCCACCTCCCACACTCCAAGAACCAGCAAAAGTACATGTTAAGAACACAGCAGTAATAACTGTTTCTGTGACTGCTGTCACAGTTCTAGATTTCACAGTTGTACAAGAACTGAGACTAGGGATAGCAGACAAATCAATAATTTAAAAAGCCATTTCATCACACTGCAATCTCTTTTTTCAAAAAAGTACCTTAAAAAGCATACATCGCTTTTATGGTGGCTATCTTTACGGGAAAAGAAAAGAAAATTAAAAATATCTCTGCCAGTCTAGCTGCCAAAATATAACACAACTGTTTTTCTTTTTCTTTTTTTTTTTCTGAGACAGAGTTTCTTCTGACACCCAGTATAGTGGTGCAATCTCAGCTCACTGCAACATCTGCCTCCTGGGTTCAAGAGAGTCTCGTGCCTCAGCCTCCCGAGTAGCTGGGATTACAAGCATGCACCACCATGCCTGGCTAAGTTTTGTATTTTTAGTAGAGATGGGGTTTCACTATGTTGGCCAGGCTGGTCTTAAACTCGTGAATTACAGGCGTGAGCCACCGTGCCCAGCCATGACTGACCTTCTGATGGCACAAGATATAAAACTTAAAAGCAAACAGACAGTACAGTTAAGAGCCAGCAAAAACAACCCTAACAAACATTACATAGTTACCCTTCTAGTCTAAACACTGCTATAAGTCATTTATGGATCTAGGTGGAATAGAAACTTAAAAACACAATAGTCTAAACTATGTAAAATTAACTCAATTGCAGTACGGCAAACTTCTATGAGTTAGTCAATTTATATCAAATTAATTTCCACAAACTACCCTATCAGTTACTTACTTAAATTAATTTTGTTATTATAGCAAGGTTAATAAGCACTATACAATAATTTCAGGCTGAATATTTATTTATTCATTTATTATTTTTTCTAAAGAGACAAAGAGTCTGGCTATGTTGCCCATGCTGGAGTGCAGTGGCTATTCACAGACACAAACATAGCACCCTACGGCCTCAAATTCCTGGACTCAAGCAGTCCTCCTATTTAAGCCTCCCAAGTAACTGGGACTACAGGTGCCACCACACCCAGCTGAATTTTTAAAACATGTAGCTTAACATATATAGAGAAATTCCTGCAAACTTGCTTTGACTTTTCACTTTTTTAGAAAATTTTATGACCAAGCATACATCTGTGCAAGCAGCTATTAACCCACTTATGCCTAGTGTTCCATTATTGGAACACTAAGCATGTGGGAGTTATTTATATCCTACTGCTCAAGGTCATCGCCAAGGTCTTATTTTTCACCCATGCAAGAAATCAAAAAATTGTTGCAACCTTGGGCATAAATTAGTTAATATGCTAAAAGACACCATCTGAACAGCAGTCACACACAATGCACACTGAGTTCATGAGCAAGAACTTAGCAGAAAAAAGACAAAATTCAGGTCTGCCTCAAAGTGAGATTAGGGAGTCCAGAAGCTTCTGTTCTCTTAGGATGGTCTCAGCAGTTTCTACTAACACTCATAATATAAACATACATGACTCCACTGTTTGTTTTTTGTACAAATAGGCTACTAAACACAAGATAACTACTCATTTCGAGTTCAACAAAGGAAGTGGCGATCTGTTCCAGGCGTGGGCTTTTTTTTTTTTTTTTT
>NW_012117932.1:1056273-1066388 GCF_000951035.1 Colobus angolensis palliatus | reverse complement strand
ACCCAGGCTGGAGTGCAGTGGCACAATCTTGGCTCACTGCAACCTCTGCCTCCTGGGTTCAAGCAATTCTCCTGACTCAGTCTCCCCAGTAGCTGAGACTACAGGCACGTACCACCATGCCCGGCTCATTTTTTGTATTTTTAGTAGAGCTGGGGTTTCACCGTATTAGCCAGGATGGTCTCGAACTCCTGACCTTGTGATCCTCCCACCCTGGCCTCCCAGAGTGCTGAGATTACAGGTGTGAGCCACCATGCCCAACTAATTTTTGTATTTTCAGTAGAGACGTTTCACCATGTTGGCAAGGCTGGTCTCGAACTTCTGACCTCGTGATCCGCCCACCTTGGCCTCCCAAGTTCTGGGATTATAGGCGTGAGCCACTGCGCCCGGCCTGATGGTATTCTGATTCTACAGAATTTTTATCTTACTGACTTGAGAAATTAATTCTCATGCATAACCATTACTCCACTACGGTAAAGACTCACACATGGGAATTCTTGCATTAAAACTGTTCCTTACATAAAATGGAGACAAATTCATCAGGATTTATGTTATTTGGGATTACGTCGTAAACTCATTAAACACCAAATTACTTAAAAATATTCTTTAAAAATCACTTACCCATTGGATATGTTCCGCAATTAGGCACCCAACTACTTTTTTGTCATTGGAAATGAAGAGAAGTGTTTTAGTTCTGGAATAGCACATTAGTGGAGCCTGTTGAAAACCTAAATCATTGTCAACCATCTCTCTAATCTCGTCAACCTGCCAAATAAAGAACAATAATTATTTTTAAATGAAAACATTATATACATGTAAAAAACACAATATTTCAGTTCAATAGACTTTATTCCAAGCAGGGCATCCTCTAAAGAGCTCTTTTGCGCTGGGCATGGTGGCTCACATCTGTAATCCTAACACTTTGGGAGGCCAAGGCGGATGGATTGCCTAAGCTCAGGAGTTCACGACCAGCCTGAGCAACATGGTGAAACCCCGTCTCTACTAAAATATAAAAAAATTAGCCAGGCGCAGCAGTGTGCGCCTGTAATCCCAGCTACTTCGGAGGCTGAGACAGGAGAAACCCTTGAACCTGGAAGGCGGAGGTTGCAGTAAGCTGAGATCACCCCACTGTACTCCAGCCTGGGTGACAGAGAGAAACTCTATCTCAAAAAAAAAAAAAAAAAAGAGTTCTTTTGAAGGACTGTACTGATCAAGAACTATTTTTTTAACCCCAGGGAACACTTTGCAAAATGAAGGAAGAACTGGAGGGTGATGCCAAACCCAACAGTCTAGAGAACAAGAGGGATGGGGTGAGAGCTCCTACAATAGATTATTAGAAACATTAAGACTTCATATTAGAAGTATCTAATTTGTGAATTAAAGAGAACTTCACTGGAATCTTAGCTAGGCAAGCTACTTTTCTTCCCAACCCTTAATTAGTACTCTCATCAGTAAAATGAAAGTGAGTATAGAGAAAAGGAATTCATATTTACTTCCTATCAACCACTTATAGGCCAGGCATTATTCAAAGCACTTTACAAATATTTCACTTCAATCCCTCATTTCTTGGAGGTTCCTTACTTTACATATGGAAGAAATAAAACTCAAAAGTTAAACCACTTTCCCATGCCAGATATTAGACATCTAGAAAATCAAGGAGCAGAGTCACATGTGAATCCAAAATGTTACTATGGCATCAAACCATGCTTCTTACACTTTAGTTCCTAAGTGTGGGGAAAAGAGAGGTCAGCCTGTTACTGTGTTATTATAGATAGAAGTAAGTTTAAGAAACTCCATTTGGCTCTGTATTTGAGATGCTGTTAATCGGTGGCTCTACCCCCAATCTTGTCCTTGCTAGAAACTTCGCTGTGCTAATTAAGGTTGAAAGGATTTTGGGCTGTAAGGAATGTGCTTTGTTAGGCAAATGTTTAAAGCCTGCTTGTGGTTGAAGGTCAGTACCATTCCCTTAAATCTCAGTAAAAGAAAAACATCTGTCTCCTGCCCATCCCTGGGAAAATGCAACATCTCCGTGTATCTGTATGCCTTACTGCTGATTTACTCCCTTATCTTTTTGGCAATAAATACTGAGGGAACTCAGAGACCGGTGCCAGTGTGGGTCCTCTGTAAGCACAGCACTGGCCCCCTGGGGCCCGCTTTTCTTTCTCTATACTTTGTCTCTGTGTCTTTATTTCTTTTCTCAAGTCTCTCGTTCCACCTAGTGAGAAGCACCCACAGGTGTGGAGGGGCAGGCCACCCCTTCACTAAGTGACCAAAGTTAAACATGATAAGCTCAAACTGTTCACAGGCAATCAAAATTAAGACCTCTGTAGGTATTTAAACATTAGTTCCTTCCCCAATTAAAAGATACTGCAAACAAAAGCCAGAGAACAGTGGCTGATGCCTATAATCCCAGCACTTTAAGAGGCTGAGGCTAGAGGAGTTCAAGGCCAGCATGGGCAACACAGCAAAATCCATCTTTACAAAATTGTTTTATTAGACAGATGTGGTGGCACTTGCCAGTAGTCCCAGCTTCTCAGGAGGCGGGGACACGATGGTCACTTTGGTCTCAGGAGTTTGAGGTTACAGTGAGCTATGATTGTATCACTGCACTCTGGCCTGGGTGACAAGAGTGGAATTCTCATAAAAAAAAATAATAATAGAGTCCAATAACACTCATTTATGTTATTAAGTTTAAAATGCAAATAATCCTTAAGAGGGTTAAACATTCATACCTCTGGCATGCAGAATACCATGCAGCAAATCCCTCACTCAGTGATGAAGACTCAAGTCCTCCTAATTCTGAGACAGCATCCTACAACTCCTAATTCCTAAAGACAAGTGATTCACAATTCCCTAGATTTTAATTTTTAACTTATTATGGGTTACTAAGATTTTATTCAGATAAACTAAAATGAGGAAATTAGCATCTACTGAGGGTTCCTTCTAAGAAAAGTCTGGTTGCCACATATGGTAGTGTAGCAAAAGTTCCCACTGTGCATTTCCAAATGTGAACAGCTGGAATTCCAAAAATTCCTTAATTTAATTTTCATTTAAGTTGACCCTTGAACAACAAAAGTTTGAACTGTGTGGGTCCATTTATATGTAGGGTTTTTTTCAATAAATATATTGGAAAATTTTTTGGAGAATTTCGACAATATGAAAAAACTAGCAGCCAGGCACAGGCACGGTGGCTCACGCCTGTAATCCCAGCACTTTGGGAGGCCAAGGCGGGCAGATCACGAGATCAAGACCATCCTGGCCTCGAGTAGAGATGGTGAAACCCTGTCTCTATTAAAAATACAAAAAAATTAGCCGGGCATGGTGGTAGGCGCCTGTAGTCCCAGCTACTCTGGAGGCTGAGGCAGGAAAGTGGCGTGAACCCAGGAGGTGGAGCTTGCAGTGAGCCTAGATGACGCCACTGCACTACAGCCTGGGCGACAGAGCGAGACTCTGTCTCAAAAACAAAACAAAACAAAACAAAACAGTAGCAGATGAACCATGTAGCCTAGAAACATCAAAAAAAAAAAAAAAAAAACGAGAAAATGTTAGGTTGTCATGAATGCATAGAGTATATGTAGATACTAGTTTAAGTATGGGTTTAATTAATTATTTATGTTATCAGTAAGGTTACCAGTCAACAGGAGGCTATCAGTAGTTAAGTTCTGGGGGAATCGAAAGTTGTACTTGGGCTGGGCAGGGTGGCTCACGCCTATAATCCCAGCACTTTGGGAGGCTGAAGCAGGAGAATCCCTTGCGACCAGGAGTTCGAGACCAGCCTGGGCAACACAGTGAGACCCTGTCTCTTGGGGGAAAAGAAAAAAGTTAGAGTTGGAATTGTGGCTGCATGAGAAGCCGGCACCCATAACTACTACACTGTTCGTGGGTCCACTGTGGTTAATCACTGATCCTACATTAACTCAACAAGAATTTACTATTGTGCAAGAATCAATGCTTCAAATACAAGACAGGTTGGGCATATTTACATGTCACTGTAAATACTATTGTCTATTCTGTTAGGCAGCAGTAATATGAAAGCTTATTTGGGTATCTAAGATTGTCCATTCAGATAAACAGAGTATCTGAAGTTAAGAACCAAAAGATAAACTTACATATTTTAAATAGACTATTAGCTAAACTTTCAAATAACAGATGCAAAGTATTTTCCTTCAACCATCTTTTCAGGTGAAGTATTCTTAAGTTTAAAGAAGTCCAATTGCTAACCTAAAAAAAGTATAATAAACTGTTTTCCTCGTGTTTCCAGACATTTGGGATACACTCTAGTGTAATTATTAGTTTTTCAGATACACAATTGAACCCATTGCTTACATTATGAGGTATTTCTTCTGAAAAAGCATCCAGAGGTTGAAGAAAAACATACTGAGTATATTATTTGAAAGCGTAATGAACATATTAAACTTATTTAAAAATAAGTTTACCTTATGGTTCCTGATTTTTTAAATAATCTACATAATAAAATGGTTCCAGGGTTATCTCTCTAGTTCATTTCTCAACACAATAAACTCTCTGAATACTTCAAGTATGGAACTCTAAGTTCGACTAACACTTGCCTCACACTAGATAAGATAAACTTCTGTGTTTCTGCATTGTATTTATAAACTGGAATATAGTCTTATCTCTTAAAAATATTGTAAGATTAAGTCATGTTTAATTTCAGGTTTACTGTGACCTACTTAGCAATCTCCTTCTGCAATAAGCTTTTATTTAGAAATTTTCCCTTAGAATTAAACTTTACATTTTATTGATTTTCCAAATTACTATAATTAAGTTTTTATTTCTAGATTGTGAAATCATTTAGTTGGCATCGCTCACTTAACAGAAGATAAGCATGTCTACTTTGGCACTCAAATTATTAACTACTACTAATAGAGGACAATTTAGTAATAATACTGGACAGTACTCAATTCTTTCAGAATTCATATACTGGACACACTATAAAGTTCAATATAATTTTTGAATTGGGTTATACCCTTTAAATGCTTATTTCTTGCTTTCAGAATAGATGTTTAAATACACTATGCCAACAATCTGTTATCCTCTTAAAATTAACTGCAAAATGGGCCAGACACAGTGGTTCATGCCTGTAATCCCAGCACTTTGGGAGGCCGAGACAGGCAGATCATGAGGTCAGGAGGTCGAGACCAGCCTGGCCAATTTGGTGAAACCTTGTCTCTACTAAAAATACAAAAGTTAGCTGGGTGTGGTGGCACACGCCTGTAGTCCCAGTTACTCGGGAGGCAGAGGCAGGAGAATCGCTTGAACCCGGGAGGCAGGGGTTGCAGTGAGCTGAGATCGTGCCACTGCACTCCAGCCTGAGCAACAGAGCAAGACTCTGTCTCAGAAAAAAAAAAAAAAAATTAACTGCAAAATGATATCCACTCTGCATGAAGTTTCACTGGAAATTTACCTTTTTCAGGGCATACTTTGGGTCTTCAGGAAGAACCATTATTATCCTGCCATCAGGGTATTCAGCCAGAATTCTTTCTTTCTTCCAGCCCTAGATACGTATATATATATATATATATATGTAAAGTATCAATTTTATGTATATTTTATTCATCATATCCATGTACAAGAGAAAAAGTACAATTGGTCTAAAAATTGCAAACATGAAAAATATATGCTCATTAATGCTTAATAAAGCATGATAAATAGGCTATTTTGTTAAGCATACAATAGGTACAAGGCAAGCTAATTTCTCTCTACTACTCATTCAGAGATACAACTAACACCACAGGAGTATTTCTAATTTATCATTTCCCATTTTAAATTAATTTTGAAAGCCACACACCAAAAGCAAGCCCCTTAAAGTCAGTAATTCCCATAAACTATAATTCTCCCAGATGCTTGATAAAAGAATTAAACTCTTATATTTCATTGGAACATGGTTACCTCCACAAACAAACACTCAAAGTTTTGTCTGGCATGCCAAAGACCTCCAGGAGGTTTTAAATGAACTGATTTGCATGCAGTAGCCCAGTATGAAAGGAATAGTTTTATGCTTATTGATCACAACTACCAAAGCCACAAGAAGGAGACTATAAAAAATATAACTACCTTCTAAGAATCTAATAGGGAAGGAGAAGCTACGTTGTGTGTATCTGAAGTTAAACATACTCAAAAAAAGAGAGGTAATAAACTCTTCTTCAGATCCACACTCGTGGTGATTAATGAGCAGAACCTGCATAAAAAAAAACAAACAAAACAAAAGCCACTTAAATCTAGTAAGATGGGACTGAACCAGAGGTTAAAACTAGGAGCTTTGAAGTTCAAAATAAGTACAGAAGGAATGAGCTTAACTAGTTGTTCCAGTTGTCTTAACCCAACCAACTTTACATAAAAAGGCCTTTCCCAGAAGCCATTTATACTTCCAATAAAGAAAACCACCATATTTGTTCTGATGTTTCTTCTAAGAACACAAAAGCTCAATGAAACCAAGAAAATGGCAACTAGATTTCTTTAAAAATATACTATGGCAAGTATGAAAGCAGATTCGTTTTCTTAAATCATCAAGAATTTTTTGGAGGGGGGAAGGTAGAAAGATCATTGTTGGGAACAAAATTTCTAGTTAATCAGTTTGGTATACGTAACAACTTAAATTAAAAGATTTAAAATCCAAAACTTGTTTACATAATAGAGTACCCAACAGAAAAGTTAAATTCAGATGATTAAAATTAATTATCATTGGTAACATGTTCTCAAGATTTGAAAAGAAGGGAGAAGAAACAATAGCCACAGAAGTCCTTTTTTCATCTAAGAAACTAAATCTGTAGTTCTTCAACCTAAATAAGGTTTTAAAAAAGAAAGTTAAGGCCGGGTGTAGTGGCTCATGCCTGTAATCCCAGCACTTTGGGAGGAGGGCGGATCATGAGGTCAGGTGATCAAGACCATTCTGGAAACCCCATAGCTACTAAAAGACAAAAAATTATTGTAGTTTTAGGCGGGTGTGGTGGCACGCGCCTGGAATTCCGGCTACTCAGGAGGCTGAGGCAGCAGAATCGCTTGAACCCGGGAGATGGAGGTTGCAGTGAGCTGAGATCGCGCCACTGCACTCCAGCCTGGGTGACAGAGCGAGACACTGTCTCAAAAAAAAAAAAAAAGACAGAAAGAAAGAAAGAAAAAATCTGAATCATATACAGATCTGAATACAGGTAAACAATTTTTAGAAGATTTACAAGATATCACCTCTTTAAAAACAAATTTCTAGGCCGGGCGCGGTGGCTCAAGCCTGTAATCCCAGCACTTTGGGAGGCCAAAACGGGTGGATCACCAGGTCAGGAGATCAAGACCATCCTGGCCTACACGGTGAAACCCCGTCTCTACTAAAAAAATACAAAAAACTAGCCGGGCGAGATGGCGGGCACCTGTAGTCCCAGCTGCTCGGGAGGCTGAGGCAGGAGAATGGCGTAAACCCGGGAGGCAGAGCTTGCAGTGAGCCGAGATTGGCCACTGCACTCCAGCCTGGGCGACAGAGTGAGACTCCGTCTCAAAAAAATAAATAAATAAATAAATAAATAAAAACAAATTTCTATTACTAATGTTACTTTATGAAAAAGCTTTTAAATTTATGAACCTATTTTTAATGAAATGAAGAGATTTTTCACTTTAAAACAACGAAAAGACCTAAAAATTTAAGTACCTCAAGTTATAAGAAAACCATTCTTCCTGAACTGAATCATCTAAAGACACTTCCATAAACTATTCTCCTATTAAACGCCTTTAAAAACAGTAATACTGGTTTCATGTCATTATACTGCATTGTAGACATTGGACAAATTATTTTGCTTTACTAATTTTTAAGTGCAAAACTTTCTCTTGAAACAACTTCAGACTTGTATGTTCATGCTGACATTTTTATCACAATTCAATTTGATAAAATTTTATGTTTTAAATAGTACCGTTTTTTTCATGTACTAAATAAAAGCCCTTTAATCTAAGAAGCAAAGACTGCCAAGGGATACTTAGTACTGCTTAGGTTTCTAATGTTCATGAAAACAGCAAGTTTTGTTTATTAATGTAATTTACTTATTTGAGACAGAGTCTCACTCTGTCACCCAGGCTGGAGCGCAGTGGCAAGATCACAGCTCACAGCAGCTTCAAAAGCTCCTGGGCTCAAGCAATCCTCTTGCTTCAGCCTCCCAAGTAGCTGGGACTACAGGCGTGCACCACCATGCCAAGCTAAGAAAGCACATTTTAGTGAAAACTTTTAAGTAATTCTAGAGTAAAAGTTCAGGGTTTAGATCCTTGTTCTTGGTAGTTACTAGATGCATGGCCTTAGGCAAATCACCGGAACTGTGATTCTGTTTCCTGACCTAAGCATTCTAAAAAATGGCTATCATCACCTCCATCACTTGGGTAGTATGAGGGTGCTATACTTAAGACGACTGCTCAAAAAGTAGCCAGTCAGTAACTCTTAGTAACCTCCATTCTCCTTTCATACTAGTATCAAACTAAGATCAATGCACTAATCTAACAAAACAGTCAATCAATAAATGTTCCCAAGGTTAAATACAGCAATAAATTCAAATCATAGACAAACAAAAGATGAAAGAAACAAGTTAGCTAATATTTGTTCAAATAACATACTCAAGACACATCTATGCCTCAACTACAGTTAACTGCTAGTCAGCAATAACCACATGACCTTCCTTACTTCAGAGAAACTTGGAGGTTGTGAAGTCCATCCAATGCTTAAAATTAAGGGAGAGAAAGGCAGGGTTCAGGAAAGAGTGCATGCAATTTAGAAGAATAACCAAATAGCCACAATGTTTCTGCAAAGATATAAATTCCAATGCAGTGCACTTACACTTCTGACCTTTAGCTCCAATATATTTCAGCACTAGTACATTACACATAACCCTCTGCTAACAAGTAGTAGTTTCCAAAACCCATTTTTTTCTTACTTCATCCATTTGGCTACTTCACGAAAAGCAGAAAACTTTATATTCCTAATTTGTATTTCTAATAGCAAGAAATTATTATTATTATTATTATTTTGAGACAGAGTTTCATTCTTGTTGCCCAGGATAGAGTGCAATGGTGCAATCTCAGCTCACTGCAATCTCCGCCTCCTGGGTTCAAGCAATTCTCCTGCCTCAGTCTCCCGAGCAGGTGGGATTACAGACATGTGCCCAGCTAATTTTTTTGTATTTTTAGTAGAAACAGGGTTTTTCCATGTTGGTCAGACTGGTCTCAAACTCCCGACCTCAGGTGATCCACCCACTCAGCCACCCAAAGTGCTGGGATTAATAAATTATTATTCTTTTCTCCTTGCTATTGCAGCTACTCTAAACTGTACAGTCTAAAGAATGGATTTCTCTTTTTTCCATCAAAAAAAGGATTACAATTAGAAACAAAATACACTGAGTGGTAGATACCACGTATATACAATGATCAAAATTCAAACCAAACACTTAAGATGTGTAGATTTAATTGTATAAATAATACTCCAACTTTAAAAGTTCATATTAATCACAATTTCATAAAAAGGTTGAATGAGAATATACATTTGAAGGAGTATTTGAAGAAATAAAACCAACAACCAGCTTTTCAAAAAATAAACAGATATTACAAGGGAAAAACACAGATCCAGGGAGAACCTAGGGATTAAAAGATACTAAAAGGACATACCAACCAACGTAATATATAAACCCTAATTCAAACAAATAAACATAGGAAAACATGAGCTATTTGGGAGGCTTTTAACTCTGATGGAAAACTTGATTTCAATAATTCATTCATTTATTGAATGTGTAGTTATATTATTTAAGGTACTTTTATGTTTAAAACAGGAATAATCTTTGGCCAGGCACAGTGGCTCACACCTGTAATCCCAACACTTTGAGAGGCTGAGGAAAGCGGATCACGAGATCAGTAGATCGAGACCATCCTGGCTAACACAGTGAAACCCCGTCTCTACTAAAAATACAAAAAATTTAGCTCGGCGTGGTGGTGCACGCCTGTAGTCCCAGCTACTAGGGAGGCTGAGGCAGGAGAATTGCTTGAATCTGGGAGGCAGAGGTTGCAGTGAGCCAAGATAACACCACTGCACTCCAGCGTGGGTGACAGAGCGAGACTCCATCTCAAAACAAAACAAAACA
>NW_012117932.1:1051093-1054868 GCF_000951035.1 Colobus angolensis palliatus | reverse complement strand
AGCTACTCAGGGGGCCGAGGCAGAAGGATTGCTTGAACCCAGGAGATGGAGGTTGCAGTGAGCAGAGATCATGCCACTGTACTCCAGCCTGGGTGACAAGAGTGAAACTCCATCTCAAAAACAAAAAAAAACAATACTGTTAAAGATGTGTGCCTAATCCATATGGCCATATAGAACTTCAAAGTGCTGAAAAGTCTTAGATATTACCACTAGTTTGAAAGTGACATACACATGGAAAAATTCTCTCAATTCAATAAATATGTGCTGACTACCTACCATGTATACAAACCATTGATCTTGGCAATATAGCATAGTGGTAAGGAGAATTTCAAAAATCAGAAAAACCTACGATTCGAATGCAAACTCTGCTACTCACTAGCTGCACTGCTTTGGGCAAATTACTTAACCTCTCTAAAACTTGGTTTCCTCACCTATAAAATAGATATAAAAACAGGCCTGGTGCAGTGGCTCACCCCTATAATCCACACTTTGAGAGGTAGAGGAAGGAGGATCACTTGAGCCCAGAGCTCTAGACCAGCCTGTTAAAAGCAGCATGGTGAAACCCTGCTCTAACCAAAACCACCAAAAACAAAAACAAAACAGAACAAAACAAAAAACAGAAAACTACTGAGAAGCTAAATGAGAAAACACTATAAAATGTTGACCATTGGGCCTAGTACTCAATATGTACTCAATATGTACATATATTATATATAATATGTACTCAATAAATAACAGTTCCTATTATTACAGCAACTAAGCATTTTAGTTGGTTTAGCAGGTTTTGGTTTTGGTTTTGAGACAGGGTCTCACTCTGTTGCCCTGGCTGGAGTGCAGTGGTGCAATCATGCCTCAATGCAGCCTCAACCTCCTAGGCTCAAGCAACTCTCCCAAGTCAGCCTCCCAAGTAGCTGGGACGACAGGCATGCACCCCAACACCCAGGTGATTTTTCTATTTTTTGTAGAGACAGCCATGTTGCCCAGGCTCATCTCAAACTCCTGAGCTCAAGTGATCCTCCCGCCCTGGTCTCCCAAAGTGCCAGGATTAAAGGTGTGAGCCATCGTGCCTGGCTGGTTTAGGTTTTTAAATCTTCAATGCCTTCATGCCTTACAATGTCATTCATGATCTGGTCCCCCATCTACCTCTTTCAGCCTTATCTCTTGCAGCTTTTCCAATACAACACAGTCACAAGTCATAATGAAATATTTGTCTGACCTTTCACATACTGCTCTGTTGGCCTGATATGCCTCTGCTCTATACCCTTCTGAGCTCAAGGGACTCCTACTTACCCTTTCTGAATTTATTAAGTGCTAACCTGACTTTTCCAATCTTTGTCATATGTCCTTGCTCTATGCTCTATATAGTACCCTGTATATCCTAAAATACTACTGTAGTATTTTCCACACTATTTAAATGTTTACCCATTGTCCCTTGCACTGATCTGTGAACTTACATAAAAGATCTTTATAATAATTTTTAAAAACAAGGTCGACAGTTAATAAACGTTTAAGAAATAAATAAACCTCGGAAAAAATTATCACAGAAGATACTGCTGTCATTGCTTACAGATTTGAAAAAAAAAACTAAAAAGAGTTAATATGCTATGGTCATACAACTAGTAAATGGCTCATTAGGAAACCACATCCCTATAGTTTAAGCTTTCTTTTCTACTATGCCACACCGACCTCAAGAATCTTATAAATCTAATAGGAGAAACTATAGTATACAAATGTCTTTAATACAAAGTGCAATGAAGTATATGCTTGAAAGGAAGTTTTTCTTGATTCTAAAATAAGCTTTATTCATTATACTTCAACGTTTCTGAATCCAAAATCAGTCTATCAATATGTATATTTAATATATTTCTTAATTCTCAAAGAAACAACTATCAAATTGAAGCAGGAACCTATAAGAAAAGGCAAAATGGCCGGGCGCGGTGGCTCACGCCTGTAATCCCAAAACTTTGGGAGGCTGAGGCAGGCGGCTCACAAGGTCAGGAGATCCAGACCATCCTGGCTAACACAGTGAAACCCCGTCTCTACTAAAACTGCAAAAAAATTAGCCGGGTGTGGTGGCGGGCACCTGTTGTCCCAGCTACTTGGGAGGCTGAGGCAGGAGAATTGTTTGAACCTGGGAGGCGGAGCTTGCAGTGAGCTGAGATCCGGCCACTGCACTCCAGCCTGGGCGACAGAGCGAGACTCCGTCTCAAAAAAAAAAAAAAAAAAAAAAAAAAAAAAAAAAAAAAAAATGGGATGGCATTCTTGGTGGTGGGAACGCTAAGAACTAAAAAATAGAGGAAGGCCAGGCACAGTGATTCATGCCTGTGATCTCAACACTTTGGGTGACCAAACAATTGCTTGAGCCCAGGAGTCAGAGACAAGCCTGGGCAACATAGTGGGACCCTGTCTCTACAAAAAAGTAGAAAAATTAGCTGAGTGTGAGGGTACATGCCTATAGTCTCAGCTACTCAGGAGGCTGAGGCAGGAGGATTGCTTGAGCCTGAGAAGTTGAGGCTGCAATGAGCCATGATTGCGCCACTACACTCCAGCCTGGGTGACCAAGTTAAGACCCTGTCTCAAAAAACAAAAATAAAAAGGTGAGGAGGGTGGTGGATCATGACTGTAATCCCAGCACTCTGGGAGGCCAAGGTGGGAGGGCTGCTTGAGGCCGGAATTTCAAGACCACCAGGCCAACATAGCAATATCCATCTCAAAAAAAATTTAAAAATTTAAAAATTGGCCAGGCATGGTATCTCACCCCTGTAATCCCAGCACTTTGGGAGGCCAAGGCAGGCGGGTTGCTTAAGCCCAGAAGTTTGAGACAAGCCTGGGCAACAAAGCAAGACCTTATCTCTACAAAAAGTAAAATAATCAGCTGGGCATGGTGACACATGCTTGTAGTCCCAGCTACTGTGGAGACTCAGGCAGGAGGATTCCCCTGAGCCAAGGAGTTCAAGGTAATGGTGAACTCATTGTACCACCGCACTCCAGCCTGGCCAACAGAGCAAGACCCTGTATCTTAGGGGAAAAAAAAAAGGAAAGAAATAGAAATCTATTCCCTCCTTATTAAGAGCTACAGAGTTTTCTGGAGGATCAGTGTGTGTGGGTCTTTTAACCATTAACTCCAGTATTTTGATCTCAAAAACTGCATTTCCATAAGATAGTGTCCTAGAAGTAGAATCATTTAATACAACTTGTTTGTAAAGGCTGTTTCTTAATATAAAACCCCGCTTTAATTTTTGAGACCCTATCTCTAAAAAGAAAACAAACCCCAAAATGCCATTTGAGTACCCATCTCACCCAGCATTCCTGCTTTGACCCTGAATACGGTATCTGGACTGCAGAAATCTACTTTAGGACCATGATGTTGTTACAACCGTGAAGCACAAGAGTCAACACAGTAAGGACAGCAGAGTGCTGACTGAGAAATGGCCAGCATTCACGATGACATTATTGAACTGCTAGATGGGGTTAGAGATGGGGTTTCACCATGTTGGTCAGGTTGGTTTCAATGTATGTATTTGGGAGTTCTGCTCCCAACTAGGATAAAGAAGGTCAAAGGCCGGGCACGGTGGCTCACACCTGTGATCTCAGCACTTTGGGAGGCCAAGGCAGGTGGATTACCTGAGGTCAGGAGTTCAAGGCCAGCCTCGCCAATGTGCTGAAACCCTATCTCTACTAAAAATACAAAAAATTGCTGGGCATGGTGGTACATGCCTGTAATCCCAGCTACTTGGGAGGCTGAGACACGAGAACTGCTTGAACCCAGGAGACA
>NW_012117932.1:1047777-1049953 GCF_000951035.1 Colobus angolensis palliatus | reverse complement strand
GGTCAGGAGATCGAGACCATCCTGGCTAAAACAGTGAAACCCCACCTCTACTAAAAATACAAAAAATTAGCCAGGCATGGTGGCAGGCACCTGTAGTCCCAGCTACACGGGAGGCTGAGGCAGGAGAATGGTGTGAACCCGAGAAGCAGAGCTTGCAGTGAGCCAGGACGGTGTCACTGTACTCCAGCCTGGGCGACAGAGTGAGATTTTGTCTCAAAAAAAAGAAAAAGAAAAGAAAAAGCATGTGTTTTTTAAAAGACACTGAAAAGGTGTAGAAACAAAATGTCTAAATGAACTGATTTTCAGAGATGAACCAGTCCTTCCTAAGTGAGCAGAGACCAGTAGCCATTTTTAACCATAAGATGTTGACCAAGTCTGGAAGCATGAGTGAACAAGCAAGCCTGCAACAGACAGAGAACAAGGAGAAGAATCTCTTGCTGGAACAAAGAGAAACCAACCAGAATTATGTGGCCTGGCATGGCAGTCTGAAATCTGAAGAAACTCCAAATACAGCAATAATTATCCACCAACTCTCTCCCATGGGACAACTGCACTGTTGGGCTGGAAGGTATAGAGAGTTTTAGTGTTGTGTGGAGCTTAGATCCCCAATCTCAGTTGCAGAGAGACACCTAATACTAGAACAGAAAACTAAAGTTTCAAACCCAACTCTGACCTGACCCAGTTCAATTTTTAATTAGATCTAAGCAATCAGCCCCTCACCATAGTTAACTGACAAAAGAAAAGAGAAAGTGCTCATGGGTAAGGGATAGGATACTATCTACTTCAGTCTCTACTATTTCTTCACACACAATCTCCAATGTACAATAAAAATTTACAAAACCAGATAGGAAGACTCAATATAAAAAGGTCAGTTCTTCCTGATTTAATCTATAGATTCAATGCAATCCTAATAAAAATCCCAGCAAGCTATTTTGTAGATATTGACAAACTAGTTCTAAAATTTGTACTGAGAGGGAAAAGATTTAGAATAGCCAACACAAAATTGAAGAACAACAAAGTTGGAGGACTGACACTATCCAATTTCAAAACCTACTATAAGGCTAGTTATCAAGCACAGGGGTAGTTACCCCTAAGCTGCTGTTCTTGAGATAGTGAGTTCTCACAAGATGTGATGGTTTTATAAGGGAAGGTTTTCCCCCTTTGCTCGGCACTTCTCTCTCCTGCCACCATGTGAAGGAGGACAAATCTGCTTCCCCTTCTGCAATGATTGTAAGTTTCCCAAGGCCTTCCTAGCCATGCAGAACTGTGGGTTAATTAAACCTCTTTCCTTTATAAATTACCCAGTCTCAGGCAGTTCTTTATAGTAGCATGAGAACGGACTAATACAGTGGTATTGGTGAAACAACAGATCGATGAAACAGGACAGAGAGCCCAGAAATAGACTCACATAAAAATAGTCAACTGATCTTTGATATAAGAGCAAAGGCAATATAATGGAGAAAAGACAGCCAACAAATGGTGCTGAACTGGACATCTACATGTAAAAGTAACCTAAACACAGACCTCGCATCCCTCACAAAAATTAACTCAAAATGGATCTAAACATAAAATGCAGAAATTTAAGATAACATAGGAGAAAAACTAGATGACCTTGGGTATGGCAATGACATTTTAAGTATACCAAAGGCACAATTCATGAAAGAAATAACTGATAAACTGGACTTCATTAAAATTTAAAATGTCTGCTCTTTAAAAGTTACTGTTGGCCAGGCATGGTGGCTCACACCTGTAATCCTAACACATTGGGAGGCAAAGGCAAGAGAACTGATTGAGCCCAGGAGTTTGTGACCAACCTGGGCAATATAGGGAAACTTCACCTCTACAAAAAATTTAAAAATTAGTCAAGCACGGTGGTGTACCCTTGTGGTCCCAGCTACTAGGAAGGCTAAGATAGGATGATTGCTTGAGCCCAGGAGGTCAAGGATAGAGTGAGCACTGATCACACCACTGCACTCCAGTCTGGGTGACAGAGCACAACTTTGTCTCAAAAAAGAAAAAGCGTATAATAAAAAGTATTTTTTGGACTGGGCATGGTGGTTCTTGCTTGTAATCCAGCACTTTGGGAGGCCAAGGCAGGTGGATCACTTGCATCCAGGAGTTTGAAACAAGCTAAGATGACACAGCGACACTCCATTTCTATTTTTATTTAAAAAAA
>NW_012117932.1:1023909-1047142 GCF_000951035.1 Colobus angolensis palliatus | reverse complement strand
AAAAAACTGTTACCCAAAATACCCAAAGAACTCTTAAAACTCAGAACAGCCTGATTAAAAAATTAAAATTAAAATAAATAAAATAAAAAATGAGCAAAGGACCTCACCTAAGAAAATATGCAAATGGAAAATAAGCACATGAAAAGATATTCCGTATCATATATTAATAGGAAATGCAAATTAAAACAGTAACATACCACTACAAGCCTATTAGAAAGGCCAAACCCAGAATACTGATAACACCAAATTCTGGTGAGGATATGAAGCAAGGCAAACTCTCATTAATTGTTGGTAGAAATGCAAAATAATACAGCAACTTTGGAAGAGAGTCTGGCAGTTTCTTACAAAACTAAACACACTCTTACCATACGATCCAGCAATCAAGCTTCTTGGTATTTACCATCAAGGGCTGAAAACATGTCCTCACAAAAACCTGTACACAGCAGCTTTATTCATAATTGCCAAACTTTGAAGCAACCAAGATATTCTGCAGTAGGTGAATGGATAAACTATGATACAACCAGACAACGGAATATCACACAGAGCTAAAAAGAAATGGGCTTTCAAAGCCATAAAGAGACATGGGAGCCCAGCTCAGGGGCTCATGCCTGTAATCCCAACAATTTGGGAGCCCGAGGCAGGTGGATCACTTGAGGTCAGGAGTTCAAGACCAGCTGGGCCAACATGGTGAAACTCCATCTCTACTAAAAAAATTAAAATAAAAAATTAGGCCGGGCATGGTGGCTCATACCTGGAATCCCAGCACTTTGGGAGGCTGAGGGGGCAGATCATTTGAGGTCAGAAGTTCAAAACTAGCCTGGCCAACATGGTGAAACCCTGTCTCTACAAAAAATACAAAAATTAGCCAGGAGTGGTGGCGCACAACTGCAGTCACAGCTACTTAGGAGGCTGAGGCAGAGAACTGCTTGAATCCGAGAGGTGAAGGCTGCAGTGAGCAGAGATCACGCCACTGCACTCCAGTCTAGGGGACAGAGTGAGATTCCATCTCAAAAAAATAAATAAAATAAAATAAAAAATAAAAAATTAGCCGGATGTGGTGGCACACGCCTGTAGTCCCAATTACTCGGGAGATTGAGCAGGAGAGCTACTTGAACCTGGGAAATGGAGGTTGCAGTGAGCAGAGATCACGCCACTGCACTCCAGCCTGTGTGACAGAGCAAGACTTCATCTCAAACTAACTTACTAAATAAAGACATGGGAGATGTTTAAGTGCATATTACTAAGTGAAAAAAGCCTATCAGAAAAGGCTACATGGTATATTATTCCAACTCTGACATTCTAGAAAAGGTAAAACTATGGAGACATTAAAAAGACCAGTGGTTGGCAGGGGTTAAGGTAGGAAGAAGGGGTAAATAAGCAAAGTAGAATTTTTAGCACAGTGCAACTATTCTGCATGATACCATAATGGTGAATACATGTCATTATACATTTCTCAAAACCCACAGAATATACGAGAAAATCCTAATATGAAATACATACTCTGGGAAATAATGATGTGTCAATGTAGGTTCATAAATTGTAACAAATGTACCACTATGATAAGGGATGTTGACAGTGAGGGAGTCTGTGCATGTGTGGAATTAAGGAGTACATGGGAACTCTCTGTACTGTCTGCTCAATTTTGTTGTGGATCTAAAACAGGTCTAGGCTAGGCGTGGTGGCTCACACCCACAATCTCAGCACCCTGGGCAACAAAACCAAACCCTATCTCTACAAAAAAACTTAAAAATTAGCCAGGTGTGGTGGAACTCGCCTGTAGTGCCAGCTACTCAGGAGGGTGAGGCAGAAGATCGCTTGAGCCTAGGAGGTTGAGGCGGCAGTGAGCCATGATTGTGCCCCTGCACTACACCCTAGGTGACAGAGCAAGACACTGTTCCAAAAGGAAAAAGAAAAATTAGCCAGGCCTGGTGGCCTGTGCCTATAGTCCTAGCTACGCAGGAGGCTGAGACAGGAAGATTCAGCCCAGGAGTTTGAGGTTACAATGAGCTATGATAGCACCACTGCATTCCAGCCTGGGCAACACAGCAAAACCCTGTCTCAAAAAAATAAAACAGGCTGGGCGCAGTGGCTCACATCTATAATCCCAGCAGTTTGGGAACTCAAGGTGGGCAGATAGCTTGAGCTGACGAGTTCAAGACCAGTCTAGGCAACATGGTGAAACTCTGTCTCTACAAAAAATACAAAAATTAGCCAGGCATGGTGGCACACAACTGTAGTGCCAGATATTCAGGAGGCTGATGTGGGAGGATTGCTGGAGCCCAGGAGTTTGAGGCTGCAGTGAGCTATAATTGTGCCACTGTACTCCGGCCTGAACAACAGAGTAAGATCCTGACTCAAAATAAAAATAAAATTTAAAAATCAGAAAAAAAAATCTCTAATCCTGCTCTACTACTATTATGTTTTCTCTAATGCCCAGTTTCCTCTTTTTCCTAATCATATTGAAAAGAAATAAAGAAAAAGTATACAGAATTAAATTATATGCACTCAAATTTCACATAAAAAAAAAATAAAGGTTAAGCAAGAGTTACTGGATCATGGTTTCCCTAAATCAAAAATTTAATCACATGTAACTTCTTTCCTCAGCTTTCTGTAGCAGCACTATCCAAGAGAACGATCCGTGTGATGATGCAAACATTCTATACATATACCACATAACACAGTAGCATCTAGAAATGTGTGGCTTTTAAGCACTGGATAGTATGACTGAAGAACAGCATTTTTAATTTCATGTAGCCTAGTGGCTACTTCACAGGATAGCACAGCTCTGTAGCCAATCAGAGATCTGTCAACTCTCTCTTTTTTTTTTCTTGAGACGGAGTCTTGCTCTGTTACCCAGGCTGCAGTACAGTGGTGCGATCTCGGCTCACTGCAACTTCCGCCTCCTGGGCTCAAGCGATTCTCCTGCCTCGGCCTCCTGAGTAGCTGGGATTACAGGTATGAACCACTACATCCGACTAATTTTTGTATTTTTAGTAGTGATGGGGTTTCACCATGTTGGTCAGGTTGGTCTCAATCTCCTGGTCTCAAGTGATCCACCCACCTCGGCCTCCCAAAGTGCTGGGATTACAGGCGTAAGCTACTGTGCCTGGTATTGCCAACTCTTTCTCCAAAGTTTCTCATCAATGTTCTTTCCTATTTCTACCAATGTCATAGTAATCCGGCACTATACACACCTAATATGTATACTACTCTCTATATATGCCATTGAAAAATTAATTATCTCCCTACACTTCATCAAAATATTGTTTTAATGTTATTTAAATTTTTATCATTCAAAATGTTCAGGATTCTTCAAAACGTAAAAGAACAGAAAGAATAAAGTCCACACAGCATTCAAAATCAAAGTATCACAATTTGACTTGATTGTATTTTTCTAGTCTCATTATCCACAAAAATCCTGATTCAGTAAAAAAGATCTACTCATTATCCCTCACAAAAATGTTAAGCTTTCTCTTGCTTTAGTTGTACTGTTACCAATCATAGATGACTATGTTCATTTTAAAAGTCAAATCTTAACTTTTTCCTGTCTATGAAAACAAACAATTCTGACCACTTCTAAGTTGCAAAGCTAACATATGATTTATTTGGTTAAATATTTAATATTGATTTATTGCTTTAATGGTTACTTAGATCTTTTATTAAGTTTTCATTTCTTTCAGACTTTGTTCCTAAACTTGAAGGGCATAGCCCAGAGAGTAGTGCCCTCCACACATCATTCACTCAGATGTGAATTAATTCAAAGGAGTTAAAAAGGATAATACAGGAAAAAAGGACTGAGTTTTTCTCTGCCAAGAACCCATACATTGTTCTTTAGCATTACTAACAGCTCAAAATATAGCTGAGTTCCTGATAGGCTTCTGGCAGTTTCCTGGCCTTGCAACGTGGCTCAACACACCAGGGGAGAGAACTCGTGCTTTCTCTTCACATCTTTAGGGAACAGTACCTTAGTTCTGAAAGGAAACTGAAGTAGTTTCTTAGGTCTAAACCAGAGTCCAGGCTCCACCTGAAGCATTAAGAGGTTTCTTCCTAAATAGTTTTTTGGGCTTTTTTGGTTTGTTCTGAAACAGGGTCCTGCTCTGTCGCAGAGGCAGTGGTGCAATCTTGGCTCACCTTAACCTCCCGGGCTCAAGCCAACCTCCCAAGCTCAAGTGATCCTCCTGCCTCAGCCCTGCCGAGAAACTGGGACTACAGGCACATGCCACCATGCCCAGCTAACTTTTTTTGTACAGATGGGGTTTCACGTGTTGCCTCGGCTGTTTCCTAGTTTCTAATAAGTCAAATAAAATTCATTTCCCCAAATGGTGTCAGCCACTCAGATGGGGTAAAACGAAAGAATATGGTAAGAAAAAATTATCTACATTTTAACCTTTTGAAAATAGGATTTTTAGCTATTTCCAACTATCATCAGATTATTAATCTGCCTGGAAAAAATTTTTACCCAAAGAAAAAGGTAATTATCTTATTTTCTACAGAATGTTTGATTAAAATTTTGGCCAGGCGCAGTAGTTCATGCCTGTAATTCCAATATTTTGGGAGGCCGAGGTGGGTGGATCACCTGAGGTCAGGAGTTTGAGACCAGCCTGACCAACACAGTGAAACCCCATCTCTACTAAACATACAAAAATTAGCTGGGAATGGTGGCGTGCACCTGTAGTCCCAGCTACTTGGGAGGTTGAGACAGGAGAACTGCTTGAACCCAGGAGGTGGAGGAGGCAGTGAGCCAAGATCACACCACCGCACTCTAGCCTGGGTGACAGAGCAAGACTCCGTCTCAAAAGAAAAAAAAAAAATTTTTAAGTAAAACTAGTTGTTTCTAATTTATTCTATTTTTAGTCCTAAGTAAAACAAAACTTTATTTTCAGTTCCTGATATTGTCCATTTAACATGAATTAACACCAGAGCACCAAATGACTTCTATATACTTCTCACAAACAGACAAACCTAACAGATAAAATTGGCATTAAATAAAATTAGATATTTTGGCCGGGCGCGGTGGCTCAAGCCTGTAATCCCAGCACTTTGGGAGGCCGAGACGGGCGGATCACAAGGTCAGGAGATCGAGACCATCCTGGCGAACACAGTGAAACCCTGTCTCTACTAAAAAATACAAAAAAAAAACTAGCTGGGCGAGGTGGCGGGCGCCTGTAATCCAAGCCACTTGGGAGGCTGAGGCAGGAGAATGGCGTGAACCCGGGAGGCAGAGCTTGCAGTGAGCTGAGATCCGGCCACTGCACTCCAGCCCAGGCGACAGAGCAAGACTCCGTCTCAAAAAAAATAAATAAATAAAAATAAAAATAAAATAAAATAAAATTAGATATTTTGTCAAGCATTTGTGAGTACTTAATGTCTATGAAAGTCATAAAATAAAAAGCCCAATAAATGTTTTAAAGTCACAACCCAAAATCTAGAACTGTGATCACAGTAGAACAACTTTAAGATATGTGCGTTTTCTTCTTCTCTCCATACACTATGGAATACCACAATGTTTTGGAAGAGTCTCTTCCTTAGACTCTATGTACACCTACATTTGAAAACAGCAAAAGAATATCGACCTTGATAACAGCAAAGGATGGCCAACAGCTAAACTCAATTCCTTCTCTTGAGCTTATTTCAAAAATGAAAAAAAATAACCCATGGCTCTGTCCCATCAAGTGGGGGTTGGAGGAGGGGTCCGGCTGGGGCAGGAAATAATCTTTCCTAGGTTGCTACAATGCTTTGCAGCTTTGCAAGAGAGCCAGAATTTGTTTGGAAGATGATGACTTCACCTTGTTCCACAAATCTACTTCCCTTGGCATCTTGGAAGAGTAGAGCAGATATTTCTAGATTTATTTATTTACTTTTCCTCTCAGAAATTAAGAATTTTCCTTAAGGTGAAGAATTAAGACTTTGAAATCGAATGCTTTTATAATTTCAGGAAACTAAATGATCACCAGAATTAAATAATGTACACTGAGTAGAATTTACTTGAACTAACTTCCTCTACAAGGTTTGTATATAAAATATACTGAACTATTTTTCTATAATTTAGCTACCTGATAGAACTATTTTTTTTCCACAATGCAAGGATATTAACATAGTCAAATTGAAAAAAGTACAAATTTCAAATGATAAAACAATATCTAGCTATAGATATTCTATGTCCATGCACCTTATATTTGGTGAAGTGGTAGGAGGGAGTGTGTGGAAAAGTCAGATGAAATAAGAAATATAAAGGATGACCACAGGTAGAGAACCAAAAAAGTAAAAACTCACCCTATCCTGGGTAGTAGGTGAATGAATGAAACAATGAATACAAACCTTTCAACCGAAGGTAAGTATTAACACAAGCATATGAATTTAACGGAGGCCAATAAAGACCTTTAAATAATCCAGTATCTGGTACCTACATAAAGATTTATATGAAATGAATTGGTGATCTCAGTTCAGATATCCTGGAGGTCTTATTAATGTGAGTGTACAGTACTGAAGGTAACATGTATATGATAAAAAGAGATTCCATTTCAGATATGGGTAAACAGCAATTCAATTAAATTACTATTTTCACAAGATATCTGAAATGGTTCAAAATTGTTAAAAAAACCTTTGCTATTTCCACAAATATTAAATACCCATTATGCCTAAAATGCACTTACATTAAAAAATAAATTTTGTACTAAAACAGATTTACTCTGTGGGAATTTTGTTTTTTTAGCATACTACAAATTCTGAGGTCTTAATTTTCTAGAATTTTTCTTTTTTAATCTTATAAAGAAAAACCCTCATGATAACAAAGAGAAGGTAAAGGAAATCTCCAAACAACCTACTTGGTATAATACCTATCACGATCAATCTCCATACATAAAACTGTGCCAAGAAATATAAATATTAAATAGATTTATCAATAGTAAATAATTATTGAAATCAAAGGAAATTTTTTTTAAAAAAATACAAATTAAATAACATTACTTCTGACAAGTACAATCACTACTTTAGAAAAGTAAAATTTAAATTCAAAATCCCACAACATAAACCAGTCAGAATAAATTAGCTGGTTTTTATGCTTGGCTTTGTTTTTAAAAAGCCAGTACACACACTACATGTGCTTTGTACATATTATTGTCTCTTAAAAACATAAATTTTTCAGTGATTTAAATTTGGCAACTCATCTCAGTAAGAGACTGACCTAATTATCTGATTTTTGCATTTTAGAATTCACAAATTCCACTTACCACATATTTTACAGCACTTATAAACTGATTGTGGAAAAGCAGATGCTGTGTTTCATCTTCTGGATTTGAAGCTGTATACAGCATTCCACAAACATTACAAGAAACTGCTCCAAATCTTTTTTGTCCTGCATCCTATTTACAAAAAACACACAAAAGTTTTTTTCCTCCCAAAAGAATTATTCCAGAACATCAGCCTCTAAGGCTATAGTGTGAGCATAAAGTGAGAATTGTTTAATCTACAATGAATAACATCCAATGTTAATTACCAAAAATTACATGCTAATCTTTGAAATCTGCATGTGATTTTATTAATGTTTCCATTTTAGTAACCTGATCCACAGCATATAACAATTTTTAAAAAACTGACAAATAGCTTTAACATTACAAACTTAGTCCTAAAGCCCCAAACAGTAAATACTCTACGAATGAGAACTAATATATATTTCATATTTGTAATAATTATACTACTAGCGTGTAGAGGAAAAAGTTTTTTTGATACAGGGTCTCACAGTGTCACCCAGACTGGGACTACAGGCATGTGCCATCATGTCTGGCTAATTTTTGTTTGTTTTTGTTTTGAGACAAAGTCCCACTCTGTCACCCAGGCTGGAGTGCAGTGGCACGATCTTAGCTACTGCAACCTCTGCCTCCCAGGTTCAAGCGATTCTCCTGCCTCAGCCTCCTGAGTAGCTGGGATTACAAGAGCGTGCCATTGCACCTGGCTAATTCTTTGTATTTTTAGTAAAGATGGGGTTTCACCATGTTGACCAGGTTGGTCTTGAACTCCTGACCTCAGGTGATCCACCTGCCTCAGCCTCGCCAAGTGCTAGGATTACAGGCATGAGCCACCATGCCTCGCCACCTGGCTAATTTTTATATTTTTTGTAGAGAGAGAATTTTACCATGTTGCCCAGGCTGGTCTAGAACTGAGCTCAAGCGATCCGCCTGCCTCAGTCTCCCAAAGTGCTGGGATTACAGGTGTGAGCCACTGTGCCCAGCTAGACTCTTTTTTATTTTTAATTTGAGACAGAGTCTTGCTCTGCCACCCGAGTAGATGGGATTACAGGCACCCACCACCAAGGCCAGCTAATTTTTGTATCTTTTAATAGAGATCGGGTTTCGCCATGTTGGCCAGGCTGGTCTCCAACTCCTGACATCAGGTGATCCACCTGCCTCGGCCTCCCAAAGTGCTGGGATTACAGGCATGAGCCACCGCGCCTGACCCACTCAATTTTTTAATGTCTTAAAAGTCTGGGGGGCCAGCTGAGGTGGCTCATGCCTGTAATCCCAGCACTTTGGATCACGAGGTCAGGAGTTCAAGACCAGCCTGGCTAACATGGTGAAACCCTATCTCTATCAAAAATACAACAAATAGCCAGGCATGCTGGTGCGCGCTTGTATCTCCAACTACTTGGGAGGCTGAGGCAGGAGAATCACTTGAACCCAGGAAGCAGAGGTTGCAGTGAGCCGAGATCATGCCACTGCACTCCAGCCTGGGTGACAGAGCGAGACTCCATCTCAAAAAAAAAAAAAAAAAAAAACAACAACAACAAAATAAGTCTGTACTCAACAGTTTTTTCCTCTCGCTCTGTCGCCCAGGCCACAGTGGCGTGCAATCTCGGCTCAGTGCAAGCTCCGCCTCCCAGGTTCATGCCATTCTCCTGCGCCTGCCACCACACCTGGCTAATTTTTTTGTATTTTTAGTAGAGACAGGGTTTTTCACTGTGTTAGCCAGGATGGTCTTGATCTCCTGACCTTGTGATCCGCTCACCTCGGTCTCCCAAAGTGCTGGGATTACAGGCGTGAGCCACGGCGCCCAGCCCCCCCAAAATTTTAAGGCCAGGCATGGTGGCTCACACCTGTAATCCCTGCACTTTGGGCAGGCAGATCACTTGAGGTCAGGAATTCAAGACAAGCCTGACCAACATGGTAAAATCCTGTCTCTACTAAAAATGCAGATGCCAGCCCACAGAACCGTAAGCCAAATAAACCTCTCAAAATACAAAAATCAGCCAGATATGGTAGCATGCGCCTATAGTCCCAGCTACTAAGGAGGCTAAGACAGGAGTTGCTTGAACTCAGGAGGCAGAGATTACAGTGAGCTAAGATTGTGCCACTGCACTCCAGCCTGGATGACAGAGTGAGACTCCATCTCACACACACCCACAAAAAATTAACAATTAGCTGTGTGTAGTGATGCATGCCTTTTAGTCCCAGCTATTCAGCCTGCTGAGGTGAGAGAATCACTTGAGCCCGGGAGGCTGAAGCTGCAGTAAGCTGTGATCATGCCATTGCACTTTAGCCTGGGTGACAGAGTGAGACCCTATCTTTAAAAAAAAAAACAATTCTACTGATTATGCTGACTGTAACTACATTAAATGTTCCTAGTACTCTGGGTGCCTTCGTTTCTTTATATTCACTCTTTCAAGTTAGATTTTTAATCAATCAAAATATCTCTTTTCCAATTTATCTGCCTGTAATTAAAATGTAATTTTAAAATAATGTATTCTGCAACACAGATATTTAAAATCATTTTATACATTAAGTTCCATGTTACTATTTTTTTTTTTTTGAGATGGAGTATCGCTCTTGTTGCCCAGGCTGGAGTGCAAAGGCACAATCTCAGCTTACCGCAACTACAATCTCCACCTCCCGAGTTCAAGGGATTCTCCTTTCTCAGACTTCCAAGTAGCTGGGATTACAGGAACGTGTTATTATGCCCGGCTAATTTTGTATTTTTAGTAGAGATGGGCTTTCTCCATGTTGGTCAGGCTGGTCTCGAACTACTGACCTCACATGATCCGCCCACCTCAGCCTCCCAAAGTGCTGGGATTACAGGCGTGAGCCACTGCGCCCGGACAAATTCCATGTTATTTTAACATTTAAATCAACTACTGTAGGAAGGTACTGATCAAATGACAAATCTAAGAAAGTAACAGATGTGAAATAAAGTATCATAATTTGCTATGAAACTAGAAGTATGAAAATAATTATTGTTAGAAGACAGAGTCACTATTTAAGAAGGGGGTTGTAATAATACCAGGAATATTTTTCTTTTTCTTTTCCTTTTTTTTTTTTGAGACGGAGTCTCGCTCTGTTGCCCAGGCTGGAGCGCAATGGCACAATCTCAGCTCACTGCAACCTCTGCCTGCCAGGTTCATGCAACTCTCCTGCCTCAGATTCCCAAGTAGCTGGGATTACAGTAGTCTGCCATCACGCCTGGCTAATTTTTGTACTTTTAGTAGAGACAGGGTTGGCCTGGCCATATTGGCCAGGCTGGTCTCAAACTCCCGACCTCAGGTGATCCACCTGCCCTGGCCTCCCAAAGTACTGGGATTATAGGTGTGAGCCACTGCACCTGGTATGGGAATATTTTTCATAATAAAATTTATTATGACAAAAAAGTTCTTTGGCAAAAGTGAATGAATTTATTCTTTAAAACCTTGCATAAATACAGTGCTGCTATGATTTTGACATGATTTGATTTGTCTCCACCAAAATTTATGGGGAAATTTGATCTACAATGTGACAGTGTTTGGAGGTTGGGCTTAGTGAGAGGTGCTTGAGTCATGGAGGTGAATCCCATACAAATAGGTAAATGCCCTTGAATGCCCTCCTCTGGGATGAACAGGGTTAAAAAAAAAAAAAAAAAAAGAGGCTAGCTTCCTTGGTTTCTTTCTCTTGCTTCCTCCCTTACCACGTGGTCTCTCTGCACACGAGCTCACTCCCTTTCGGCATTCATCCGTAAATTGAAGCAATCTGAGACCCTCAACAGATGCAGATGCCAGCCTATAGAACCATAAGCCAAATAAACCTCTTTTCTATAAAAATTACCAACCTCAGATATCGTATTACAGCAATACGAAATATACTAAGATGTTTTTAACAGTTCACCAAAATGATCAAGTTGTATACTTACTATAATCAACTGTTTTTCATCAGTTTTCTCTGCTTCCTTTAGTTTCAAGTCCTTTGGAATTGTTATCTCCAAATGGGAATTACACTTAGGCAAAGAATGATTTCGTGGAGTCTCCCTTAAAAAAATAAAATAAAATTACTAAATGTTACAGATCCAAGTCATTTCAAATCATTGGAGGAGATAAAATAACTTATTTTCTACACAACACTGATAAATTTCAACTTCAAGAGAGGGAGAAAAACCTTTTAAAAATCAAGGGGCAGGCCTGGCACGGTGGCTTATGCCTATAATCCCAGCACTTTGGGAGGCCAAGGCAGGCAGATTGCCTGAGCTCAGGAGTTCGCGACCAGCCTGGGCAACACGGTGAAATCCCATCTGTACTAAAAAAACAAACAAAAAAGAGCCGGATATGGCAGTGTGCACCTGTAGCCCCAGCTACTTGGGAGGCTGAGGCAGGAGAATTGCTTGAACCCAGGAGTCTGAGGTTGCAGTGAGCCAAGATCACACCACTGCACTCTAGCCTGGCGAAAGAGTGAGACTGTCTCAAAAAATAAAAATAAAAAATAAAAAGGGGGAAAGAAAACTATTAATTTTCAGTAAAAAAAAAAACAAAACCTGTAACACTTACCATAGTCTGAATATGCTTTTAAATTTTACAGTTTCAGCTATCTAAGTCATTCCAATTTGTACTAAATACTGTTTGTTGTTAATCCGAAAGGCAAAATAAGTCAGATCTATTTAATTCTGACATTAAAAAGAAAACAAAAAGCTTTTAATCTTACTTAAAACACCCTTACATGTTGCTAATACCCAGTATTTCTAGAAGTCTAGGGAAAAGAGCATTCTCAAACACTATTGAGACAGGCCCAATCACTTTGGAGGAAAGTCTGGCAATGAGATACAGACATATAAGTAAGCAAAGATATATGTATTTATCACAGGATTTGTCTTTTCTGGATAGAAATGAAACAGAAATATCCAAAATGTTCATAAAGTACAGAACTGCTAAACCACGGTCAAGTCACACAATGAAATTTAATGCAGAATTTAGAAGAATAAGGTAGCTGCCAGATACTGTGGCTCACACCTATAATCCCAGAGAATTCAGAGGCTCAGGTGGGAGAATTACTTGAGGCCAGGAGTTCGAGACCAGCCTGAGCAGCACAGCAAGACCTTGTCTCTAAAAGAAAGAATTTTTAAAAAATTATCCGGGTAAGGGGCCGGGCGCGGTGGCTCAAGCCTGTAATCCCAGCACTTTCGGAGGCCAAGACGGGCGGATCACGAGGTCAGGAGATCGAGACCATCCTGGCGAACACCGTGAAACCCCATCTCTACTAAAAAATACAAAAAACTAGCCGGGCGAGGTGGCGGGCGCCTGTAGTCCCAGCTACTCGGGAGGCTGAGGCAGGAGAATGGCGTAAACCCGGGAGGCGGAGCTTGCAGTGAGCTGAGATCCAGCCACTGCACTCCAGCCTGGGCGACAGGGCGAGACTCCATCTCAAAAAAAAAAAAAAAAATTATCCAGGTATGGTGCCACATATAGTCCTAGCTACATGGGAGGCTGGGGCAGAAGGATCACTTGAGCCCAGGAGTTCAAGGCTGCAGTGACTGTGCCACTGCATTCCAACTACAAAAAAAAAAAAAAAAAATGAGGTACTAAGGTAGAAAAAATGTCCATAGTAAACAGTGTGTATAGGCATAGAAAAAGTTGTAACGAAAAGAGAATCTGTAGGCAAACTGAGGGTTACTAGCGTAACTTTTTAGGGAAGAATCCCCTAAACTCAAAACTTGTAAGTTAAAATCCTTAAGCTCTAAAATTTAATTAATACCTTACCTGTTATCACTGCTTTTAGATGTCTGGTTATTGAGAATACTCTGCTGTTGGGGAGCTGAACCTGTAATTTAATCAAGAAGGTGGGTTATGTATTGAGTTTTATACTAGTTTTCCATCTAATGGATAAAATCATTACAAAAAAAAACCTTCAATGCATTAAATGACTTATTTTTAATAAAGATCATCTGATAAAATTAGAACCTCCTTCCTAGATACTATTCTTCAGACAAAAGGCAGAAAGGCTGTCCCATACTCAGACTACAAAGCTGCAAAGAGATGTAATGGTAGATTAGTTGCCTCTAATTTAACTAACAATTATTAGGACCGAATGACAACGAAATTGTTTCAATGCCTGCATAATTATACAATCCCTAAGTAGAAATAAATGAAAACATTTTCTTGCTAAAAAAAAAAAAAAAAAAGACGCCAGGCACAGTGGCTCACATCTGTAATCCCAGCACTTTGGGAGGGCAAGGCAGGCAGATCACCTGAGGTCAGGAGCTCGAAACCAGACTGCCCCACATGGGGAAACCCCGTCTCTACTAAAGATACAAAATAAGGTGGGCGTGGTGATGTGTGCCTGTAATCCCAGCTGCATGGGAGGTTGAGGCAGGAAAACTGCTCGAACCTGGGAGGCAGAGGTTGCAGTGAGCCAAGACCATGCCACTGCGCTCCAGCCTGGGAGACAGAGTGAGACTTCGCCTCAGGAAAAAAAAAAAAAAAAGATGGTCTCTGGAATTTTAGTCAGAATAATAAACAAAGGCAATAAGCAACCCATTTTATTTTCTAATGAATAAATGCATCTCATATTTATATTACATTCTCTCTTCCCCAACTCAGAGAAAAAGTTAAATCATGTCAGTAATTATCCGAACTCAACATTTTGCTTCATATATACCTTTCCTTTAACAGAGAAACAATAGGAATTAAGAGATTTATTTTCTATACCCTCTGCTGTCTCATCCAACATAAGTGAGCAAATCCTCACCCAACAGTTCAAATTATTTTTTTTTTTTTTAGTTTTTTGTTTTTGAGACAGTCTCGCTCCGTCACCCAGGGTGGAATGCAGAGGTGCAATCTTGGCTCACCTTTGCCTCCCAAGTTCAAGCAATTCTCCTGACTCAGCCTCTCAAATAGCTGAGATTCCAGGCATGCACACCACGCCTGGCTAGTATTTTTAGTAAATAGAGACGGCGGTCTCACCACATTGGCCAGGCTGGTCTTGAACTCCAGGTCTTAAGTGATCTGCCCGCCTCGGCCTCCCTAAGTGCTGGGATTACGGGTGTGAGCCACCACGCCCACCCCCAAATAATGTATTATAAAAAAGAGTTCACAAGGTTCCAAAACTAAGGCTTTTATGCAAGTGGACAATTTGCAGCATTTATTAAATCCTTAGTTTAGAGATAGGATCATTCAGATGGAAAACTGAGTAAATAAAGGTTAAAGATAAGAACCTGAAATGGTAGAGCACAAATAATAAAGTACTTAAGAAATAAGCTGCTACCACTATTTTATGCAATTCATTAAGGAACACTTCTCAAGAAAGTGAGTCACAAATAAAAGTTAACTTTAAAAAACAAAAGAACTTTGGTAGGGAGTCAAAGGGTAGTACTTAGGTACTTTAAACAAACCAATCAACAGAAGTAATTCTGAAACAATGGGTGATAGTCATGATAATCACATATATGAAAAACATAGCAATGGTTAAAAAGAATGTCACAACCCTATTTGGTATATAACATTTTCTGTAATACTGACAAAAACGTCACTGAAGACTATGAAATCCAAATAATATTTCCAAAGTATTACCTGGAAATTTATTCTCTCCTGTATCAATTTTTGCTTGACTGAGCAGAGTTGAAACAGCAGTAACATTTTCCACTGGACTGTTTTCTAGCTTGGATTCCAAACATTGGCTGAAATTCTGAACACATATAATTCAAAATTTTTACATCAACTTTGGGTTTTAGCTAAATACACTTTCAGTAAATTTTAGCATACTAAAAAAATTTAAGATACTTTTTATTTGGAGTAATTCATATAGACATGAAGTCTTCCCATGATCTTGTTACAAGCTACCCTCTCAGCATCAGAGCCCATTATTACCCTTCATGCTAAATTTAAAAACAAGGTACAGCAGTGCATGCCTGTTGTCCCAGCTACTAAGAAGGCTCACTAAAAGGGGAGGATCACTTAAGCCCAGGGGTTTGAAGCCAGCCTGGACAACATAGTGAGATCCTACCTCAAAAAAAGGAAATACCTCTCCCACATATATATTCAATAGTCTCCTGGCTCTATACCTTTTTTCCAAGTTTTGTCTATCTAGACTATAATGTCCAATATGGTCATCCCTCCCACGTCTAACTAGTGAGCATTTAAAATGTGGTATCACTTGAGATGTGCTGACAGCATAAATCACACCAGATTTTGAAAACTTAAGCACCCGGCCAGGCACAGTGGCTCATGCCTATAATCCCAGCACTTTGGGAGGTCGGGGTGGGCTGATCACTTGAGGTCAAGAGTTCAAGACCAGCCTGACCAACAGTGAAACCACGTCTCTACTAAAAATACAAAAATTAGCTGGGCATGATGGCAGGCACGTGTAATCCCAGCTGCTCGGGAGGCTGAGGCAGGAGAATCACTTGAACCCGGGAGGCAGAGGTTGCAGTGAGCCAGGATAGTGCCACTGCACTTCAGCCTGGGCGACAAAGTTAGACTCCATCTCCAAAAAAAAAAACAGGTTAAATAAAAGATACTAAAATTAATTTTATCTATTTCTCTTTACTCCATTAATGTGGCTACCAGATAATTTTAAATCATGTATGTGGCTCACTTACATTCCTACTGGATAGTGTTGATCCAGAATACCTCTCCCCCTGTATAAATTCAACTCATTGCTCCTCTTCCATAAAGCCTTTCCCAGTCTTCTCTACCTGTTCTTCATCTACTTTGTCTAAATCTCTTTCCTGTGCTTATCACTTTTTATTTTCAATCAGTTATTTGTGTCTGACTTACCTATAAATCTTAAAAGCAACAACCATATTATATTTATCTTTTTATTCCCAATAGCCTCTAATTCAGAACCTTGCCAAAGTAGATACTCAATTAGTAAATAACAAAAAAAAAAATACTTCAAGCCAGGCGTGGTGGCTCATGCCTGTAATCCCAGCACTTTTGGGAGGCCGAGGCGGGCGGATCATGAGGTCAAGGGATCAAGACCATCCTGGCCAACATGGTGAGACTCTGTCTCTACTAAAAATACAAAAAAATTAGCTGGGCATGGGGCTGGGTATGGTGGCTCACGCCTGTAATCCCAGCACTTTGGGAGGCCCAGGCAGGCGGATCACCTGAGGTCAGGAGTTCGAGGCCAGCCTTGCCAACACAGTGAAACCCCATCTCTACTAAAAATACAAAAATAAGCTGGGCATGGTGGCAGGCGCCTGTAATCCCAGCTACTCGGGAGGCTGAGGCAGGAGAATCACTTCAACCCGAGAAGCAGAGGTTGCAGTGAGCTGAGATCACACCACTGCACTCCAGCCTGGGAGACAAGAGTGAGACTTCATCTCAAAAAAAAAAAAAAATTAGCTGGGTGTGGTGGCGGTCCCAGTTACTCATGAGGCTGAGGCAAGAGAATCACTTGAACCCGGGAGGCAGAGGTTAGTGAGCCAAGATCACACCACTGCACTCCAGCTTGGCTACAGAGCAAGACTCTGTCTCAAAAAAGAAAAAAATACTCCAAACTCCATCAACAGCGGCTATCTCAGGGAAACGGAAATGGAAACTCCTTAAGGGCAGGAAACCTACCCATGTTCTATACCCCTAGCACAGCACCTTGAACATAGCAGACACTCAAATATGTCCTGAACCAATATGGTCACATTTCCTGATCACTCTGTGACAGTGGTCAAAATGTTGAGATTAGTGAAAAATAATTGGAAACAATCTGAAAGGTGAAAGTCTTCTTTTTCTTTTGAGATAGAGTCTCACTCTGTCACCCAGACTGGAATGCAGTGAAATGATCACAACTCACTGCAGCCTCAACCTCCTGGGCTCAAGAAGTCCTCCTGCCTCAGCCTCCCAAGTAGCTGGGCCCACAGGCACACACTACCACTCCTAGATAATTTTTAAATTATTTTGTAGAGATGGAGTCTCACCATGTTGCTCAAACTGGTCTAAAACTCCTGGGTTCAAGAGATCCTCCCACCTCAACCTCCCAAATGCTGAGATTACAGGCATGAGCTACAGTGTCTGACCCAAGCTGAAAGTCTTTTCATAGAGGAAAAGATAAACTTGTGGAATATTCCTATACAGTTTTTAAAATACCCATGTATCAATAAGCATCTAATATAATGTTGATTACATAAAGTCAAGTTACAAAAATATATATGTGTTAGTATTTTTGTAAAACACTGAAACACAAACAAAGCTAAGTATTCTTTATGAATTTATATACACATAAAATCACAGAAATAAAAACTAAAAAGATCTACATCCACTTTAGGAGCACATTTAACTATGGGGAGTCAGGTAAATGGAATAAAGAGTTGCAGTCTTTGACTGGGCGCGGTGGCTCACGCCTGTAATCCCAGCACTTTGGGAGGCCAAGTTGGGTGGATCACAAGGTCTGGAGATCGAGACTATCCTGGCTAACACGGTGAAATCCCGTCTCTACTAAAAATACAAAATATCAGCCCAACATGGTGGCGGGCACTTGTAGTCTCAGCTCCTCGGGAGGATGAGGCAGGAGAATGGCGTGAACTCAGGAGGTGGAGCTTGCAGTGAGCCGAGATGCACCACTGCACTCTAGCCTGGGCGACAGAGTGAGACTCCGTTTCAAAAAAAAAAGAGTTGCAGTCTTCAACTACACCTGTAATGTACCTTTGTAACTTTAAAGGATTTTTAGTAATGTTTTTTAAATGTTAACTTTTGTCAAATCTGGGTGGTAGACATATGAGAGTAATGTTAATCTCTGCTATATTCTAAATGTTTGCAATATTCTAGAATTTCAAACCATAAGATTTTTAACATAGCAAAGCAACAAGTTTCTTCGGATTTTTTTTTTTTTTTTTTTTTGGAGACAGAGTCTCACTCTTGTCACCCAGGCTGGAGTATAGCGGCGTGATCTCAGCTCACTGCAGCCTCTGCCTCCCAGGTTCAAATGATTCTTCTGCCTCAGCCTCCTGAGTAGCTGGGATTACAGGTACGCACCACCACACCCAGCTAATTTTTTGTATTTTTAGTAGAGACGGGGTTTCACCATGTTGTCCAGGATGGTCTTGAACTCCTGACCTCAGGTGATCCAACAGCCTCAGCCTCCCAAAAGTGCTGGGATTACAGGCATGAGTCACCACGCCCGGCAGGATGGTTTCTTATAATGTTCCTCCAAACGGAGGGGCTGCATAAATTCAAAGTATCTTTCAGTAAAAGCAATGTTATCAAAGGTCAAAATAATGTGGTCTACGTAAGCATCTTTATTCTAGCACAGTTTACTACAAAGGAATGAATTAGATTTCATATCCATCAATATACTCTCCATAAACTGTCTGCCTTCTGAGTTCTAACAGGCATTTATGCAGCACGAGTTAGAAGACACACTCTCCAACTGTATCTGGAGACATAATCCTGAATAAAAAGCCACTACATCTCTGCAAGAAGCCACACTTATTACTCATACTACAACTCACTACTTATTTCTAATTACTATCACTGACTGGTAAAATCTCTCTGAACAATCATCTTTTAATTGATGCTTGCACTCCTATCTACACAGAAAATAAAATCTGAGAGTACAATATGGTGTCTTCTCCCTTTAAGAAAAATAATAGACACTGATCTATTTTTATTTTCATGCCTTCTAGAATAAAGCCCAGACTCCTAACTCACATTTGCTCCTAGACAAAATGTCTCAAAAGAGAACTTTAAATCACTTGCAAAACTTTGAAGTGATTTGACTTTTTTCTCTATTCATGATGACTTTTTTTGCTCAAACGATTTCTAATGTTCAGAGTATGTTGTTTTAGAAAGAATGCTGGGCTAAGAATTAGAACACCTGGATCCTAATTCTATTTGTGCCACCAAACAAGCTGCCTAAATCACATTCCACTCTCAAGTTTTCTCATTGTAAAATTAAATAGTACAAATAAATGAGTTAGATCTATGTTAGAGTTCCAGGGTTCTATGCATATAAAATTTCTGCTTATTGGTTTTATGTATTAGTAGCCTACATATAATTTATTTTAGAAAGAAAAGGGCTCAGCTGCTTTCATAAAGTTTAAAACTACTTTCTTAGATAATCAAAATTTATTCCAGATACAAGATTCTGGTTTTCAATTTACTTTTCCATTTCAGAGTCTTGGCCACTACAATTTTATTCTTAGGCTGAAGACTGAATTATTTATACCTCTCAGACATTCTACTTGCCAACTATTCAAAACAGCCACACAAGTCATCTCCTTAAAGATGTTTAACTTTTAAGTTATATCCAGTAGGAAAAAAGGCTGTTTAGTCCTAGTTGAAATTAAGTTTAATATTTAGGTCAAAAGTAGTCCCTAAAGGCCAGGTGCAGTGGCTCCCGCCTGTAATCCCAGCACTTTGGGAGGCCAAGGTGGATGGATCACCTGAGGTCGGCAGTTCGAGACCAGCCTGATCAACATGGAGAAACCCCTTCTCTACTAAAAATACAAAATCAGTCAGGCATGGTGGTGCATGCCTGTAATCCCAGCTACTCGGGAGGCTGAGGCTGGAGAATGGCTTGAATGAGGGAGGCGGAGGATGTGGTGAGCCAAGATCGCACCATTGCACGCCAGCTTGGGGAACAAGAGCGAAACTCCATCTCAAAAAAAAAAAAAAAGTAGTCCCTAAGAAATTTACTTTCTATGGTTATAATTAATAGGAAAATCAGTGTACTAAATTTAAAAGAAAAGCTGAAATTCGCCAGGCTTATGTTTACATAAAATAAAAATGAAGAGTAAAAATGAGGAAACAATGAGAAGCACCCCAAGTAAATGTGAGACATCTACAGTTCTATCACAACAAGACTGGGTTAATAAAACTATCGCTAACAACTTAACAGGAGACCTTAACAAATGACTCTTCAAACTTTTATGACTTGGTTCTTATGCTAAAATGTTATAGACATTTCTTACAGAAAATATTTAGGCACCTCTATTGTGCATAATAAAAACAGATTACCTTATTTGATGCTGAATCAAAAGAATGTTTCATCTGATTATCCAATGGTGGGTCAGAAGGTTTTATCTCATTAGCCAAATGACAATTTTCAGGAGCCCTTTCTGTGGTTTTATTAATTTCTACTGTAATATCATTAATTTTCACTTCTTGAGAATTAGTTTCTTTCATTTCTTCCTGCTGGCAAGTTATATTTCCATCATGTGGCTTTGTCCCTAAAAATGTACTTTGAGTCACTTGATGATGCATTTCTAAAGCTGGTGGTGAAAAACTGGTTCGTAATAAGCCTAATTTAGGGGAAACTTGAGAGTCCAACTTATTGTGCTGCACAGAGTTAAATTTTGAGAGTTTAATTTTAGTCCAGTTGGAGTTCTTCTTGGCTGAACTACTTATTCCATTTAGTATACATTTCACAGGCTTTGTTTTTCTACTTGGGAAAAAACGATTACATTGCACATCCTGATTTGTTTCCTTCTGATGAAGTATTTGTCTTTCAACATTGGTCTCTTCCAATTTTATTTCTGTGGGCTTTTCTTCCTTCACACTTTCCATTTGTGAAGATTCCTTTTTCACCTCTACATTATCTGACTCAATTTCAACAGCAATTTCTTCACAGAGCTGGAGAATACTACCTCGTTTGCTCTTTCCTGCTTGCTCCAGGTCATTATCACTTTGTTCAGGCACTGATGGCTGTGGACTTTTTGGAAGTGTTGTGTTAGTATTCACTTGTGTATGAACCGACTTCTTTATCTCATTCTTTTTCGAGACCACTGAAGCAGCCATTTTTGATCTTTTCACCTCAGAAGTTACAGGCACAGGTTTCGCTTCCGCTTTTCTAGGAGTCTTCTGAGGACACTTTTCAGATCCTTGTACACACTGAGAACTACAAGCACAAGCTGTCTGATGTTCTACCTTGCGTCTTTTCCCTTTGGGGGAATCTATTACTTCATTAATTACTAGATTTTCATCTTCTTTAGACTCAGATTTTACTTCCAGTACTTTTCTCTTTACATGTTTCTGACTTGTTTTACTAGATTTACTGTGAGTACTGCTACACAGCTCTTTTTTAGTTGGTGGCAAACTCTGTTTAACTGCTTGAACTTGACCCTGAATTTCTCTACTGCGTAAAGACCTTCTTGAAACCTCTGTTAATTGTTGTAGCCTTTGTGATCTCCGGTTAAGTTGTTCATTTGCTTTAGGGTTTTCATGTACGAATTTTTTCTGAGATAATTTCTTTTTTGTAGATTCTTGTGAATGTCCCCTCACAGTCACTATATTTTTATTAATGGATTTGGTAGCTTTATCACTAAACGCTGCCTTTGATGACCTTGTACTCATGCGTGTTTCCAATTCTGGCTGATTTATTTTACTTTCACTGGAAGATTTAGCCTGTGATTTTGTAGTCTCCTTTGGACCTGATTTTTTTGCTAGATTCTTTTGAGAATCCTGAATTTCTGTTTCTGAATTCTTATCTTCACTTTTTTTAGTAACTTTGGAGGAATTCTCTTTTGATTTCTCCTGAATGGACATCATTCCTGAGTAATGACTTTCTTTTCTGAGTAATTTTGAAGAGGATTTTTGTGTCCTGGTAGGCGTGAATGCTGATTAGCTAGTATTATTACTGAGGAGCAGGTCTGAAAAATCAACTTTAACTGAAGCTGATACACATTTTCAACAAAAATACTAGTTTGCTTCAAGTAAGGTTTCTGTCATTCCTAGAACATGAGAAAAGCTGGCATGAATGCTAAAAGATACTTGCTTTACTTTGGATAAGGTAATAAAAATTTGAGGAAAATTTAATTTGATTATTTTTAACAAGTTTTTTTATGAAAAGAAAATTAATTCAGGTTCGATCTGTCTTGTTAATTTTTTAATTAATTTTGGTTTCAGGCCTAGCCCTATTACTGGAGGAGTTATTTATCAGTGACCTGTTTTGATAAAATTTTTGAAAACTTTTTTCTTCTGAAGTCTACAGTTACTGGACTTCGATTCACTTGAAACATGTCTTATGGCTAACACGTTTCTTTCCTTGTTTGCTGAGTCTGTTGGTTTGCAGTTCTTATCTAACCTCCTTTGCTCAATAAAATATTCTATTAACATAGATTTCCTTTTGTGCTGCCATTTCTGAAAAATTAAAAAACAAAAATAAAGTTTTGTACAATCCATGAAATATGGCAATGCTAATACTACACAGAAATAACCATGATTTAAATAAAAGCTAACTCCTCCTTTTGAAATATCTAGTCTGTACCCTTAAGGCTAACAGAACGAAGTATCCCAAGTATATTCTCATGAATAATCAATAACTTGTCTTATATAAGCATAGAATAGTTGAAAATCACTGTATTCCTTGAGGTTTACTTACAGTTTTTGCCCCACAACATAGACTCGATGTCTCAGCCACCATAACTCATGAAAATTAGACAAAACCATTCCTTATAATATGCTCTTAACACATCACACAGCACCTGAAAGAAAAAGCGCTTTTTTAATGTTTAAAAGGACAAAGGAAAGATGTAATCATCCATTCAGCTCTCATCAAATATAACACTCCATAATTTCATCCTGTCCTACCATTAGTCATTATTTCCTCAGAGCTCACATTACACAGAGCATTTAATTTTAGTATTTCTAATTTGCAGTCAACTATATGCAGCCAATGGACTAGTAGGCACTCATTTATATTGTGAAAAAAAAGTTTTAAAAGACGAAAAACAATTCATAACATAAGCATAAAATGGGCTAAACCAATAAAGTAAAATCCTATGTGGGGGAAAAAACAATGCACATAGATAACTATATACATAGAAAAAGACTGAAATACAGTCAAAAAAGGAAGATTTAAGCACACACATTTACCTCTATTCCCATTCAAACCCTACTGGAAAAAAAAGCAATAGAGGAACTAAAACAAAACCCAGTTGTGGTGGCTCACACCTGTAATCCTAGCAACTCCAGAGGGTGAGGAAGAAGGATCGCTTAAAGCCTAGAGTTTGTGACCAGCCTGGAGAACATAGCAAGATTCTGTCTCTACAAAAATTAAAAATTAGCCAGGCATTGTGG
>NW_012117932.1:1021407-1023070 GCF_000951035.1 Colobus angolensis palliatus | reverse complement strand
AAAAAAATTAGCTGGGCGTAGTGGTGCATGCCTGTGATACCAGTTGCTCAGGAGGCTGAGGCAGGAGAATCACTTGAACCTGGGAGGCAGAGGCTGCAGTGAACTCAGATCGTGCCATTGCACTCCACCCTGGGCAACAAGAGTAAGACTCCGTCTTTAAAAAAAAAAAAAACAGGCTAGGCCTGGTGGTTCACACCTGTAATCCCAGCACTTTGGGAGTCTGAGGCAGGTAGATCGCAAGGTCATGAGGTCGAGACCATCCTGGCTAACACAGTGAAACCCTGTCTCCACTAAAAATACAAAAACTTAGCTTGGCATGGTGGCACGCGCCTGTAGTACCAGCTACTGGGGAGCCTGAGGCAGGAGAATTGCTTGAATCTGGGAGGTGGAGCTTGCAGTGAGCCGAGATCAAACCACTGCACTCTAGCCTGGGCGACAGAGCTGGACTCCATTCCACACACAAAAAAAGAAAAAAGCAGATAGACTCCCAGATTGCCATTCCCATTACTAGCACTCAGAAGGCTAGAGGTATAAATCTCTAGGAGGTCTGCAGGCTCAACAGGCACAGTTGAGGATGGAAGTATCATACCGGTAACATAAGAAATAAATAGGAATATACACACTGATTGCTGAAACCCACTCTGTACATTCAACACCCTCTTTGCTTACTCACCAAGGCTCCTAGAGGATAGCTCCTAGAGGCTCCAAGCATACACCTTCTACTAAGGAAATGGAAATATTGTGTTCTGAAGATGAGTACTACCGAATTTGGCAAGCCCTAGAGAAAATACCTAAAAATACTGATAACATCTACCTATAATCACTAAGGCACAAACACAAACACACACCCTATAGTCAGGAGTCTACCCGCCACTCCACCATCCAAATACACACAATTTCCAATCACTTTTAACCATGAGCAGTTAAACAAGAATCACCACAAACACAAGAAAAACCTTCATATGAAGAAAAAACAGGAAAAAAGTAGCTTTGAAGAAAAAATTAGAGACAAAAACTAAAAATAAGCTAATTTGTCATGAAACAGATATACAAGAACAGCATACAAAAAAAAAAAAACTCTTGAAAATTAAAAACACTATAGAAAACAATGAAAAAGTCAACAGACACATCAGAAGGTAAAGATAAAGAGCTCTCCTATACAGTACATCAAAATGACTAAGATGGCACATGGGAGAAAAAAAATAGGAAAATTAGAGGACAAGCGATGAGGTCCAACAGGCCATTAACTGGACCTTTCAGGGAACAGAAAAAAAGCACTGGGGAAAAAAATAACAATAATCAAGAACTCAAGAAATTTTCCTAGACCTGAATGACATGAGTTTCCAGATTAAAAGGGCCAAGATTGCCAGGTGCAGTGGCACATGTATAATCCCAGCTACTCTGGGAAGCTGAGGCAGGAGGATCACTTGAGGCCAAGAGTTCCAGACCAGCCTGAGTAACAGAGTAATATCTATCACAAAAAAAAAAAGAAAGAAAGAAAGAAAAGAAAAAAAAATGTTTTTTTGAGACCGAGTCTCGCTTTGTTGTTCAGGACAGAATGCAGTGGCACAATTTCAGCTCACTGCAACCTCCACCTCCCGAGTTCAAGCAATTCTCGTGCCTTAGCCTCCTAAGCAGCTAGAACTACAGGCATGCACCACTA
>NW_012117932.1:1017447-1020212 GCF_000951035.1 Colobus angolensis palliatus | reverse complement strand
CAATCTTGGCTCACAGCAACCTGTCTCCCGGGTTCAAGCAATTCTCCTGCCTTAGCCTCCTGAGTAGCTGGGACTACAGGTACGTGCCACCACACCCGGCTAATGTTTTTTGTATTTTTAGTAGAGATGGGGTTTCAGTGTATTGGTCAGGCTGATCTCGAACCCCTGACCTCAGGTAATCCAACTGCCTCGGCTTCCCAAAGTGCTGGGATTACGGGCATGAGTCACCGCGCCCAGCCCAAAATAATTCTTTTCAGCCTTTCTACGTTTCTGCTGGCAATGAGGAAAAAAACTTCTTAATTTTTAAAAAACCTATCATAAGGATAAAAAGATGACTCTCAAATTTCTAGGGGGGGGAAAATCCTGACCACTTACAAATGATTAAGATCAGAATTACAACAAACCTTCCACAGCAACACTGGAAGCAAGATAATGGGAAAATTATTCAAAATGCTGAAGAAAAATTATGTCCCAAGTAGAATTCAATGCCCAATTAAGTGTGGAGTCTAGATAATTTTCAGATATGCAGGGTGTCAAAAAATTTAACTCCCAAACATCTTCCTCTGGGGTCTACAAGAGAATGTGCACCAAAAAAAAAAGTGTTAAAACGAAAAAAAAAGGAGGGAGTTCAGAAACCAAACAAAAAAATGAGACTGCACGTGTGTGGTTACTGAAGTTTATATGAATAAATACAAGTATAAATAAGTTAGTTTAAAGGAATTTTTTAAAAAGAATTACTATTGGCCAGGCGCAGTGGCTCATACCTGTAATCCCAGCACCTTGGGAGGCCAAGGCAGGTGGATCACCTGAGGTCAGGAGTTCGAGACTAGCCTGACCAACATGGAGGAACCCCATCTGTACTAAAAATACAAAATTAGCTGGGCATGGTGGCGCATACCTGTAATCCCAGCTACTCGGGAGGCTGAAGCAGAAGAATCTCCTGAACCCAGGAGGCGGAGGTTGCGGTAAGCTGAGATCACGCCACTGCACTCCAGCCTGGGCAACAAGAGCGAAACTCCATCTCAAAAAAAAAAAAAGAATTACTTTTTGTGAGTAATTTTTTACTCACGCCCAGCTAATTTTTTGTATTTTAGTAGAGACAGGGTTTCACGGTGTTGCCCAGGCTGGTCTCGACCTCCTGAGCTCAGGCAATCTGCCTGCCTCAGCCTCCCAAAAAAAAGTGCTAGGATTACAGGCACGAGCCACCACACCCGGCCAAGAATTACTATTGATAATACAGATATACAGTCACTCTTGATTGTCTACTCATGCCAATAAAAGGAATGACCTGGCAGTTAATGAACTGAGGATATTTTCAAATATATCTTTCTTATTATCATCAGGTTTCAGAATGCACAAACCAAAACCAAGTATCATGCTTTATGGAATTGCACAAGTCTTCCATTAAATTCAGCAAGCAAAGCTCTAACTATATAAACAATAAGATGAAATACATAATAGAAAATACCACATGCCATTTATAGCAATACACAGACATGTACAAACGTACACAAACATGCACAAACATGCACAAGCACACACAAAAACCAACTTAAGCCGGGCGCGGTGGCTCAAGCCTGTAATCCCAGCACTTTGGGAGGCAGAGACGGGCGGATCACGAGGTCAGGAGATTGAGACCATCCTGGCTAACACGGTGAAACCCCGTCTCTACTAAAAAATACAAAAAACTAGCCGGGCGAGGTGGCGGGCGCCTGTAGTCCCAGCTACTCGGGAGGCTGAGGCAGGAGAATGGCGTAAACCCGGGAGGCGGAGCTTGCAGTGAGCCAAGGTCCGGCCACTGCACTCCAGCCTGGGCGACAGAGCGAGACTCCGTCTCAAAAAAATAAATAAATAAAAATAACATGGTAGGCCGGGCGCAGTGGCTCACGCCTGTAATCCCAGCACTTTGGGAGGCCAAGGCGGGCTGATCACAAGGTCAGGAGATCGACACCATCCTGGCTAACATGGTGAAACCCAGCAACTACTAAAAATACAAAAAAATTAGCTGGGCATGGTGGCCGGCGCCTGTAGTCTCAGCTGCTAGGGAGGCTGAGGCAGTGAGGCAGGAGAATGACGTGAACCCAGGAGGTGGAGCTTGCAGTGAGCCGAGATCGCGCCACTGTACTCCAGCCTGGGCGACAGAGTGAGAATCTGTCTCAAAAAACAAAAAAACGGGAGATTTACACTGATATTAAAATACACTTAGCTGTAATATTTAACAGTTTAGTTCCAACATACCAATTTGTAGAGATTAACAGAACAAAACAGATTCTAAAAACAGGCCTGAAATACAAAATTAGCTGGGGATGGTGGTGGGCGCCTGTAATGCCAGATACTCGTGAGGCTGAGGCAGGAGAATTGCTTGAACCCAGGAGGCAGAGGTTGCAGTGAAGTGAGATGGTACCATTGCCCTCCAGCCTGGGCGACAGAGCAAGACTCTATCTCAAAAAACAAATAAATGAAACAAAAATAAAAATAGGCCCTAATCCATCAGGGAATTTAGTACTTATAAAGGTGGTATTCATTTCATTCATTTCAAATTAATGAAAAAAGATTACTCAACAATTGCTGTTAGCTGGGCACACACACCTGTAATAACAGCTACTCCAGAGATGAGGCAGGAGGATAGCTTGAGCCCAGGAGTTTGACACTAGCCTGGTCAACATAGCAAGAGTCCATCTCAAAGAAAAATTTATTAATCAGAGTTTGAGACCACACTGGACAACACAGTGAGATCTCATCTATACTTAAAAAAAAAAAAAAAA
>NW_012117932.1:1002904-1016304 GCF_000951035.1 Colobus angolensis palliatus | reverse complement strand
ACAATACACTCTTGGTAAATATTTGTGTCAGGTACCTTACATTACTAAAAGTGATTCAACGTCTATGCAGGACAGTCCATCTATCAAAATTATAAATGCTTATTTTCAAACAGTTTCATTTCAGGCCTGGCGCAATGGCTCACACCTGTAATCTCAGCACTTTGGGAGGCCAAGGCAGGCAGATCACCTGAGGTCGGGAGTTCAAGACCAGCCTGACCAACAAGGAGAAACCCCATCTGTCCTAAAAATACACAAAATCAGCCAGGCGTGGAGGTACATGCCTGTAATCCCACTAGTTGGGAGGCTGAGAAAGGAGAATCGCTTGAAGCCAGGAGGCAGAGATTGCGGTGAGCCAAGATCGCACTGTTGCACTCCAGCCTGGGCAACAAGAGTGAAATTCTGTCTCAAAAAACAAAAACAGTTTCATTTCCAGGACTTTATATTACAGTTATACTTGCACAAGTGCACAAGACACATGCAGCTACAAAACTCATTGCAACAATGTTTCAACAAAGATTGAAATCCCCGGCCCAACGAACAACCATCACTCTAACACTGTTTATAGAATTGATGATATATTTGTACAACAGAATACCATGCAATCACGTCAAGGTAGAGCTGAGATTCAAATCAATTCCAGGGAAAATTCCTATAGGCTTTTCTTTTTAATAGACCTATAGGTCCAACTTTTATTTTTATTTTTATTTTTATTTAGAGACAGAGTTTCTGTCACCCAGGCTAGGGTGCAGTGGTGTAATCATAACTCACTGCAGCCTCAAACTTCTGGGCTCAAGTGATCCTTCTACCTCAGCCTCCCAAGTAGCTAAGACTACAGGCATGCACCACTACACCTGGCTCCCACAAGCTTTTTATACCAAAATCGACAGCCTGATTTTAAAATGTGTATGAAAATGCAAACTATGTACAATAACCAAAGTATTTTTTAAAAAGAGCAGAACTGAAATACTAACACTATCCAATTTCAGGATTTACTATACAGCTACAAAAATCAACACAGTATAATAATCACAAGACACAGAGATCAACAAAACAGAAAAGAGAACCCAGAAACAGACTACACATGTATGGTCAGTTAATTTTCAACAAAAGTGCCAAGACAAGTCAAACAGGGAAAGAAAGCCTTTTCTTTTCTTTTTTTTGGGGGGGATGGAATCTCCCTCTGTCGCCCAGGCTGGAGTGAAGTGGCACCATCTTGGCTCACTGCACCTCCGCCTCCTGGGTTCAAGCGATTCTTCTGCCTCAGCCTCCTGAGTAACTAGGATTACAAGTGCATGCCACCACGCCTGGCTAATTTTCGAATTTTTAGTAGAGACAGGGTTTCACCATGTTGGTCAGGCTGGTCTCGAACTCCTGACCTCATGATCGGCCCACTTCGGCCTCCAAAAGTGCTGGGATTACAGGTGTGAGCCACTGCACCTGGCCCCAGAAAGTCTTTTCAACAAATGGTGCTGAAACTATTAGGTATCTAAATAGACAAAAGAGGCTGGGCACGGTGGCTCACTCCTATAATCCCAGTACTTTGGGAGGCCGATGCAGGCAGATCACCTGAGGTCAGGAGTTTGAGACTAGCCTGGCCAACATGGTAAAACCTTGTCTCTACTAAAAACACACAAAAAAATTAGCCAGGTGTGGCAGTGGGCATCTGTAATCCCAGCTACTCGGAAGCCTGAGGCAGGAGAATTGCTTGAACCAGGAGGTGTTAAGTTGCAGTGAGCCGAGATGGCACTACTGCATTTCTAGCCTGGGCAAACGAGTAAGACTCCATCTCAAAACAAACAAACAAAACAAATACACAAAAGAAAATGAACAGCTTTACGCACAATAACCAAAATGTGAAAACAACCCAAAAGTCAGGTGAATGGATAAACAAAATCAACAGAAACCATTCAATAATTAGTAGAAACAGCCAGGCGCAGTGGCTCATGCCTATAATCCCAGCAGTTTGGGGGGGGGGCAAGGTGGGCAAGTCACCTGAGATCAGGAGTTCGAGACCAGCCTAGCCAACATAGCGAAACCCTGTCTCTACAAATACACAAAAATTAGTGGGCGGGCACCTATAATCCTAGCTACTCAGGAGGTTGAGGCTGGAGAATTGATTGAACCCAAGAGGTGGAGGTTGCAGTGAGCCGAAATCATGCCACTGTACTCCAGCCTGGGCGACAGAATGAGACTCTGTCTCAAAAACAACAACAAAATCAACAGAAACAAACTACTAATAGTAAACAATATGGATGAATCTTGCAATCACTCTGAATGAAAAAGCTAGACACAAAAGAGTACATACTGTATGATTCCACTTTTCATGAAACTGTCTTATAAAAGCACTAATAAAAAAGAAAAAAAAAATTCTAGGCCAGGCAGGGTGGCTACACTGTAATCCCAGCACTTTGGGGGGCCAAGGTAGGCAGATCATGTGAGGTCAGGGGCCTGAGACTAGCCTGGGCAACATGGTGAAACCCCATCTCTACTAAAAATACAAAAATTAGCCAGGCATGGTAGCGAATGTCTGTAATCCAAGCTATTCAGGAGGCTGAGGCAGGAGAGCCGCTTGAACCCAGGAGGCAGAGGTTACGGTGAGCCAAGATCATGCCACTGCACTCCAGGCTGGGCAACAGAGCGAAACTCTGCCTAAAAAAAAAAGTAAATAAAAGAAATTCTAGAGAAAGCAAACTAATCTACAGTGACAAAAAGCAGCTCAGTCATTGCCTGGGATCCAGAGTGGAGAGAGAGAGATTAACTTTTGGAGGTGACAGAAATGTTCTTTATCTTAACTGTAGTGGTGATTCCATGAATATTTACATCTGTCAAAAACTACCAAATTGTAATTTTAAGAGAGTGCAGTTTATTATATATAAATTATGCTTTAATAAAGCTGTCCAACAAAGAGATATACATTATATGAACCTATGACTAAGAAACATTATTAAACCAAAAAAGCAAAGTGCAGAAGAGAGATTATAGCATGTTTCCCTTTATGTAAAGAGAGAAATGGGAGATGGTGGAAGGAAGAAAATATACAGAATCATATGCCTGTTTATGCACAAAACATATCTGGAAGGAGACACCAACTAATAATAGTGATGATGTTTAAACAAGAGAATTACTAGACCAAGTGCCAGGAGTATGAGAAAAGCTTACTTTTCACTACATACCCATGAAATGTTTTATCACGTAGACATATAACCTTGTTGAAAAATAAAAATGTAAGTTAAAATTCTCTGAAAATATAAAGTATATTTGGCACACAGATCAATCATCTTGGAAGATACTAAATCATAAAATTACACGCCACTTACCTTAAAGAAATAGTGTATCACCTTTTTCTTCAAGTTGATTGATGGATGATGCTTCTAATGAATGATACTTCTTATCACTTCCTGTATGTTTAATCTTTAAAAAAAAAAAACTCTATAGCCAAAGACAATCTGTTGGAAAAAAAATAAGAATACAAAAATATCACTATTAATTGATACATTAAAACAACTTAGACGAAGCTAGACTAAAAAATGGCCAAGTCAGGTGCAGTGGCTCACCCCTATAATTGCAGCACTTTGGGAGGTGGAGGTGGAAGGATCACTTGAGCCCAGGAGTTTGAGACCAGCCTGGGCAACATGATGAAACTCTGTCTCTTCAAAAAATACAAAACTTAGCCTGGTGTGGTGGCACATGTGTAGTCCCAGCTACTTCAGAGGCTGAGGTGGGAGTATCACCTGAGCCCAAGGAGACAGAGGCTGGCAGTGAGCTGTGATCCAGTCTGGGTGACACACAGTGAGACCCCCATCTCAACAACAACAACAAAAAAAAACCTGTGATGATTTTTCACTACTATATGCAAAACATTACACAACTGCTGTAATCCCAGCACTTTGGGAGGCCGAGGCGAGTGGATCACGAGGTCAGGAGTTCAAGAACAGCCTGGCAAAGATGGTGAAACTCCGTCTCTACTAAAAAAATACAAAAAATTAGCTGGGTGTGGTGGCAGGTGCCTGTAATCCCAGCTACTCATGAGGCTGAGGCAGAGAACTGCTTGAACCCGGGAGGCAGAGGTTGCAGTGAGCCAAGATCGCGCCACTGCACTCCGACCTAGGCAACAGAGCCAGACTCCGTCTCAGAAAAAAAAAAAATAAGAGAGCGTGACTATGTCTCTCTATGTTGCCCAGGCAAGTCTCAAACTCCTGTCCCCAAGTGATCATCCCATCTCAGCCTCCTGGGTAGCTGGGACCACAGGCGCATGCCACCTTACCGGACTAATTTTTTTATTTTTTGTAGAGATGGGGTCTCCCTGTGTTGCCCAAGCTGGTCTCAAACCCCCGGGCTCAAGCCATTCTCCCACCTCAGCCTCCCAAAATGCTAGGATTACAGGTATTTGAGCCACTGAGCGCAGCCTAAAAGAATTTTTTTTATTGATACATAATGATTGTACATATTTCTGGGGTATATGTGACATTTTGATGCAGACATACAACCATATAATAATCAAATCATGGTAACTGGAATAACTCATCACCTCAAACACTTATTACTTGTATTAGGAACATTTCAAATCTCTTCTAGTTATTTTGAAATATGCAATAAATTATTAACTACAGTCACCCTAGTGAGCTACCAAGCACTGGAACTTATTCCTTCTAACTGTATTTTTATAACCATTAACCACCTTCTCTCCATCCTCTCCTCCCCACACCCTTCTTAAGCCTCTGGTAACCACTATGCTACTCTCTACCTCCATGGGATCAACTTTTTTGTGGCTCCCACATACAAACGAGAATATGCAGTAAATTTTTCCATGCCTGGCTATTTCACTCAACATAATGTCTTCCAGTTTTATCCATGTTGCTGCAGACAAGATTTCATATTTTTATGACTGAATAATATTCCATTCCATACCACATTTTCTTTATCCATTCATCTGCTAATTAACACTTACTTACTTAGGTTGATTCCATGTCTTGCCCATTGTGAAGAGTGCAGCAATGAACATGGGAATGCAGGTATCTCTTCCATATACTGATTTACTAAAATAATTATTTTCTTAATTTCCTTTTTTGATGGTTCATCACAGTATACACAAAACTAATTTTTGTAAACTGATCTTGTGTCCTATAACATTGTTAAATTTAATTAGTTCTAATAGGTTTTTTGTGTGAATTTCTGAGGATTTCCTACATGTAAGATCATGTCATCTGCAAAGACAGAGTTTTACTGCTTCCTTTCCAAACTGGATGCCTTTTATTTCGTTTCCTTTTGTCAATCTACCTTAGCTAGAACCTCCAGTGGAAATCTCCTCCTTTCAACTGTTGAAAGAAGTGTCAAGAGCAGGTATCTTCATCTTATTCCTAAGTTTAGGGGGAAAGCTTTCAGTCTTGCATATCATTAAGTATGATGAGATGTGGATTTTTCACAGATGCCCTTCTATTTCTAGTTTGTTTAGCGGTTTTATCATGAAAGGATATTGGATTTTGTCCGATTTTTTTTCTGCATCTATTGAGGTAATAATGTCCGTTTCTTTCCTTTATTCTATCAACATGGTGTGTCATACTGATTTCCATATGATGAACCAACTGTGCACTGCAGGGATAAATGCAACTTGGTCATTGTGTATTATCATTTTTATAAGTTGCTGGACTCAGTCTACAAATATTTAGTTGAGGATTTGTGTGGATATATCAATAAGAAATATTAATCTGTAGTTTTCTTGTGATGTCTTTGCCTAGTACTAAGGTCTTTTTAGTACTGTGATGTCTTTTCAGTACTAAGGTAATATCGGCCTCATAAAATGAACTAAGAGATCCTTCCTTTTCTATTTTCTGAAAAGTCTATGAAGGATTGGTGTTAATTCTTCTTTAAATGTTTGGTAGATTGCGTCAGTGAAGCCATCTGAGCCTGGGCTTTTCATTTTTGGAGGTATTTTTATTCAATCTCTTTGTTATAGGTCTATTCAGATTTTCTATTTCTTCTTGAGTCAGTTTATAGGAACTTGTCTATTTTATCTAGGTTATCGAAATTGTTAGCATACCACTATTCATATTCCCTTTTAACCCTTTTTATTTTGGTAATAGCTCTCATTCCTTATTTTAATAATTTGAGTCCTCTCTCATTAAAAACTTCTTTAAAAAAGATAAAAGTAGCCAGGTGTAGTGGCTCACGCCTATTATCCCAGCACTTTCAGAGGCCAAGGTGGGAGAATTGCCTGAGCCCAGGTGTTCAAGATCAGCTTGGGCAACATAGCAAGACCCTATGTCTACAAAAAATAAATTAGCCAGGTGTGGTGGCACACACCTATGATCTCAGCTACTTGGGAGGCTGAGGCAGAAGGATCACTTGAGGCCAGGAGTTCTACTCCAGCCTGGGCAACATAGCGAAACTTCGAAACAAAAAACAAACAAACAACAACAACAACAAAACACAAGGTGCCCCTGAGTCTGTTGACGCATGCCTATAGTCTCAGCTACTCAGGAGGCTCATGTGAGAGGATCACTTGAGCCCAAAAGTTTGAGCCTAGACTGTGATATGATCCTGCCTACAAACAGCCGCCACTGCACTCCAGTCCAGGCAACCCAGCAAGGATCCATCTCAAAAAAAAAAAAAAAAAAAAGACCAGAATCAAACCAAGTATTTAATATATATGATCATTTGGTTTATAAGAGACAGCACTGTCACCTTAAAGAAATAGTACTGGGATAACTGAATATCACATGCGGGGAAAATGAAATTGGATCCCTAGGCTGCTCTGCCTAGGCAATAGTCATTTTTTATTCCTTTACTTTGTTAATAAACTTGCTTTTACTTTACTCTAAAAAAAAAAGAAAAGAAAAAGAAATTGTATCCCTACCTCATACAATACTAAAGTCTACGGCCAATGGACTGACTATAGACCTAAAAGGTGAAAGGTGAAAATATTAACTTACAAAGGATTGGTATGCACAGATTATACAATATGTATAAGGTATCCTACAAATTAATAAAACAGCCAACCATAGAGAAAAATGGGCCAGGTATGGCGGCTCACGCCTGTAATACTAACACTTCGGGAGGCCTAGGCATGCAAATCTCTTGAGCCCAGGAGTTTGAGACTAGCCTGGACAACATGGCGAAACCTTCTCTCTACAATACATACAAAAATTAGCCGGGCATAGTGGTGTTCACCTACAGTCCCATCTACTTGGGAGGCTGAGGTGGGAAGCTGGAGTGAGCCTTGATCACACCACTGCACTCCAAGCTGGGCCACAGAGTGAGACTTCATGTCAAATAAATAAATAGGATACAGAGATGATTTAATTTTAGAAATGTTAATAATAGATAACATCGGCTGGGTGCGGTGGCTCACGCCTATAAGCCCAGCACTTTGGGAGGCCGAGGTTGGCAGGTCACCTGAGGTCCGGAGTCTGAGACCAGCCTGGCCAACACGGTGAAACCACATCTGTACTAAAAATACAAAAATTAGCCAGGTGTGGTGCGCATCTGTAATCCCAGCTACTCAGGAGGCTGAGGCAGGAGAATCATTTGAACCTGGGAAGTGGAGGCTACAGTGAGCCAATATTGTGCCACTGCACTCCAGCCTGGGCAAGACAGCAAGACTCCATCTCAAAAAAAAAAATTAAAAAAAAGATAACATCAACAAGTCAAATAAAAACAATTACCCTATCACTTCAATGTAGCCACTTTCCCCCTCCAAGTCACTTTTTAAAATTAATCAGCCTTTTTCCTACACAACCCTAGGACTATTTTGCCCAACCTCATCTTGATGTTTTTTTCTTTTACTTTTTTCTTTACTTCGTTATTTATTTATTTATTGCCTTTAAATAGTCTCCTACCCAATTGTCTTGTATTTCAATATACCACTGGAAACTTCTAGCCATCTCAAGGTACAGTAATTCCATCAGATTTACTGCAGAATCAACCCCAGTATATCTCTCAATCCCAACATAATTTACTGAAGGACCTTTTCCCCAAGCTGCTGTGAAAGCCTCTTCAGTTCCATAAAACACTGGTGCAAATTCAGAAAGCCATCTTAATATCTGGGAAAGATTTCTCTTCTGGGACAACAAAGTAAAGTAAGTTCTCAGCAATACTTAGCTTGAAGATGGCACAAAGCAAAGACGGCAAAGTCTATCGAGAACATCAGACCTCTCACACCTAAGGCCTTCAATTTGCACAGATCCATTCCCACCAATCAAATGCAAGTCCGTCATAACAGTTATTTTCCCTTACTACCTTCCTTCTAACTCTCCTTACACCGCTGATCTCTTCCTTTCTTAAATTTATCCACAAGTCCCACATGAACCCTTTTTCTTTTCTTTTCTTTTTTTTTTTTTTGAGACTGCTGCTCCCTCTGTCACCCAGGCTGAAGCGCAGTGGCGTGATCTCAGCTCACTGCAACCTCTGCCTTTCAGGTTCAAGTGATTCTCTTGCCTCAGCCTCCTCAGTAGCTGGGACTACAGGCACGCGCCACCAAGCCCGGCTAATTTTTGTATTTTTAGTAGAGATGGAGTTTCACCATATTGGCCAGGCTGATCTCGAACTCCTTACCTTGTGATCAACCCGCCTCAGGCTCCCAAAGTGCTGGGAATACAGGTATGAGCCACCACACCCAGTCATGAACCCTTTTTCTATGAAAAGCAGCTTCCTACCTTCAATCTCTTCACAATACAAATTCTACTTCCTAGCCTTAATTGAAAATTCACTCCCGGCCAGGTGCAGTGGCTCACACCTGTAATTCCAGCACTTTGGGAGGCCGAGGTGGGCAGATCACGAGGTCAACAGATTGAGACCATCCTGGACAACGTGATGAAACCGTCTCTATTAAAAACACAAAAGAGTTAGCTGGGCGTGGTGGCGTGTGCCTATAGTCCCAGCTACTCGAGAGGCTGAGGCAGAAGAATCGCTTGAACCCAAGAGGCAGAGGTTGCAGTGAGCCAAGATCTCATCACTGTACTCCAGCCTCGTGACAGAGCGAGACTCTGTCTCAAAGCCAAAAAAAAAGAAATGAAAAGAAAAAAAAAATCACTCTCTTCAATTTATACGCTTTTCTCTAAAACTCTCCAGTAGTGGCTAAATGGTGCCCCCCCCCGCCAAAAAAAGATACACCTGTGTCTTAATCCCTGAATTAGGGATTGAGAACCTATCTTATTGGGGAAAAAAGGTCTTGGCAGACATAATTAAATTAAGGATATTGAGATGTGATCATCCTGGATTATCCAGGTAGGCCCTAAATCCAATAACAAATATCCTTGTAAGAGAGTGGCACAGATACCCTGTAAGAGAAGGAGACAGACACAAGACAAGAGAAAATAATACAAAAATGGTGGCAGAGATTGGAGTAATGTGGTCATAGGCCCAGGAATGCCAGGGTAACCACCAGAAGCTAGATAAGGTAAGGAACAAATGTAAGATAATAAATTTCTATTGTTTTAAGATATCAAGTTTCTGATAATTTATTACAGCGGACATAGGAAACTAATATCTGTCCTAAGCAGGCTATATCACATCAAGGGGCCTACAGTTTCCCCAGCACAACCATTTTTCATCTTACACAAAATTCTTTACACGTCTCTTTTAAGGTTTATGCCATTCTGCTATTAAACTTTCTTTCTTCGTTGTTGTATTCCTACTGATCACCAGAAACTGTTCAATCATAGTTTTCTTCTCCAATCACACTGTTACCACCATCATCAATTTCAAAGTTCACATGGATCACCACAGATCCTTAATCTCCTTAATAATTTACCAATTCTTAATGCATTTCAACTATACAACCTTTTAACCACATCAAAGGGATGAGAGAAGTACTGACTGCAAATCTGAGTCTAGTGGCTTGTCAAATTCATAACTCATTTCTGAAAAACTTGCCATGCCCACAGGCACCTCCTTTAAAAAAAAAATTCCTTAGACAATTCATAGTTACATTCTCAAAGTCCTGACCATGCTATGCTTCCCATAGCTAACTAGATCAAGCATGGGTTTGTGACCCAAGAGGTGCCAATATCTAGTCACTATAAAGCAAGGTTTTTCAATCTCACCATTAACATTTTGAACCACACAGAATCTTTGTTGGGGGGGTGTGGGAGCGGGGGGCTGTCCTGTGCATGGAGGAGCAGCAGCCTGTTTAGCAACAGAAGCAGCAGCCCTCACCTCCGTCAACTAGATGACAGTAGCAACCCTTCCCCTACTCCTCACAATCGAAATATCTCTAGACACTGCAAAATGTCTCCCTAGAGGCAAAATCACCCTGGATTAAGACCTACTACTACAACAGCAAAGAACTAAATTAGGAATTACAGGATACCTGCTGCTTGAGGAATTAAAACAAGGCAAGCCAACTGCTAGAGCTGTACTATTCTCAGCCACCTTCTGAGTCCTGAAATATATTCAGGTTTCTGTAAGACCTGGTGAATTGTTCTTCAGCAAAGCCTAGTGTTTGGGGATTCCTGTTCTTTCTTTCCACAAGATCTAGCTCTGTAAACAGTCTTCTCTTCTTTATTTCTACATATCCTCCCAATGAACTACTATTATTTAAGGTAACCCAAGTATTTCTCACATTCTAAAATGCATAATATATCACTTGAGGTCAGGAGTTCGAGACCAGCCTGGCCAACATGGCAAAATCCCATCTCTACTAAAAATACAAAAATTAGTCGGGCGTGGTGGTGGTCGCCTGTAGTCCCAGCTACTTGGGAAGCTGAGGCAGGAGAATGGCGTGAACCCGGGAGGCGGAGCTTGCAGTGAGATCCAGCCACTGCACTCCAGCCTGCGTGACAGAGCGAGACTCCATCTCAAAACAAAAGACTAAATTTATCTTCTGAAAACTATTTTTGAAGAAAAATTTAATCTTGTGTCTTGTGATAACAACAAACTTTCAAACACTAGTTGAACAAAATACAACAGTAAATTTCAAATTTCCATGGGGACAAGATTATCTTCTTAAAAGCAACAAGTATTTGTTTAATTTAATAACTCGATTTTTTGATGGGCTAAAATAGTCTACAACTACAATGTGTGTGTATGTGTATCTTTTTTATATATGAAAAACTACAGGAGAGCGCCACCATGTCTGGCTAGTGTTTTTTTGTAGAGACAGGGTTTGGCCATGTTGCCCAAGCTGGTCTCGAACTCCTGGGTTCAAGCTATCCACCTGCCAAGGTGCTAGGATCACAGGTGTAAACCACCATGCCTCGCCTATGGTATATATTTTAAATATATATAATGATAGATGCTGGGAATAGGCGGGCGGATCACGAGGCCAGGATATGGAGACCATCCTGGTTAACACGGTGAAACTCCGTCTCTACTAAAAACACAAAAAATTAGCCAGGTGTGGTGGCAGGCACCTGTAGTCCCACCAATTCGGGAGGCTGAGGCAGGAGAATGGCTGAACCTGGGAGGCGGAGCTTGCAGTGAGCCGAGATCGTGCCACAGCACTCTAGGCTGGGCAAAAGAGCAAGACTCCCACTCAAAAAGAAAAAAAAAAAAAGGCCGGGCGCTGTGGCTCACTCCTGTAATCCCAGCACTTTCGGAGGCCAAGGCAGGTGGATCACGAGGTCAGGAGATCGAGACCATCCTGGCTAACGCGGTGAAACCCAGTCTCTACCAAAAAATACAAAAAATTAGCCGGGTGTGGTGGCAGGTGCCTGTAGCCCCAGCTACTCAGGAGGCTGAGGCAGGAGAATGGCTGAACCCAGGAGGCGGAGCTTGCAGTGGGCCAAGATCGCGCCACTGCACTCCAGCCTGGGCGACAGACCGAGACTCCGTCTCAATAAATAAATAAATAAAATAATACTTGTCACAAAGACTGTACTATTTATAGGAGATAAAAGTAAGTTAAATTTAATCCTCTCCAACAATGCCATAATAGGAACCTTTCCTGGGCCAGGCGTGGTGGCTCATTCCTATAATCCCAGCACTTTGGGAGGCTAAGGTGGGCTGATCACTTGGGCCCAGGAATTTGAGACCAGCCTGGGCAACACAGTGAAATCCCATCTCTTCAAAAAAACGAAAGAAAGAAAGAAACCTTTCCTAATATAAAGCTACTTGGAGTCCTACAAAATTTTTAGGAGTATAAGGGGATCCTAAGACCAAAAAGTTTGAGAAGCACTGCATTAAAGTAATACTTAATGCCTCCTTTTAATTTACCCTGAGTTTTTATCTGTGAGAATCTTATCTATGCTGCCATAAATGTTTAAAGTTCTTAGAAAAGCTCCTGATATATCACCAGTGCTTAAGTATTCGCTGTAATATAATTAGCTATATTACAGAGAAAATGTTTTTATGAAAATATAGAAAATATTGGCCAGGCATGGTAGATCATGCCTGTAATCCTGGCACTTTGGGAGGCTGAGGCAGGGAGATCACCTGAGGTCAGGAGTTCAAGACTAGCTTGGCCAACATGGTAAAACCCCATCTCTACAAAAATATAAAAAAAACCAGCCGGGCATGATGGCAGGTGCCTGTAATCCCAGCTACTCGGGAGACTAAGGCAGGAGAATTGCTTGAAGCCTGGAGGCAGAGGTTGCAGTGAGCCGATATAGTGCAGCCTGGGCGACAGAGCGAGACTCCTTCTCAAAAAAAAATTTTTTTAAATTTACTTAGTTACTCCTGGCTTCGCTTAACTACTTGCCAGCTCAATTTCCATCTTATCATTATCCCCTTCAGTTGCAATAACTACATTAATTCTAAACATTCAATTATTTACCTTAAAGCAGTAGTGCTGGAAATGTGATATGGGGACTCTCAGGATTCCTAAGATCAAAATCATACGATAGTAAAAGATTAAAAGTACAAAACAGACCAATGAATTCTAATGCAGAATGCAAAACACATGTAGACATGGTTTCAGATTCTACGTTGCAACTAACCTTTAAGAAATTACCACTTGTTAAGTTTTGTTGCAGGATCAGAGTATCACAACTATCTGAAAAAGTTAAAATAAATACCCACCCAACATACTGGTCATAAACTTCAACCAGAAACATATATAGCAACAGACTGATAGGAGAATTCAGCTGTCTTCTATCAGGCCAAACATTAAGGAGATTTACAAAAATGTAATACCATCACCATTCTTTCACTAAATTATTTTGGAATCTAGTTTTTCATTAAAATGTCATTTATTAAATATATTAAGCTGGGTGTGCACACCTGTAGTCCCACCTATTTGGGAGGCTGAGGCAAGAGGATCACTTCAGCCCAAGAGCTCAAGGCCAGCCTAAGCAACACAGTGAGCCCATTACTTAAAAAAAAATAAATAATTAATTAAAATTAAAATGTTATTTATATTAAGCTGTAGTTTAATTATTTCATATGAATATATATGAAATTAATTACTAATACAGTGACTATCAATAGATATAAACTCATATAAGCAAAAGCTACTTGGAGTCCTA
>NW_012117932.1:1001649-1002199 GCF_000951035.1 Colobus angolensis palliatus | reverse complement strand
AGTATTTTTTTTTTTTTTCTGAGACGGGGAGTCTCGCTCTGTCACTCAGGCTGGAGTGCAGTGGCACAATCTTGGCTCACTGCAAGCTTCACTTCCCGGGTTCAAGCGATTCTCCTACCTTGGCCTCCCTAGTAGCTGGGATTACAAGCCCCCGACACCAAGCCCTTCTAATTTTTGTATTTTTTGTAGAGGTGGGGTTTCACCATGTCTGTCAGGCTGGTCTTGAACTCCTGACCTTGTGATCCGCCCACCTTGGCCTCCCAAAGTGCTAGGATTACAGGCATGAGCCACCGCACCCGGCCAAGTAACTACAGTATTATAATACAGCTATAATACGGAACTTATACAGAAAAAACAGAACCAAAGGATTTCCATTGAAGGATCCACAGAAAAATATGAAAGTCAGGGTTACAAAAGGAGTAATATAGTCCTGAAGTTAATTATCTACAGTAACAATTTTACAGGTGTTGGTTTCTAGTACCTAAATTTTAATCACCTTCAATAGAAGGTATTCCAGTAACTCTATGTGGAACAAAAATCTGCCAATAAA
>NW_012117932.1:992275-1000849 GCF_000951035.1 Colobus angolensis palliatus | reverse complement strand
TACTAAAAATACAAAAAATTAGCCGGGCGTGGTGGCACCTGTCTGTAATCCCAGCTACTCGGGAGGCTGAGGCAGGAGAATCGCTTGAACACAGGAGGCGGAGATTGCAGTGAGCCGAGATCTCACCACTGCCGTCCAGCCCAGGCGACAGAGTGAGACTCCATCTCAAAAAAAAAAAAAAAAACAACTACTTGTTCACTACAGGATTATATTGATTGAGAAAGGTGAAACAATAGCATATTTTCCACAGTTAGCAATGATAAAAGAGTTCTAGCTCATAAGCCAGGACAAATTTTGGAATTGTGCTTCCAAAGCTACACATCTGACCCAACAGTCATATTCTGCATTCTGCCTAAAAGGGAAAAAGTGGCTCTATTACAGTCCTAGTTTCCTCATTTCCTCACATGCTCTATGCCTCAATTTGCTGCTTCCAAATTAAGCACTTTTTAAAACACTTCTCATCCTACTCCCATGTCTAATTCCATTGATTAGATTTTTTGCTTTTCAATTAAAAAAAAAAAAAAAAAAAACAGGCACAGTGGCTCAGGCCTAATCCCAGCACTTTTGGAGGCCCAGGTGATCACTTCAGCCCAGGAGTTCGAGACCAGTCTGGGCAATATGGCGAAACTCCGTCTCTACAGAAAACTTAGCCTAACATGGTGGCACACGCCTGTAGTCCCAGTCACTCAGGGAGGCGGAGGTGTGAGGATTGCTTGAGGCCGGGGAGGTAGGTCAAGGCTGCAGGGAGCCGTGATTACACCACTGCAATCCAGCCTGGGCGACAGAGCGAGACCCCGTCTCAAAATAAAATAATAACTTAAAACTTTATTAGTATTGGTGTCCTGTGTAAAGCAGAAACTAAGGACTAGATCGGAAGACAAAATGAACATAGCATAGTTCACCGCAACCTGGATGTTTTCAACTGAAATCCAAGTTTTATCCAGTTTTTTAAAAAAAAGTGTTGGTGGGGGGACTAACCACACCTTATGCCACCAAGTAGCCCTTTTGTTTCCTGCGAAGGTTATTTATTGAGATATCATTTTGTAATAATATTTATATACTGTGTGCTGCGATTCCTGTTTAAAGGAATCTCACTGCAGCTAAGACTACAGAAAACATGGTTCACAGCACTTCTCAAATCGCAAAGCTTGAGCTCCTTCCTCTCTCCCTGGTCCCTGCTGCTTCCCCATCGCCCCGGGAAATAAAGTACACGCCGGATCTTCGGAAGCATCATTGAGAGGCGGAGGGAGAGGAGGTAGTCTTATAATTGTTGGACTTGCTATCCCTTGCCTGTGCAAAATAAACCCCCACATTAAAATAATCTTGAACTGTGATAAAAATCGAGGACCCAGTTCCCTTTGGCTCGCCTCTCTCCATCGCTATAAACTTCACTGCGGCCCTCAATGCACTCATTTCTACTCCAGAGCCGCCCTACCTGTGCGGAGACCCCCATCTCCAGCCCAAGTTACTCTATGACCTTGGGCCCGCTCCCCTTCCAAGCTAAAGGCTGTAAAACCGGGACCCCACATCGCACCCCGCAGACTGCAGAGGCCTCCAGGCTCAGGCCGGGTCAGCGACTTGCGGCAGGGGAGAGCGAGCGACTGGCTCGGGGGAAGCGCTGGGAAGAGAAAACGCTGGGGGCGGAGACGGGGTTCGGGGCTACCTGCGGGACCAGCGCCGGCGCCACCCCGGTGCTAGCAATGGCTGCACGCCACCTCGGGGCTCCCGGAGCCCTCGCGGCCGTGCTAGGAACTCCGACCCTGCCCCGTCCGCGGTCACGACCCTTGTGAACTCCGACCGCTCAGCAAGCAGCGGCAGGTGGTGCTCGGCCGCGAGAGCAGGTTAGCTGCCTACCTCAGGCGACGGCGTCTCGGAGCCCAGAGCCTCCCGCCTCCCTCTCAGGGGCGCGAAGAGCTGGGACCGAAGCAGTAGGAAGAGGCGTGCGAGGCAACACGCCACCGAGGGTGGAACAGGAAGAGGGAGAACCGTCCGCTCCCTGGAGAGGCTGGCAAAAGGGAGGTGAGGACGCAGGCGGCGGGGACCGTCAGGGACGCTGGCGTACCTTCCTTTCGCCTGGCGGAGGGTCAGACTAGAGCCAGCGGATCGCCTCACATCCGGGTATCAGAAGACACTCAGCTGCTACTGCTGCGGCCGCCGCCTCCCCTGCGGCGCAAACACCAAACTTCCGGCGACGACGGCGACGCCTCGCTCGTCAGATGGGAGTTACCTGTGACTGTCTTGGGTGCGCTTGCGCAACGCTCCTCTTCAGCCCTAACCGGCTCAGCTGACGTGCCCAGAAGACGAAAATGGCCGCCACGCTCACTGCGTGTCACGCAGTTTTTCACCCCGGCCCGGACGGCTGGGCGTCGGGGAAAGGCGAACTAGTGTCCATCCTCAGCGCAGGCGCGGTGGGAGGCCTCGCGCGCGCGCCTCCGCGGGTGGTCGCCTGGCGGGGAAGTGGCGGCGCCCCCTAGCGGCGGCCGCTTGTCCTTCCTGGGGTCATCGCTTTGAGCTAAAAACCACCGAGGCCCCCTACGGTCGTGGTTTACCTTAGAAATTTGTCGCAACTGGTTGCTATGTAGGTTTTGGCTGCTTCTGTCTGCGACGTACAATCCAAGTGCCTTTGGTCTTCCATATGAGCCAATGTAAAGAAGGAGGGTGGGGCCGGGCGCGGTGGCTCAAGCCTGTAATCCCAGCACTTTGGGAGGCAGAGGCGGGTGGATCATTTGAGGTCAGGAGTTCGAGACCAGCCTGGCCAACATGGTGAAACCCCGTCTCTACTAAAAATACAAAAATTAGCCGGGCGGTAGTGGCGTGCGCCTGTAATCCCAGCTACTCGGGAGGCTGAGGCGGGAGATTCCTTGAGCCTGGGAGGCGGAGGTTGCGGGTGAGCTGAGACTGGGCGACTGCACTCTAGTCTGGGCGAGTGAGACCCTGTCTCAAAAAAAGAAAAAATGAGGGTGCAGTCCCTGCACTGCCCTCCATCGTCTCCAAAACAATTCAGGGCTTCATCCTCTGCTTGCACACTTTCCTCCTATGTATCAGAGTGCAAGAGCCATCAGAAATTGTAGAGTATTCCACTAGATTTAGTCAGACTGAGTGTATAGACAAAGCTTTGGCTCGCTCTTGGAGGCCTCTAGAGACAGAATCCAAGATTCTATCACTAGGATTCATGGTCCCCACACTTTTTTTTTTTTTTTTTTTGGAAATGGGAGGGATCTTTCTGTGTAGCCCTGGCTGGTATGCAATGGCACAATCACAGCTCACTGCAGCCTCAACTTGGGCTCAAGCAATCCCACCTGCCTCAGCCTCCCTGAGAACTGCATGTATGAAGCTCACACCATGCCAGGCTAATTTTTTTGTATTTTGTAGAGATAAGGTCTCACTGTGTTGCCCAGGCTGTTCTCGAACTCTTGACCTCAAGTGATCCTCTCTCCTCTCTTCTTCCTTGACTTCCCAAAGTGCTGGGACTACAGGCCTAAGCCACTGCTCCGGCTACCAGACTGCTTTTGAACATATGTTCTGTGCTACCCTTTACTTATTTGCGGAACTGTGAGGCTAGATCGGTACTTGTGCATTTCAGAATGGGAAGAGGTGATCGTAAGTGGGTTTTCCCCTTCCTGCCCTCCTTCTTTCAAGGCAAGTACAACTAAATGTGCTCTAAGTTTGTCAAACCTGATGTTTTTCTGACAATTCATTTTCCACGAAATTTTAGCGAGCTGCCTGTCAGTTTGCTCAGGGAGATGTTATGGCTTAAAAACAAAAACGAGGCCGGGCGCAGTGGCTCACGCCTGTAATCCCAGCACTTTGGGAGGTATTGATGGGTGAGGCCATTCTTCACATTACCATAGGTTGTGTTACTTGGCAAAGACCTGCCTGCTGCTTCCACCTTCACCTCCAGTCCCTGATGCATGCTTTAATGGCATACACCAAACAGCTCAAATTGGGGGAAAAAAAAAAAAGAACAGGAGTCAACTACTGGTCTGGTTAAAAGCTGGTTATTCATCAGGAGACCTGACCTATGTTTCCCTTCATCTTCTGATTGGCAGACAACTGGTGGGACTTCTTTTGGTTGGATAAACTACTTTGTTTTTAGTAATTCAAATTCTGGCATACAAAGAAACCATATTTACGAGAGTCAATTCTCACAAAATAGGCCTGTGCTTCTGAGTAGTCTATTCCACTCTATGTGCTATCTTGGCCTCGATCAGGAGCATAGGAATTCGTGCAAATATCAGACCATATGAAATCATAGCCCTTCAGCCAGGGACCTAGGCCATAGCAGCTTGGTGCTCTGCTGACCCTGGTGTCGGATCCCAGCAGATGGCCTTAAAAAAACAAAAAAAGAAAGAAATCATATGTACTTATTTTCAGTATGTAATTCATGCCTGCAATTTATGCTATGTTTTCTTCTTTTTTTTTTTTGAGGCAGAGTCTTGCTCTGTCACGCAGGTAGGAGTGCAGTGGTGTGATCTCAGCTCACTGCAACCTCCGTCTCCCTGGTTCAAGCAATTCTGCCTCAGCCTCCAGAGTAGCTGGGATTATAGGTGCCCGCCATGATGCTCAGCTAATTTTTTTGTATTTTTAGTAGAGACAGGGTTCTACCATGTTGGTCAGGCTGATCTGGAACTCCTGACCTCAGGTGATCCACCCTCCTCGGCCTCCCAAAGTGCTGGGATTACAGGCATGAGCCACCATGCTGGCCTTATTTTCTTTTCTAAAACTGTATATAATCGGTTTCTGTGAAAAGAATAAATAGTTTGCATTCACGGGAAGAAAGTAAACTTTCTTGAGCATTATTGTTTATCATTTTGAAGGATATTTTTCACTTCTGATTCATGAATACCAGTAGTCTCAATTTGTAGTGTAATTGATTAAATCTTACTCTGAACTATATTTGTTTTTCCTTCCATTGGTAGTTTTCTTTTAGAGCGTTCTATCTATGAACTTTGGAATTTGGTTCATTTAATTTGGTTGTCTACTAAGGGACAATAATCGGATTAAATAATAATCCATTATTATTTAAATATCTTTGAGATTACAGTCTCTTTCAGGAAAGAGTAAAGAATTAAAGTTGGCTGGGCACAGTGGCTCATGCCTGTAATCTCAGCACTTTGGGAGGCCCAGGCCGCCAGATCACCTGAGGTCAGGAGTTCGAAATAAGCATGACCAACATCGTGAAACCCCATCTCTACTAAAAATGCAAAAATTAGCCAGGCGTGGCAGTGCCTGCCTGTAATCCCAGCTACTCAGGAGGCTGAGGCAGGAGAATGGCTTGAACCCGGGCGGCAGAGGTTGCAGTGAGCCAAGATTGTGCCACTTGCACTCCAACTTGGGCAAAGACTTCATCTCAAAAAAAAAAAAAAAAATTAAAGTTTTTTGAGGAAGAGTGGGAGGAGGGAGAGGAGCAAAAAAGATAACTGTTGGGTACTGGGTTTAATACCTGGGTGATGAAATAATATGTACCAAAAACCCCCATGACACGTGTTTACCTGTGTAACAAACCTTCCCCTGTCCCTCAAACCTAAAATAAAAGTTAAAACATTTGTAAAAAAAGAAAAATAAAAATATAACTGTTATAATTTGGAAATATAACTATTACTTATGTCTACATCGAAAGCATTTTTATTAATGAATTAATAAATACTTTTTTTTTTTTTTGAGATGGAGTCTCACTCTGTCGCCCAGGCTGGAGTGCATGGCTGGATCTCAGCTCACTGCAAGCTCCGCCTGCTGCGTTTACACCATTCTTCTGCCTCAGCCTCCCAAGTAGCTGGGACTACAGGCGCCCGCCACGTCGCCCGGCTAGTTTTTTGTATTTTTTAGTAGAGATGGGGTTTCACCGTGTTAGCCAGGATGGTCTCGATCTCCTGACCTCATGATCCGCCCGTCTCAGCCTCCCAAAGTACTGGGATTACAGGCTTGAGCCACCGCGCCCAGCCAATAAATACTTTTAAATGTTAAAAGTTTTACAGTTAGTCAATGAGAAGCCTAGCATTGCACAGGCAGAGAATAATAGATCACAAGTGAAAGGATCACAAGTTTTAGTTCAAAGAGGATCTGAGACTAGCAAGAAATTATTTTTTCAGATAATTGTAGGAAGACATTCAACTTAGAAAAATAAAGTACTGTTTGATAATCCAAACAAAATGTTAGTCAGATATCTTTAGTTAGAAAATGACTGAAATCCAGCTCAAACTCATGTAAGCAACATTAAAAAAAAAGAAAAAAAAAACAAGTATTGCTACCACAACCAGGAGCAATAGAGGAGCAGCTGACCTCAGCTCATCCTAAAACTTGAGGATGTCAGATGATGTCAGGACACTCTACAATGCCCAGCTCTTCTTTCATCTGCATTAGTTTCATTCTCAAATATGCTTTCCTGACAACTCAGCAGAAATTACGTAAGTTCACAGCAAACTGGTTTCAGTGAAAAGAGTGGCCCCCGTTCCTGAGAGCTCCCAAGAAGGTCCTGGGGAGATCTTTGTTTCAACTTTGCTGTGTACCAGTGCTAGAAATAAATGCTATAACCCAGATGACACATCATGGTGCTCAACATTATAGTTACATAAGTGGTGAAGGTCCTTTTAACACCCCCTACAGCAAGAATTACAAGACCACATTCTCCTGCTGAACTCAAAACCATGAATATAATTTCCTGGACTTGTTTAAATTGCTTGTTTCCTTGCTGACTCTAAATTGCAGTATATACTTTTCTGCCTTTGCTTATCAGTAGGACATCTACTTCTGAAAACTGATAATGGAATGGTTGCATTGCTCCGTGTATTATTTTCGCATTTCCTTGTTCCTTTTCTTTCTCGTGACCAGTCTAAATGCTTGCAACAGATAAAACCTCTGCCAAATCACAGAGAACAGGACAATCTCACTTTCAGATTAATCCTCCTGCTAGCAGGAAATTAAGGCATTAGTTGTTGCCCCACTCTTGTTGACTTTATTTCAGGACTCTTGATGGTTTTATACTATGAGAAAGTAAAAATTCCAAAAAATGTTTGAGCTAGAAAATAAAGAAAAAGTATAGCAATTTAGGATAAATCCACAGACGATGACACTTCCATTTGCCATCTGGGAGACACATCACTACCATACAAATAATAATGCTGGCCCCACATACTTGAGAGGGGATGAGGAGGCATTAGCCAGATTAAGAACTACATGTACGAAAGGCTGGAGAGGGAGTAAGCTTGATGAACTGCAAGAACTCCATTTTTGTTTTTCTTTTTTTTTTTTTTTTGAGATGGAGTCACACTCTGTCACCCAGGCTGGAGTGCAGTGATGCGATCTCGGCTCACTGGAACCTCCACCTCTTGGGTGCAAGCGATTCTCCTGCCTTAGCCTCCCGAGTAGCTGGGACTACAGGCACCCGCCACCACACACAGCTAATTTTTTGTGTTTTTGGTAGACACAGGGTTTCACCATGTTGTCCAGGCTGGTCTCAAACTCCTGACCTCCCGTGATCTGTCTGCCTCAGCCTCCCAAAGTGCTGCGATTACAGGTGTGAGCCACCACGCCCAGCCCCAAATGTTCTTATACTATTGAGGGGAAAGGGAATAGCTTAAGAAGTAGGCAGCCCCTGTCAATCTGAAAGGAAGAGGCTGAAGCACAAAATGTGATTTAAAGAGTTTACTTGAGCCAAAGTGAGGACAGCTGCCCAGAAGACTCAGACACAAGTAAACTTGAATATGAGCTCCTTTTGGCCTTTGTTACAAGCAGGTTTTTAAAGGCAAAAAACCTGGACAGGGAGTGAGCTGATAGAAAGTTGTTTTTCAAGAATTATCATTGGCTTACAGAAATAAATAGTGATTGACTAGGCATTGTTAAGCTACAGAGTATGGGGTTTAGTGTCTGGTATGGCATTAGTAGGTAATTTATAGCTACTTGTAATAATAGCGAACAGTTTGTGTGTGAAAGGGTCTGGCTCTGTCGCCCAAGTTGGAGTGCAGTGGCACTATCTCAGCTCACTGCAGCCTCTACCCACCTCAGCCTCCCGAGTAGCTGGGACCACAGGCGTGCATCACCATGCCCAGCTATGTTATTTTATTTTTCGGATTTTTAGTAGAAACATGGGGTCTCAACATATTGCCCAGGCTGGTCTTGGACTTCTGAGCTCAAGGGAGCCACCCATCTTGGCCTCCCAAAGTGCTGGGATTACAGGTGTGAGCCACCAGGCCCGGCTACAAACAGTTTCAATAGATGAATGAGACATGTGTCCCATTTTAACATTTCTCTGGGCTTGATAAAGTTTAAAAACTCTGATTCGTCAAATACAAGTTATTTTCTTTTATCAGCCCAAAGTAGGAAGGGCCTTCAAGATAATAGGGAGGAGTACCCCATGCTCAGTACTGGGGATACTACAGAAAACAATACACTCAGGTCTCCTTCCTCATGGAGCATCCATCCTAATAGAGGAGACATTCAGTTATTATTATTATTAGTTTTTTTTCTTTGAGATGGAGTCTCACCTTGTTGCCCAGGCTGGAGTCCAGTGGCACGATCTTGGCTCACTGCAACCTCTGCCTCCCAGGTTCAAGCCATTCTCCTGCCTCAGCCTCCTGA
>NW_012117932.1:988517-991883 GCF_000951035.1 Colobus angolensis palliatus | reverse complement strand
ATCTCCTGACCTCGTGATCCGCCCATCTCGGCCTCCCAAAGTGCTGGGATTACAGGCTTGAGCCACCGCGCCCGGCCTCACAAATATTTCTTGAAGGCATATTAACAAGGCATTATTTTAGATGCTGGAGGTGCTGCAGTCAACAGAAAAGACATAATTCCCTGCTTTCAGTTTACATTCTTGTATCTGACAATAAATAAGTAAATAATTAAATGCTAAGAAGGAAACAAATATGGTCCTCAAAAAGTACTGTCCAATCACACTTTCTGTGATGATGGAAATATTCATATATCTGCATTGTTCAAAAGGGTAGCCATAAACACATATGAGTATTTGAAATGTAGTTACTAGGCCGGGCATGGTGGCTCACGCCTATAATCCCAGCACTTGAGGAGGCCGAGGAGGGTGGATCACAAGGTCAGGAGTTCAAGACCAGCCCGTCCAAGGTGGTGAAACCCCATCTCTACTAAAAATACAAAAATTAGCCAGGCGAGGTGGCAGGCCTCTGTAATCCCAGCTACTTGGGAGACTGAGGCAGAGAATTGCTGGAACCTGGGAGGTAGAGGTTGCAGTGAGCTGAGATGGCGCCACTGCACTCCAGCCTGGGTGATGGAGCGAGACTCCATCTCAAAAAAAAAAAAAGAAATGTAATTACCAAAATTGAGGAGCTAAATTTTTATCTTTGTTGTTTTTTTTTTTTTTTTTTGAGATGGAGTCTTGCTCCATCACCCAGGCTGGAGTGCAGAGGCGTGATCTCGGCTCACTGCAACCTCCACCTCCCAAGTTTCAGCAATTCTTCTGCCTCAGCCTCCCGAATAGCTGGGACTACAGGCATGCACCACCATGCCTGGCTAATTTTTTTGTATTTTTGGTAGAGACAGGGTTTCACCATGGTGGCCAGGATTGTCTCGATCTCTTGACCTCATGATCCGCCTGCCTCGGCCTGCCACAGTTCTGGGATTACAGGCATGAGCCACCGTGCCCGGCCTGAGGAGCCAAATTTTTAAATTTTATTTAATTTTTTTTCATTTTTAAGGGTCTTGCTGTGTTGCCCAGGTTGGCCTTGAACTCCTGAGCTCGAGTGATTCTCCTGCCTCAGCCTCCCTAGTAACTGAGACTGTCAGCATGCACTGCAGGGCTGGCTATTTAATTCTAAATAGCAACATTCAGGCATTATTCATTATCTAGGGTCTCATTGATATCATCACAGGTTTTAGTTTTTTAAAAACTCTGTCCTTGGCTGGGCACAGTGGCTCCCTGTAATCCCAGCATTTTGGGAGGCTGAGGTGGGAGGATCAATTTATTCCCAGAAGCCTAAGGCTGCAGTGAGTTGGATCACACCACTGCACCCCAGCCTGGGCAACAGAGCAACATCCTGTCTAAACGAACAAAGAAAGAAAGAAACAAACAACACTATGTCCTGAGATTGATTCTTCTCCTGGTTGTAAGGAAGTTCCCAACAGCTCCAGGGGTTACTCCATTTCCATTCATAACCAAAAGAAAAGAAAAGAAAAGAACTTTCCCTCCGAAGGTCAGACTGGATCAACTTAGATCCCAAACCTACTGTGAACAAGTAATGGAATGGACTATTAAAAGGGTAGAGTCAGCTTTCTTAGGACCACAAGGATCAACAGAAGAGTATTAGGAACATGTGGAAAGACAAGGGGATAGACGTTGAGAAGGCAACACACAAATATCCATTTTAGCCTTGTTACTCAAATTGATGTGCATAGAGTAGGGGCAGCTTCATCAACTGAAGGCTTGTTAGAAATGCAGAATTTCAGGCACCCCAACAACTGAATCAGATTTTCATTGTAAAGTTTCCAGGCCAGGTGTGGTGGCTCAAACCTGAAATCCCAGCACTTTGTGAGGCCAAGGCAGATGAATCATCTGAGGTCACGAGTTCAAGACCAGCCTAGCTAACATGGTGAAACCCTATTTCTACTAAAAATACAAAAAAATTAGCCAGGTGCAATGGCATGTGCCTGTAATCCCATCTACTTGGGAGACTTAGGCAGGAGAATCATTTTAACCCAGGAGGCAGAGGTTGCAGTGAGCTGAGATCATGCGATTGCACTCCAGCTTGGGCAACAAGAGAGAAACTTTGTCTCAAAAATAAAAAAATAAATAATAAAGTTTCCCCAGGTGAGTCCTACACACATTAAACTTTGATGAATAATGTCCTTTTTTTCTTCTTCTTTTTTTTGAGACTGAGTCCTGTTCTTTTGCCAGGCTGGAGTGCAGTGGCACCATCTCCACTCACTGCAACCTCCGTCTCCTGGGTTCAAGCAGTTCTTCTGCCTGAGTCTCCCGAGTAGCTGGGACTACAGGCATGCGCCACCATGCCCAGCTAATTTTTGTATTTTTAGTAGAGATGGGGTTTCACCATGTTGGTCAGGATGGTCTCAATCTCTTGACCTCATAATCCGCACATCTCGTCCTCCCGAAGTGCTGAGATTACAGGCGTGAGCCATCATGCCTGGCCAATAAGTATTGTCTTACAATATCTAAGAGTTCTGTTGAGCAGGGGTGAAGTCTGGGCTAGAGATACAAATTCAAGTTGTGGTTTTGGAGGAGATTACCAGGTTAAAAGAAAAAGTATACATAAAGGGACTACAGCTGCAAGCCAGGAAGCACTCTGACGTGTATTGGCTCCATAGAGAAGGAGGAGCCAGCTAAGGAGATTTAGAAAGAGTAGTTAGAGGCTAGGCATGGAGGCTCTAGGCCTGTAAACCCAGCACTTTGGAAGGCCACGGCAGTGGAATCTCTTGAGCCCAGGAGTTGGATACTAGCCTGGGCAACATAGTAAGACCTCTTCTCTACGAAATAAAAAATAAAATATTAGCTGAACACTTGTGGTCCCAGCTACTGAGAAGGCTGAGGCAGGAGGATTGCTTGAGTCCAGGAGGATCGGTCAAGGCTGGAGTGAGCCCTGATTGTGCCATTGCACTCCAGCCTGGGCAACAGAGCGATAGACCTTGTCTAAAAACAAAACAAAACAAAACAAAACAAACAAGAGTAGTTAGTGGGATAAGGAGAAAGGCCAGGTGAGCTTGGCATCCTGAAACCCGAAAGAGGAAAGGGGAGTGTTTGTGTTAAATTTTGATGAAACTCACACCTGTAATCCTAGCACTTTGCACTTTGGGAGGCCTAGACAGGCAGATCACTTGAGGTCAGGAGTTCAGGTCATCCTGGCCAACATGGGGAAACCCTGTCTCTACTAAAAAGACAATAATTAGCTGGGCATGGTGATTCCCCTCTGTAATCTCAGTTACTGGAGAGGCTGAGGCACGAGAATCGCTTGAACCGGGGAGGCAAGGGTTGCAGTGAGCCAAGATCATGCTACTACACTCCAGCCTGGGGGAC
>NW_012117932.1:985379-987772 GCF_000951035.1 Colobus angolensis palliatus | reverse complement strand
TGCCTCAGCCTCCCGAGTAGCTGGGATAACAGGCGCCCGCCACCACATCCAGGTAATTTTTTGTATTTTTAGTACAGACGGGGGTTTCACCCTATTGGCCAGGCTGGTCTTGAACTCCTGACCTCAGGTGATACCCCCGCTTCGGCCTCCCAAAGTGCGACAGCCCTATTAATTGGATTTAATCTCTTCGAATCTCCCTCTCTTGTGGGACACTTTTCCTCTTAGACCAGCCCTCAACACCCTCAGTCGGGGCAAGGCAACCTCCAGCCGCCAGGGGACGCAGTCGCGCTCCTCGCGACCGGAAGAGAGTGTGGCCCAGCGCAGCCTCGGCGTTTCCGCCGTGCGTCTGCAGTGCTCCGCGCGCCTTTTACGACCGGAGTTCCTGGAGTAGGCGCTTCCGGCCATTCATACTGCAGTCGGTCAGTATTCGGTTGTTGGATTCTGTGCGCTATCGGACCCGAAGGGTGACGGCGTCGCTAGGATGAAGCTCGTGAGGTGAGGGAGTGACCAAGCAGCTCTGGGGGCTGTGGAGGGAGGGCTTGGCCCGGAGTCCGGGGAAGGCTGGGCTCTCCCATTTGAAGGAGGCGGGAAAGCCGCGTGTGCGCGGCCTGCTAACGGCCGGCCTTACTGCGCCCGCAGCTCGTGCTCGGGCCTGGGCTTCCGCCTGGGTCGCTCGCGGATCCCGCTTGTCTTCCAAGAGACTGGTATAAAGGCCGAGCCTTTTCTTCCCGCCTAGTGACTTAGAGGCTTTCAAGGTGCAGCGCCGCCTGGGAGACATCTCACTCTTACAGTTACTGATTTTCTTTTTGAGTGGAACTCCAGCCCTACTTAAGAGTAGTTAGAAAGCTGTATGAGCTTATCTGGAAACAAACCTGTTTGCAAACTATTTTAAATCAGAGAAGGACTTCTGGCTTCACAAGTTTTTGTTTTTGTTTTTAAATAAGACGGTGTCTCACTTTGTTGACCAGGCTGGTCTCGAACTCTTGGGCTCAAGCGTTCTGCCTGCCTCGCCCTCCCAAAGGGCTGAGATTACAGATGTGAGCCACGGCGCCCGGCCGATTTTTAAGTTTATCTTTTGATTCTCTTTAGACTTATGATTGATTATTCCACCTCTTTCCTGTTAAGGTAGGCTTTTTATTTAGGAAAATCTCCCAATATAGGGCAGAAATTATCACAACGTAATTGTGGCTGATTACCCAGATAACATATAGTTATTCTGTTTTATTTCTTTCGAGAGAAATAGATCCTGTCACTTAGGTGAGTCTTCTGGAGACTATTTCCAAACTACCTGCAAGTAGATTTAGTTTTGGTCTTTTTCCTTGAGACTGAGCCTGGAACAGAGGCAGACGTTTCTAATAACTAAGCCAGCAATTATAAATATTTAGCTTGTTTCCTGTTGAGTCAAGGATTGTCATTGTCCGCTAAATAGTTATTGGGCACCTGTTACCTACTGGGCGCTGGTAATAGATTTTTTAAAAGGCAGAGCCTTGTTGGAGCTTCCTGGTTAGTGGGGATGACAGACCAGTAGATAACGTCTGAAATAGCGTTTGTTTGAAACGTTTTAAATAACACATAAAAGCCTTCAATATTCAGGGAGGAGGCCAGGCGCAGTGGCTCACGCCTATAATCCCAGCACTTTGGGATGCCAAGGTGGGCAGATCACTAGGTCAGGAGTTCGAGACCAGCCTGACCAACAGGGTGAAACCCCGTCTCTACTAAAATTACAAAAATTAGCCGGGCGTAGTGGCGCGCGCCTGTAATCCCAGCTACTCAGGAGGCTAAGGCAGGAGAATCGCTTGAACCCGGGAGGTCAAGGTGGCAGTGGGCCGAGACCAGCCTGACCAACATGGTGAAACCCCGTCTCTACTAAAAATACCAAAAAAAATTAGCCGGGCGTAGTGGCGCGCGCCTGTAATCCCTGTTACTCAGGAGGCTGAGGCAGGAGAATCGCTTGAACCCGGGAGGTGAAGGTGGCAGTGGGCCGAGATCGCGCTACCCAACTCCAGTCTGGGCGACAGAGCGAGACTCTGTCTCAAAAAAAAAAAAAAAAAAAGAAAATCTAATAAAACCTATAGAGCCATACCGCAGAAAAAAAATGCACCTGCTCATACATTTGGGGTGAAATTGGGAAGGTGGGAAGTCCAGTTAACTCTCCGGGAGATGAGGAAAGGGGATGTGGGGGCCTCTTTAATCTAATCCCTGGGCCTAGATCATTGTCAAAGTTTTTTATCTTAAAGGAAAGGAGAGATTAGACGTGAAACCTTAGAACAACACAAGATTTTAAAGATCGGGTTAATAATTAGGTGCTGTCTCCCTTCCTTCCCCTCCTTTAGGGCTCTTCATCTGACCTTATGTTATGTTATGTTATGTTATGTTATGTTATGTTATGTTAT
>NW_012117932.1:983167-985274 GCF_000951035.1 Colobus angolensis palliatus | reverse complement strand
GCCACTGCGCTCCAGCCTGGGCAACAGAGCGAGACTCTGTCTCAAAACAGAAAATTACAACATTTTTTGAAATTTCTCCATAACCTGCCAATCTGAATTTTAATCTACTCATAGTTCAATTTTATGTAATACACCTTGAATTTCATTTTTTCCCTTTAAAGATATTGCATGTTATGGAAATTTTCCAGTAATTTTTAATACCTGGACTGAATCCTGTTTTGTGTCTTAGGTCAAATACAGAAAGAAATTTTTTTCTTACTAGAGAATGTATTTTTCCTCCAGAAAATGATTGTTTGACTAACTGGTTTGCATTTTCAGTAGACTTATTTCTGTATATCAGTTGGTAGCATTGTCATCCTTATTCTCACTGTCACCCTAACCAAAAACCTGGGAGGTGGGCTTGACTTTTTCTCTCCTGATGGCCTTGACATTTGATACATTGCCAGTTTTGCCTACTGCATAAAAGTGTCCCACATTTTCCTGTTTGTTTTTTGGGTTCAAATAGTGTGTTTTGATACTGAGGGACACTGTATTATCTGACTATTTGATATGTAAGTTTCACTAAGTAGACAGAATTCAGATACTGAAAGATTCATCTGAAAATAAGTTGAATCCATTTGGTTCCTGGGTTCAGTTAGGGAGGGATAATTGTGTATTTGTCTTGCCCATAGTAGCCTCCTTTCATTCCAGTCACCACCATTGAGGTTCAGGCCCTTTTTATCCCACTCATGGAGTTTTGTTTTCCTTTTTGAGGTAAATATCTTAACACAATGAAATGCAGCGTATATTTCCTGCTATTGAAAAATGTAAGCACTTTTGTAACCTAAACCCGTATCAACAGAAGTAGCATTACCAAAACCTCAGTTTCCTCAAGCCCTTCCCAGGCAACCTCTGGCTCCATACCCCTAGATGCAACCAATTTCTTCCACCATACATGAATTTTGCCTCCACTAGAATTTCATATATTTGGAATCACAAAGTATTTTTGTGTAAAACTCCTTTTACTCACATGTTTTTGAGATTCATCCACATTGTGAAGTGTATTGGTGATGTATTCATTTTTATTACTGGATATTAGTACGTTGTATGTTTGGAAGTTCTGTATTTTAGGCTGGGCACAGTGACTCATGTCTGTAATCCCAGCATTATGGGAGGTCGAGGCAGATGGATCACTTGAGGTCAGGAATTTGAGACTAGCCTGAGCAACATGGTGAAACCCCGTTTCTACTAAAAATACCAAAAAAGTAGCTGGGTGTGGTGGCAGGTGCCTGTAATCCCAGCTGCGAGGGAGGCTGAGGCCGGAGAATCCCTTGAACCTGGGAGGTGGAGATTGCAGTGAGCTGAGATCGCACCATTGCACTCCAGCTTGGGCAACAGAGCGAGACTCCTCTCAAGAAAAAAAAGCTCTGTATTTTAAAAAATTACACGAAAAGAAAATAAAACTTATGTATTTTGTTTACAACAACGTTGAATATTCCTCAAATTTTTGGAGGGAAATAAACTCTTGTGGGTGAATACGTAAGAGTGGAGTTGATGGACTGTAGCATAGTTGTTCTGTGTTTAGCTTTATGATAAATTTCCAGACCATTTTCCAAAGTGGTTGTACCATTTTACACTTCCAGTAACAATATATGAGAATAACAATTGCTCCACATCCTCACCAGTGTGTGGTGGTGTTTGTTCAGTCTTTAATTTTAGCCATTTTAGTGGGTATGTAGTGGCATCTCCTTAGGGTTTAGTTGGTTTTTTTCCTTGTTTATTTGTTTGTTTTTGAGATGGAGTCTCACTCTGTCACCCAGGCTGGAGTACAATGACACGATCTTGGTTCACTGCAACCTCTACCTCCCAGATTCAAGTGATTCTTCTGCCTCAGCCTCCCGAGTAGCTGGGACTACAGGCATGTGCCACCACACCTGGCTGATTTTTGTATTTTTAGTAGAGACAAGGTTTCACTATGTTGGCCAAGGTGGTCTCGAACTCCTGACCTCATGGTCCACCTGCCTTGACCTCCCAAAGTGTTGGGATTACAAGTGTGAGTCACCGTGCCCAGCCTGTTTTTGTCTTTTTGTTTTTGTTTTTGTTTGAGACAAAGTCTCACTCTGTCGCT
>NW_012117932.1:981400-982539 GCF_000951035.1 Colobus angolensis palliatus | reverse complement strand
ATGTTGGTGTGCTGCACCCATCAACTCGTCAGCACCCATCAATTCATCATTTATATCAGGTATAACTCCCCAATGCAATCCCTCCCCCCAAAAAATAGAATTTTTTAAAAAGACAGAGTCTTTCTCTGCCACACAGGGTCCAGGGCAGTGACACAATCATGGCTTGTTGCAACCTTGAAGTCTGGGCTCAAGTGATCCTCCCACCTCAGATTCCAAGGAACTGGGACTGCAGGCATGAACCAACATGCTCAGCTAATTTTTTTATTTTTATTTTTTTTTGAGGTGGAGTCTTGCTCTGTCACCCAGTCTGCAGCACAATGGCATGATCTTGGCTCATTGCAACCTCTGCCTCCCAAGTTCAAGTGATACTCCTGCCTCAGCCTCCTGAGTAGCTGGGATTACAGACTTGCACCACCACACCCGGCTAATTTTTTGTATTTTTAGTAGAGATGGGGTTTCACCATATTGGCCAAGCTGGCCTCCAACTCCTGACCTCGTGATCCACCTACCTCGGCCTTCCAAAGTGCTGGGGTTACAGGCATGAGCTACCGTGCCCGACCAACTAAATTTTTTTGTTTTTATTTTTGTAGAGACAGGATCTTGCTCTATTGACCAGGAAGGTCTCGAACTCCTGGCCTCAAGCAATCATCCCACCTTGGCCTCTCAAAGTGGTGAAATTACAGACATTAACCTCTGCACTGTATTTGTAAACCCTTCAACTTTTCTTCCTCTGCAAAATTTTATAAAAGGGAGAACAGAAATCTAGATGAAGTGAGAAGTGGATAGATTGTTCATTATATATTATCAAGGCAACTGGCTATTCAGTTGGGGAAAGTAATAAAGACAGATTTGTGCCTTACACTGCATAAAAAAGATCAATTCCAAGTAGATTAAAACTCTAAAAGTAGAAGAAAATAAGATACTATCTTTTACAATCTTGGCATAGAAAAAACCCTTTCTAGGCAAATTATGTATCCCAGGAATATGAACAAATTCAAAACATAAAAGTGAAAAAAGTTTGTGTGACTAAAGAAACCATAAACCATGGCCGGGCGCGGTGGCTCAATCCTGTAATCCCAGCACTTTGGGAGGCCGAGACAGGCGGATCACGAGGTCAGGAGATCGAGACCATCCTGGCT
>NW_012117932.1:979410-980660 GCF_000951035.1 Colobus angolensis palliatus | reverse complement strand
TCCTCTGTCTCTCAGGCTGGAGTGCAGTGGAACGATCTCGCCTCACTGCAGCCTCTGCCTCCTGGGTTCCAAGTAACTGGGATTACAGGCGTGCTCCATCATGCCTGGCTAATTTTTTTTTTTTTTGAGATGGAGTCTTGCTCTCTCCCCAGGCTGGAGTGCAGTGGTACGATCTCAGCTCACTGCAGCCTCTGCTTCCCAGGTTTAAGCGATTCTCCTGCCTCAGCCTCCTGAGTAGCTGGGATTACAGGCGCATGCCATCCTGCCCAGCTCATTTTTGTGTTTTTATAGAGATGGGGTTTCACCATGTTGGCCAGGCTGGTGTTGGACTCCTGACCTCAGATGATCTGCCCACTTTGGTCTCCCTTAGTGCTGGGATTACAGGCATGAGCCACTGTACCCAGTCTCAGTTCTTAGATTGTTTTGTATGTTGAAATGGGAATATATCCAATATAAACTGCTAAACGAGAACTACAAGTTACAGATGTGAATAAAATATGACCCAATTTATGTAAAAAGAAATCTGTATATATGCTTATGAATGTGCATATAAAACAATCTGGAATAATAATCCTGCATACCCACAGTGCAGGGGGTTAGGAAGGGATATTTTTGCTTTATATATAAATACTGTAATAAACTTGTAATCTTTTTACCAACTGTAATTCTTTATTTCTTTTTCATGGTTTATAATGAGTCTGAGATCTTGTATGTCTGGATTTGAGGTTTGAGAATTAGAAACGTCCAAATGACAGTTTATGTTAGTATTGTTGTGTTCCTTCATAAAGGTTGAGGATATAATTCAGGAAAGCTGAAATTGTTAGCATATTATTGATAGGAATTGATGCAGATAGCATCTACACATTTTCAGCGTCTAGTTGTTTCACCTTTTCACCTTAATAAATGTGATTTTAAAGTGTTGCAGGTAAAAATTAATGGTTTTATTCCTATTTATAGATTTTTGATGAAATTGAGTCATGAAACTGTAACCATTGAATTGAAGAATGGAACACAGGTCCATGGAACAATCACAGGTACGGAGGTTGGACTACTTTTATAACATTTTTTTCTTCTCTTTTACCTGCTATCCAGAGTTTATTTTTTGATTGCTTAATGAACGTTATTGTAGTACACATCCTTATTCTTTTGTCTGAATTATGTAATTGATTTGTTTATTTTTTTTGAAACAGAGTTTTGCTCTGTCACCTGGGCTTGAGTGCAGTGGCACGATCTCAGCTCACTGTAACCTC
>NW_012117932.1:976563-977635 GCF_000951035.1 Colobus angolensis palliatus | reverse complement strand
GGCGTGGTGGTGGGTGCCTGTAATCCCAGCTACTCAGGAGGCTGAGGCAGGAGAATCGCTTGAACCCAGGAGGCAGAGGTTGCAGCTGAGATCTCACCACTGCACTCCAGCCTGGGCGACAGAGAGAGCCACTGTCTTAAAAAAAAAAAAAAAGCAAATATTGATGCAGTCAGGCAAGATGGCTCACACCTGTAATCCCAGCACTTTGGGAGGCCAAGGCGGGCAGATCACCTGACGCCAGGAATTCCAGACCAGCCTGGTCAACATGGAGAAACCCCATCTCTACTAAAAATGCAAAAGAAAAAAAATTGGGCGTGGTGGCGCGTGCCTTTAGTCCCAGTTACTCAGGAGGCTAAGGCAGAAGAATCACTTGAACCCAGAGGCGGAGGTTGCTGTGAGCCAAGATCATGCCACTGCACTCCGGCCTGGGCTACAGAGTGAGACTCTGTTTCAAAATAATGATAATAATATGGTTGTAATCCATAGCTTGAAAAACAATGATTGAACCTCTCTCTCGGTCCTGTGTATCATGCTGCTTTCCACTTTGCAAGAACCCCCTGTGGGTCCCAAAATCTACAGATGCTCAAGTCCCTTTTCATAAAATGGTAATAGTGTTTCCGTCTAACCTCTGCACATCCTTTTGTACACTTTAAATCATCTCTAGATTACTTGTAATACCCAGTATAATGTAAATGCTCTGTAGATAGTTATATTGTATTGTTTAGGCGTTAATGACAAGAAAAAGTCTGACAGCCATCATAGGCCTAAAGTTGGTTAAATCCATGGATGTGGAACCCATGGATATTGAAGGCTGACTGTATTTTCAAATATGAGGACTTTTTGCCTTAATGTCTTTAGGGTTATTCTACATTTTTTTACTACCTCCCTACCTGTGAGGGAGTTCATGATTGAAAGCCCCCTACCTCATATCATCTTACTCCACGCTTCTGAGTGTTAGATTTTTCAGAAGTTATTCTTCCTTTACTAAATGTTACAGTTCCCAGTCTACTTTCTGATTTAAAATTTTGGTGAAAAAAATTTTTTTTGTTTTCTTGTTTTTTTTTTTTTTTTT
>NW_012117932.1:972658-975138 GCF_000951035.1 Colobus angolensis palliatus | reverse complement strand
TGAGGCTGGAGGATTGCCTTGGCGCACGAGTTCAAAAGCAGCTTGGGCAACAAAGGGAGACCTCATCTCTACAAAAAAATTAAAAAATGAGCCAGACCTGATGGCTTGTACCTGTAGTCCCTGCTACTCAGGAGGCTTAGGTGGGAGGATCACTTGAGCCCAGGAGTTCAAGACTGCAGTGAGGTGTGATTACACTCCAGGCTGGACTGCAGAGTGAGACCCTGTATTTTAAAAAAAAAAAAAAAAAAGCAAAACATTTAGAATGTAACTGACTTCTATGTCAGGATTTTCTAATATTCTTAGCTGTCTGAAGATGAAATAAGTTTATTTGGGTGATGAATTCCCTGTCACCATGATACTCAACTAGAGTTAGGATGACCCAGTGACAAGGATATTGCTACATGGATTAAAGCACTAGATTATGTGTAGGTCAAAATAGTTTTAATTTTCTGAAGAGTTAATAAGTTTGTGATTTGATGTAATAGATTTAAACTTCCCTGGTTTTGAATTAACTTGCTTGGATTTTATTCAGTTACCAAAACTCTGGCATCAAGGTGATCGTGTTCTATTCTATTGATATGTGTCTTCCTTTTTTTGTGAGATTCAAATCATTTTATGGTGAATTTGAGACATGATATAAAGAAAAATTATTTTTTTAAGTTTGACACATTTCTTAGTAAATAAATTGAAATGAAACAAATAATCTCCCTAGGCCTTTAGTTCTTGGTTCTGCATGATAATGTGTTGTGGGGTGGGGAGAATCTGAAGTTTAACACATTTAACAGTAGCTAGTTAAACTTCTATTTACCATAGTTGCTAATAAAGAGCTATAAACGGGGAAAGGTGTGTATGTAAATGTTGTTTGTGGTGTCTCTGTAACATTCGTGCAGAAGAGAATTGAGCTTAGTTTGTTTTTCTTTTCCTTCAGTTGCAGGAAGAGGCAGAGGCAGAGGAAGAGGAAGAGGACGTGGCCGTGGCAGAGGAAGAGGGGGTCCTAGGCGATAATGTCTCTCAAGATTACTGTTTCAAAGTCATATGGGATTTGGGATATTTTTTGTACAGGTTGTGTTTGTTTATGTCAGTTTTTAATAAACATAAATGTGGGATAGAGCTGTCTACTTAGTATATCAAAGTTTTAGAAGTTTCCTCCACATTCACAAAATTACCACAGTGAGAGCTAAGCATTTCTACTGGGCAGTTTCATTTTTAGATGATCAGATTTTAAGTTTTTGAACTAAAATTTTTCTTTTTATGATGAATAAGGTTAAAAGAAAAGCCTTAGACAAATTTAATTTGGCAGAGTTTAATTGAGCAAAGGACAATTCACTAATCAGGTAGCCCCTGAAGCATAATAGGTTCAGAGGCTTTGGCCCAGCTGTGTAGTTGATGTAGATTTGTGAACAGAAGGAAAGTGATGTATGGAAAATGGAAGTGAGATACAGCAACAGCCATATTAGTTACAGTTCAGCGTTTGCCTTATTTGAATATGGTTTGAACAGTTCGCTGCCTTTGGTTGGCTGAAACTTAGTGATTGGCACGAGAGTAAGGTATGGTCTGTTTACACATCCAGTTAGGCTACAGTTCTATGTACTGAGAAACCTTTAAGCTGAACTTGAGATATGTAAAGAGACTTTAGGCTAAACTTAACAATACATGTAGAATATATACCCTTTTACTTGACATGCACTAAATATGCATTTTATTGCTTTACTCTGACTTCATTCTGTGGCACCTACTCACGGGAAGTAAGAAGTTCGTTTTGATATTTTGGAAACTAAAGTCCTTATGGGATGGGGTCTAGAATTGATTCTCCTTTCCTGAGTTTTACTCTGCCGAGTCTTAGGTACCTGGTAAAAAGTTGTCTTCTAAATTAAGTGTCATTGCTTTGTTGTCTGGCTGCTAATGTGTCACTTTTTTTTCTTTTGCTTTTTAATCAGTTCTTAGTAAAATATAGTTTTAAGTTTTCCAAGTTGAAACTTGGAGTTAATGGTCACTAGATTAGCAGTTACGAGCCGTGTTAAAATCTCCTGTTAATGTGTAGTGTACCTGTCAGTGCCTCCTTTGTTAAGGGTTTCTTTGAGAACAAAAGAGAAAAGACCTACTTTATTTGACAGCAAAACTGTTCTAATTGTTAATAAGGATTTTTAAAAATTCTTTTTGATTTGTTAAGCTCAGAAAAAATGTCTCTCAGTGCATCAGTTCTTTGTAAAGCTTACTACCAAGTATTTATATGCTAAGGAAAACAACTGGGGATGTGGGTGGCTTAAATCTGTATTTTCATCATGTATGTGAGTTTTTGTTTTGTTTTTTAAGTAAAGAAATTTTTTGCAAATATGGTTACCTAAAAAAAGTTTAGGCCAGGCGTGGTGACTCACGCCTGGAATCCCAGCACTTTGGGAGGCTGAGGCAGGTGGATCACGAGGTCAGGAGTTCAAGACCAGCCCGGCCAAGATGGTGAAACCCCGTTTCTACTAAAAATA
>NW_012117932.1:968096-971083 GCF_000951035.1 Colobus angolensis palliatus | reverse complement strand
GGACTACAGGTGCCCACCACCACACCCGGCTAATTTTTTGTCTTTTTAGTAGAGACGGGGTTTCACTGTGTTAGTCAGGATGGTCTCGTTCTCCTGACCTCGTGATCCGCATGCCTCGGCCTCCCAACGTGCTGGGATTACAGGCGTGAGCTACTGTGCCCGGCTTATACCTTTCCTTAATTAAGAAGCTGGGGGAATAAATAACTGGATTTCATTCTTTTCCATCTTCTGACCTGTTGGTGCTCCTATTGGTTGCATCCAAGTAGAAGGCAAAAGGCAAGAGACCCCTGAAATGCAGCAGTGGAGAGATTTATTGAAGGGATCAAACAGAAAACCCTGCAAGAGTAGGAAATAAACAGTTGCCTCCTGTCCTCATGGAGCTTATAGACTAAAAGGGAAGCAGACATCAAATTGGAGCTGGGTGCCGTGGTGCACACCTGTAGTCCCTGCTACTGGGGAGGCTGAGGCAAGAGGATCGCTAGAGCCTGGGAATTTGATGCTATAGCGTGCTATGATTGCAAGCAGCCTGGGTAACCTAGTCAGACCTGGCTCTTAAATTTTAAAATTTAAAAAATGAAAACGGCCACATAACATAAGAGATTTAAAATTACATTTTGGCCTGGTGTGGTGGCTCACACCTGTAACCTCAGCACTTTGGGAGGCTGAGATGGGCGAATCACTCGAGATCAGGAGTTCAAGACCAGCCTGGGTAACACGGTGAAACCCTATCTACTGAAAATACAAAAATTAGCTTGGTGTGGTGGCGGGTGCCTGTAATCCCAGTTACTAGGGAGGCTTAGGCGGGAGAATCACTTGAACCCTGGAGGCAGAGGTTGCAGTGAGCTGAGATCACGCCATTGCACTCCAGCCTGAGTGACAGAGCGAGACTGTCTCAAAAAAAAAAAAATTGTTTTGAGAGTTTTCGTGTCTAGGATGTTTGCAGTGTGGAGCCAGTCTAGTAACAGTTTAAATGTAATAATACATTACAGTGGGTACTAGACTGAGTTTATTCCACTAGAGGTCATTATTTCATTTTCATGTGAAAGGGCTAAAATTGGGTGAAGAGAAAGCTGTTTGAACTGATTACCATCATTTGCTATAAAGGAAGCATTGTCGTATGAATAGAAAACAGACTAGAGTTTAACGTGCTTCTCTTGATCCCTCTTCGCCACCCCACCCCTGCCTAACAAAAAAAATGGGATCTTAGGACTGCAGCATTATGTACACATCTGATATTTAATGAGATGTTACATATGAACTTCAGTTTTTTAAAGAAATGTATTATGAATATAGATAGAAAACCCAAAGTGAAGGAATAGAAAATGAAATTTCAGTTTATTTTAATCTCTCATTATGCAAGCATAGCTTAGTATTTTGAGATAGATTAATGTAGTCAGCAAACAATTCATGTATTACCTATAATAGATAACATTTAATAACATACAGTTCTTATTCCTGAAGACCTAACCTAGAAAATACCTCCATAATAAGAAGAATCTCTGTCATAATAAACCAACAGCACACATTTTCTAAAGGCATTAAAAGTATATCATACTGGCTTTATTAATGTGAAATTCTTGTGGCTCTGTAAAATAAGAGGAGTACCTTCTTTTCCTTTTTTTTTTTTTGTTTTTTGTTTTGAGACAAGAGTCTCACTCCTTCACCCAGACTGGAGTACAGTGGTGCGATCTTGGCTCACTGCAACCTCTGTGTCCTAGGTTCAAGTGATTCTCGTGCCTCAGCCTCCCAAGTAGCTGGGATTATAGGCGCCCACCACCACGCCTGGCTAAGTTTTTGTATTTTTAGTAGAGATGGGGTTTCACCGTGTTAGCCAGGATGGTCTTGATCTCCTGACCTCGTGATCCACCCGCCTCGGCCTCCCAAAGTGCTGAGATTACAGGCATGAGCCACCACACCCAGCTGATAAATTTTGTAATACTTAGTTCTTTCTGTGTGGGAACATAATAGTGTTCTCTGTCTGAACCAGCTTTTCTTCTCAGTGAAGTTTTAGGGTTTTGTTTATGTATTCCTTGTATTTTGAGGAATGTTAGTATACAGTGAGATTCAGTTTATGAAGACAATAGTAATAGCAAGGCTGTAGATATCCAATGCAGTCAATTCTTAGAATATTCAGTAGTTGTGTAAAGTTGTTAACACTAAACCACTGCTTCTAGGGAGAACAGGGTTAAGTTCCTGCAAGCCTCTAGTACATTTTCATCAACCAACTAATACATAACCTTGTTTTATGAGTGTTTCTGGTTAAATACATATATATAGTAGTATATGTAATACATATGTACTACTGATTTGTTAATTCATGGCTGGGAGCATTGTAACTCATCCAAACAAACAAAGCTTATCTAACACTTATTTTCTCAAAAAGGCACATCACAGTTTTCTTGAATTTAGGAACACGACAGCACTAAACCTGGGGGCCATTTTAAACATCTCAAAAAAAAAAAAGAATAAACAAACTTGTTTAAGGTCTTTGCTGTCCCACAACACACACTGCCTATGCATAACTAGTGATTTCCTACTTCTGTGGCTTTGTGCTTGTCCTTCCTCTTCCTGTAACATCCTCACCTTCCCAAGTTCTCTGCGTTTGTCCTTAAGAATCCTGTATCATTATACCTGAAAGACATTACAGACCATCTAGTCCTTGCCTTCTGTTTTCAAGTTGAGCAAACTGAAGCCCCCAAGGGGGCCACAATAAGTCACTGGTGTCTGGAGGATGAGAGCACAGGCTCAGTGCTTTTCCTACCTCCTAGGATGTATTCCCCAGTTGTCCTCCTTCACTCCTTGTCACAGTCACTGATGGCTTCCCTTGTGTGGGTTTTCTCTGTGCTAAGCTGTCTATCACTACTCAAATGCTACTCAGCATATATCCTTAGGTCTTGCTGTCTTGTTCAGTGTGTCTCCAACCGATTTTAATATTTTTGAGGGTAGAATTCTTTTGTATTCTCCATTATGTGCCTCCCTCCCTTCAT
>NW_012117932.1:964192-967231 GCF_000951035.1 Colobus angolensis palliatus | reverse complement strand
GAACACCTGACCTCAGGTGATACGTCCACCTTGGCCTCCCAAAGTGCTGGGATTATAGGTGTGAGCCACCACGCCTGGCTCCATTATGGCTTGATACAAAGGTCAGTACAGACTGACCTTTGGGTAATTAAAGATAAAAGTTGATGGACTGGAAAATAAAACTTGACAATCATATTGAAACCACTATAATCAAGACTGTATTTCCATCTGTCTACAGTGATGCTCAGGAAAATTAATCAACAATTATATTTTTACCTGAGTGTATCCTAGAATTACCAGTGAGGAGCACACCACACTGGGTCAGCCTGTCTTTAGGAGAGGAGGTAAGAAACCATCCAATATCTCTTAACTGAAACAAGGTTCCAATAAGCTACATGCTCTGGAAACAAAACCTCTCTATCAACTCTCGTTCCAAATCACTGCTGTATCATAATAATTGGCCCTTGTCTGCTGGCTGCAGGGGAGCACTAGGTCCTGGAGGAGGGGAACTGCAAGGCAGCTAAGGCCACGATTGTCCTGTGTTTACTATTAAACAGCCTTCACAGTGACAGAGCTGGCCATTTGAGGACAGACCTGACCCTGAGCCTTCCACTCTGGGGAACCTCTCGGGGTAAGTTTGATGCATCTGGGGACAAAAATCAGCTGTGGAATTCTAGAATTTAAAACAAAATATGGAAAGGCAACTGATGAAAACTTTCAAGACTAAAGCTTCAGTTTCCTTTGTCTTAATCCATGGTTGGTTGAATAGCCATTCAACCGCTACTTTTTTTCCCGGTAAGAGCCGTCTAAATCAGGGATGAGATTTTGCAATTTCAGAAAGATTCAGGTTCCAGCAGAGTGTTTCCAATTAAGAGTCATTTCCACGTCTGCTCCTTGTCACAGGCTGATGTATATTTCTGCACAATCTGAATCCGACTTCTAAAGTTTTAAGATTTGAGTCAGAGGTCTGGGCATGGTGGCTTACACCTGTAATCCCAGCACTTTGAAAGGCTGAGGTGGGCGGATCACCTGAGGTCAGAAATTCGAGATCAGTCTGGCCAACATGGTGAAACCCTATCTCTACCAAAAATACAAAAATTAGCTGAGTGTGGTGGAACACGCCTATAGTCCCAGGTACTCGGGAGTCTGAGGGAGGAGAATTGCTTGAACCCGGGAGGCAGTGGTTGCAGTGAGCTGAGATCATGCCATTGCACTACAGCCTGGGCAACAAGAGTGAAACTCCATCTCAATTAAAAAAAAAACGAAACTGGGCACGGTGGCTCACGCCTGTAATCTCAGCACTTTGGGAGGCCGAGGCAGGCGGATCACGAGGTCAGGAGATCGAGACCATCTCGGCTAACACGGTGAAACCCCGTCTCTACTAAAAATACAAAAAAACTAGCCGAGCCTGGTGGCGGGCACCTGTAGTCCCAGCTACTCGGGAGGCTGAGGCAGGAGAATGGCGTGAACCCAGGAGGCAGAGCTTGCAGTGAGCCGAGATCGTACCACTGCACTCCAGCCTGGGCGACAGAGCGAGACTCCGTCTCAGAAAAGAAAAAAAAAAAAGATTTGAGTCAGAGACCTAGCATTTCTTGTTATTGAGTACTTCCCCTTAACTGTGCACGATTAGAGCATTTGATAATTTGTTTTTTTGTTCTTGCTAGAAAGATTACATCGTTTGAGGGATTTGGCTAGCATGCATCTAAATATACGCGTTGCTATAGTTTGGGTGTTAGTCCCCTCCAAATCTCATGTTGAAGTCTTTTTTTTTCTTTCTTTCTTTTTTTTTTTTGAGACAGCCTCATTCTGTTGCTGAGGCTGGAGTGCAGTGGTGTGATCTTCGCTCTCTGCAACCTCCGATTCTCATACCTCAGCCTCCCGAGTAGCTGGGATTACAGGTACATACCACCATGCCTGGCTAATTTTTGTATTTTTAGTAGAGACAGGGTTTTGCCATCTTGCCCAGGCTCCTCTTGAACTTCTGACCTCAGGTGATCTGCGTATCTCTACCACCCAAAGTTCTGGGATTATAGGTGTGAGCCACCACACCCGGCCAGGACATTAATAGATTAAAGAAAACCAATAAACTATTTGGGGGGACTGTATTAGGATTCTCCAGAGAAATGGAACCCATAGGAGAGATACAGAAAGAAACTTGTTGTAAGGAATTGGCTATGATTATGGAGGCTGAGACTAAGATAAGTCAGTAGCATAGTTCAGGGTGAGTCCCAGTGCCTGATAACCATGAGCACCTGATAACCATGTTGTGAGTTCCAGTATGAGGGCTGAAAACCAATGTCTCAGCTCAGACAGGTGGAGAGAGCAAATTCCTTTTTGTTTTGTTCAAGCTCTCAGTGGGTTGGATGAGGCTCACCCACATTTGGAAGAGCAATCTTTACTTAATCTGTTGATTCAAAAGCTTATGTCATCCGGAAACACTCTCACAGACACACCCAGAAGTAATGTGTTGCCATATATCTGGACACCCTGTGGCCTAGTCGAGTTTACACAATAAAAGTCACCATCACAGAGCCCAATTCTTCACATCTTCTCTCCTGATCATCACCTCATTTGCATATCTACTCACCATTAGTCACTTTCACATTTTTGAGACAGAATCTCGCACTGTCACCTGGTCTGGAGTGCAGTGGCGCAATCTTGGCTCACTGCAACTTCTGCCTCCAGGTTCAAGCAATTCTCCTGCCTCAGCCTCCCAAATAGCTGGGATTACAGGCGCCCACCACCATACCCAACTAATTTTTTGAATTTTTAGTAGAGACGGGGTTTCACTGTGTTGGCCAGGCTGGTCTCGAACTCCTGACCTCGTGATTTGCCCGCCTCGGCCTCCCAAAGTGCTGGGATTACAGGCGTGAGCCACCGTGCCAGGCCACTTTCACCTTTAACCTAGTTTTTCCCACCCACTAAATGGTAACCTTGCCTTTTTGCATGCATCTTCTATATTTATTTACACTTTATGTGTAACATTGACAATGTTTGTTTATGTGGATGTTTTGTTGGCATCCAATTTAGAAGAAGCCAATGTTCTATTAAGAACATATT
>NW_012117932.1:961194-963322 GCF_000951035.1 Colobus angolensis palliatus | reverse complement strand
TTTTGCATTTTTAGTAGAGACAGGGTTTCACCACTTTGGCCAGGCTGGTCTTGAACTCCTAGCCTCAGGTGATCCGCCCTACTCAGCCTCCCAAAGTGCTGAGATTACAAGTGTGAGCCGTTGGGCCTGGCCAAATTATCTTTCGTATAAGGGCAACACATTTCTTCCTCTTTCCATATTCCTGCCTGAGCCTATAAAATAGAATACAGCTCATAAAATACTGAGGGTAGAAGAGGGTTGGCCATTTTGTTTCTCTCCCTCAGCAAGACAGTATGTGTTGTGCTGGCATTCCCTGGGGGCATCTGCCAAAAGGCAGGCCTGGAGGAGCTCCACACTATATGACTTTCTTTTCTGTGCATGACCCACACTCGGGGTAAATGTGCTGTATGCTTTCAGCTCTCCCTATAAGCTCATCCTGAGTTGTGCCTTGGGGGAAGGAGGGCATTTCATTTTATCTTCCAATCCAATCTATGTTTTAAATCTAGCTTTACCACTAATAAAGCAGATAATCTGACCCCATCTGTTTTCTCAATTTAATTCAAAATCTGGAGATGGAGAGTGTAGTTAATTGGTACTTTTGAAACCCCAAAACTTTACAATATATATACAGATAGAATCCAAAATGAATTTGATTGCTTATTGCTGATGTATATTTGTGACATATGTGCATACATTTTATCTGTCTATCCTTCCCTGCTTATTTTTTTAAAATTTAATTCTGTTTTTTTAGAGATGGAGTCTTATTCTGTCTCATAGGCTGGAATGCAGTGGCATGATCATAGCTCATTGTAGCCTCAAACTCCTGGGACTAAGCAATCCTCCATCTCAGCCTCCTGAGTAGCTAGAATTACACATGCATGCCACCACACCCACCTGATTTTTTTTTTTGTCTTGTAAAGGTGACGTCTCTATGTTGCTCAAGCTGATCTCAAACTCCTGGGCTCAATGGGCTCACCTCTGCTTCCCAAAGTGCTAGGATTACAGGTGTGAGTCACCAAGCCTGGCCCTGTTTGTTTTCTTACTCCATTTTAGGTCTTCCCTTACAATTAATAAAGTTTTCTAAACTCTGCATTTTGTAGATTGCATCCCCAGGTTATCTTTTAACATGCTCCTCTGTCCCCTGAATGTCTCCTAAACTGGAGGTTTGATCTAGTTGGACTGATACGCTTCAAATTTAATTTTTTTGTCTCCATCTGAAGGCTCTGGGAGAAAAAAAAACGAAAAACAATTTTTTTTTGTCAAGAATGCTCCATACCTGGCATTCATACTGTTTTTCATTTTTAATTTTTTTTTTGGTCTTTCCTTTTGTCGACTATTTGAGGCCCTCCATTACCATACTGTTTTTCATTCTTGTGTTATTTACATTTTTTTTTCTTTTGAGTCAGAGTTTCACTCTCGTTGCCCAGGCTGGAGTGCAATCGCGCGGTCTTGGCTCACCACAACCTCTGCCTCCTAGGTTCAAGAGATTCTTCTGCCTCAGCCTTCTGAGTAGCAGGAATTACAGGCATGTACCACCATGCCTGGCTAATTTTATATTTTTAGTAGAGACGGGGTTTCTCCATGTTGGTCAGGCTGGTCTCGAACTCCCGACCTCAGGTGATCCGCCCGCCTCGGCCTCCCAAAGTGCTGGGATTACAGGCGTGAGCCACCACACCCGGCTACATTTTCTTATACAGTGTAACATATTGATGAAAGAGGGAAGCCCTGGAGCCAGACTCTGAATTTGAGTACTGTCTCTGCCCTTCAGTTCTTTCAGTGACCTTGGACAGGCTATCTAAATTTTCTGTGCCTCGTTTTCCTCATCCGTCAAACATGAAAGGTGCATTGGGTGGATTAAAATAATAAATACATGTGAAGTACTTTGAATAGTATTTGGCATAAAGTGAAAGATCAGTAGATGTTAGTTATTTTTATGAATTATTATTAGTTGGGGTTTTGTTTTTAGAGACAGTGTCTCCCTGTCGCCCAGATTGGAGTGCAGTGGCATAATCAGAGCTCACTGCAGGAGCTCAGTATGGTGGCTCATGAGTCTAATCCCAGCACTTTGGGAGGCTAAGGTGGGAAGATGGCTTGAGCCCAGAAGTTCAAGACCATCCTGGGCAACATGGTAAGACCCCCATCTCTACAA
>NW_012117932.1:955473-959827 GCF_000951035.1 Colobus angolensis palliatus | reverse complement strand
TCTCAAAAAAAAAACAAAAACAAAACAACATTTTTTTTTTTAAATTGGAAAATTCAATTCAAAGAAAAAGAAAAGAGCCTTTGGGAGGTGATTAGATCATGAGGGCAGAACCAGAGTGACATTAATGTCCTTATAAAAGAGGCTGGAGGGAGTTCTTAGAACTGTGAGAAATAAATGTCTGTTGTGTAAAGCCACTCCGTTTATGGTATTCTGTTATAGTAGCCTGAAGGGACCAAGACAGTGGGCCTCTCCCTCTCAAAGTATGAGGTTTTTGTTGTTGTTTTTTTGCTAAAGCTGGAGACAAGGTGTACATAGAGAAGGTGTCACCTGTTACTTACCTTCTGTAGGAGAAAAATCCTGGTGTGAGAAGTTAGGGAAAAGAGAAAATGGGGTCAAATGTAACACTCCTGCTTTTGCTGAATGTGTCAGTTATTTGAACCATTCGCTCAATTTTCTTATCTTTTTATGCAGAGTATCTTTTATTACTTAATTAGATTAATACTGCCATAGTCTGTTTTCTGCTCCTTATAACAAATACCTGAGATTGGGTCATTTATGAGAAAAGAAATTTATTTCTTACAGGAGGCTGAGAAGTCAAACGTCAAGAGCCACATTTGGTGAGAGCTGTCTTATGGTGGGGACTCTGAAGAGTCCTGACGCAGTGCGGGGTATCAGATGGCCAGGAGGCAAAGCATGCTAGCTCTGGTCTCTCTTTCTTTTCTGATAAAGCTACCCGGTACCCTCCCATGATAACCCATTAATCCATTAATCCATGAATAGATTAATCCATACATAAGGGCTAAGCCCTCATGAGCCAATCACCTCTTAAAGGCCCTACCTCTCAAAATTGCCACATGGAGGATTAAATTTCAACATGTGCTTTGAAGGGCACATTCAAACCATAGCAGATACCATTTATCTTTCTAGCAGCTTAAACTAAAAAAAAAAAAAAAAAAGAACTAAAAAAGAAAATGAGAGTATAAATATAACTATTTTAGATTAACTATTCCCATACCTTTTCTCTGCCTCTCATTTTCTGGTATTTCTTAATGTTCTCACTTCTCTTTCTGACATATTTTGAGGAAATGGAAACGTGTACTATAATGCATACAGTTTAAAAATCTTGAGTTGACTTATTTGGTTTTAATATCTACTGTTTAACACCTATTAGAATGCATAATTTTAAAAAATAGTGATAGGCCGGGTGCAGTGGCTCATGCCTGTAATCCCAGCACTTTGGAAGGTCGAAGCAGGAGGATCACTTGAGGTCAGGAGTTTGAGACCAGCCTGGCCAACATGGTGAAACCCTGTCTCTACTAAAAATACAAAAATTAGCCAGGCATGGTGGCAGGCACCTGTAGTCTCAGCTACTCAGGAGGCTGAGGCAGGAGAATCGCTTGAACCTGGGAGGTGGAGGTTGCAGTGAACAGGGATCATGCCACTGCACTCTAGACTGGGCAACAGCGCGAAACTACGTCTCAGATAAAAAAAAAAAAAAAGGTCAGATGCTGTGGTTCACGCCTGTAATTCCAGCCCTTTGGGAGGCTGAGACGGGTGGATCACTTGGGGCCAGGAGTTCAAGACCAGCTTGACCAACATGGTGAAACCTTTTCTCTACTAAAAATACAAAAATTAGCCAGATATGGTGGTTCATACCTATAATCCCAGCTACTCACGGGGCTGAGGCAGATAATTGCTTGAACCTGTGAGATGGAGGTTGTGGTGAGCTGAGATCACACCACTGCATTCTAGCCTGGGCGACAGAGTGAGACTCCATCTCCAAAGAAAAAAAAAACAGTGATAATACCAAACACTGTGAGGATGCGAAGCAACCAGAATGCTCATAACTTTTTTTTTTTTTTGGTTGTTTCATTTTTTGTTTTTAGAGAAGGGGTCTTGCTGTGTCACCAGGCTGGAGTTCAGTGGTACCTTCTTAGCTCACTGCAGCCTCCAACTCCTGTCCTTAAGCAATCCTCCCACCTCAGCATCCCAAAGTGTTAGGATTACAGGCATGAACCACAGTATCCAGCTGTTTGTCAGTTTCTTACACAGTTAAACATACACTTAGCATATAACTCAACAATCCTGCTCCTAGATATCTACTCAAAAGAAATAAAAACTTATGTTTGCACAAAAACCTACACACAAATGTTTATGGCAGCTTTACTTATAATCATCAAGAATTAAAAACAACCCAGATATCCTTCAACCAGTGAATGGATAAATAAAGTGTGGTGTATCTATACAGTGGAATACCATTCAGAAATAAAAAGGAGGCCGGATACAGTGGCTCACGCTTGTAATCCCAGCACTTTGGGAGGCCAAGGATCACCTGAGGTCAGGAATTCGAGATCAGCCTGACCAACATGGAGAAACCTTGTCTCTACTGAAAATACAAAATTAGTCGGGCGTAGTGGTGCATGTCTATAATCCCAGCAACTTGGGAGGCTGAGGCAGGAGAATCTCTTGAACCCAGGAGGCGGAAGTTGTGGTGAGCCAGGATTGCACCATTGCACTCCAGCCTGGGCAACACGAGTGAAACTCTATCTCAAAAAAATAATAAATAAATAAATAGGAATAGACCAGGCATGGTGGCTCATGCCTGTAATCCCAGCACTGTGGGAGGCCAAGGTGTGCGAATTGCTGGAGCTCAGGAGTTGGAGACCAGCCTGGGCAACATGCTGAAACTCCATCTCTACAAAATATACAAAAAGTAGTCAGGCTTGATGGCGTGTGCCTGTAATCCCAGCTACTTGGGAGGTTGAGGCATGAGAATCACTTGAGCCTGGGAAGCAGAGGTTGCAGTGAGCTGAGATCACACCAATGCATTCCAGCCTGGGCAAAAGAGTGAGACTCCCGAGTAGCTGGGACTACAGGCACCTGCCACCGTGCTCGGCTCATTTTTGTAATTTTTAGTAGAGATGGAGTTTCACCATGTTGGCCGGGCTGGTCTCAAACTCTTGACCTCATGATCCACCCGCCTCGGCCTCCCAAAGTGCTGGAATTACAAGTGTGAGCCACTGCGCCCGGCCATCAACTTCTGCTTTTCTTTTTTTACGAAATGGAGTTTTGCTATTGTTGCCCAGGTTGGAGTGCAGTGGCGCCATCTCCGGCTCGCTGCAACCTCCGTCTCCTGGGCAATTCTGCTGCCTCAGCCTCCTGAGAAGCTGGGATTACAGGCACGTGCCACCACACCTGGCTAATTTTTTTGTATTTTTAGTAGAGACAGGGTTTCTTCTTGTTGGTCAGGGTGGTCTTGAACTCCCAACCTCAGGTGATCCGCCTGCCTCGGCCTCCCAAAGTGCTGGGATTACAGGCGTGAGCCACCACGCCCAGCTTAACTTCTTATATTTTAATAGTACTCAATAGTTCAAGCATTTTTATGTTGTCTTTCTAATCCTCATACAAACTCTAAAATTGATATTACTATCTGCATTTTATAGATGAAGAAACTGAGGTCTAGTCAGGGTAAATGATTTGTCTCAGGTCAAATGGCACATCAGCAGCAGAGCTAAGAACCAAATTCAAGTGCTCTGAATTCAGGTCCAAATTTCTTACCCAAGAAAAGAACTTACAAATACTAGGATCAATGACTAATGATTATAAAGAGCTCTAGGTGTATATATATATAGAGAGAATATTAGGCATTTTTTTGTGTGTAAAAATCTATTGTTTCTAAATATGTATCATGAAAATATATATACGAGTTTATTCTACATCACGTTTCTCCAAGCATTACTTCAACTCTGTAAGAAAACCTAGAGGTTTCAAACATCATATTGGAACATTTCTGTATAGCATTGGAAAAAATAAGCTATATTCAGGGACCAGGAGTTAAGTACCATGCATGCTTCATTTTGAGCTTGCAAAAATAGAGGCCTAAAATGCTTGCATCTGTCCATAGGTAAAGTAAAACAGATAAACAGTATATTTAAAATGCACAGACACTAATTAGTGGGTTAACAATTTCAAGCAGAGAATAATCCTCTTTCCCACCTCCCGTCCCCCGAGACGGAGTATCACTCTTACGCCCAGACTGGAGTGCAGTGGCATGATCTCAGCTCATGCAACCTCCGCCCCCCAGGTTCAAGTGATTCTCCTGCCTCAGCCTCCTGAGTAGCTGGGATTATAGGCATGCGTCACTATGCCCGGCTAATTTTTGTATTTTTAGTAGAGATGGGGTTTCACTATGTTGGCCAGGCTGGTCTTGAACTCCTGACCTCAGGGGATCCACCTGCCTCAGTCTCCCAATGTGCTGGGATTACAGGCGTGAGTCACCACGCCTGGCTGAATAATGCTCTTTTGGGATCATTCGGATCTGTTAATGTATTGCTAGCTTGTCTACCAATATCCA
>NW_012117932.1:949061-953843 GCF_000951035.1 Colobus angolensis palliatus | reverse complement strand
ATGGTCTCGATCTCCTGACCTCGTGATCCGCCCGTCTCGGCCTCCCAAAGTGCTGGGATTACAGGCTTGAGCCACCGCGCCCGGCCTGTATTTTCATGTTTATACCACTATTACTCTGCTAATTTTGACTAAGACCTACCGTGTTTTAGGCAATATGCTAATTGCTTGGGATGTAAGAAATAATTAAAACATAGCCTTTCTTTCTCAGAGCTTGCTAGGGTGTGAAGAAACAGCTGGGGAGAATAATCTCTCCTTGACGTACAAGAATCAGTACTTGAAAATATTCATCTCATTATATAACAAGTATATAATTACCTGCACGTATAGTTGTATTTTATTTTTGTTTTTGTATTTATTTTTATTTTTGTTTTACACTAGTGGTTATCTTTAATATGAATGCTAGTTCATATTTTGGTTTTGGTAGAATATCATGGTTAAAACTTATAATTCAGATTCACTAAGATGTTTATAATAAATATACAATAAGTGTTGGTGAGGATGTGGAGAAATTAGAACCCATGTACATTGCTGGTTGGAATGTAAAAGGGTACAGCTGCTTTGAAAAAGCCTGGTAGTTCCTCAAAAAGTGTAGAGTTACCATATGACCAGGTATATACCCAAGAGAAATTAAAAATATGCCCACACAAAAACTATATACAAATGTTCATTGCAGCATTATTCATAACAGCAGAAAAGAAATAACCTAAATGTCCATCACTGATGAACAAAATTTGATCTCTATCTGCACAATGGAATACTATATATCCATAAAAGGAACATCAGGCTGGGCGCTGTGACTCACACCTGTAATCCCAGCACTGGGAGGTTGAGGCGGGCAGATCATGAAGTCAGGAGATCGAGACCATCCTGGCCAACATGGTGAAACCCCGTCTCTACTCAAAATACAAAAAATTAGCCAGGCGTGGTGGCGGGTGCCTGCAGTCCCAGCTACTCAGGAGATTGAGGCAGGAGAATCACTTGAACCAGGCAGGCGGAGGTTGCAGTGAGCCGAGATTGTGCCACTGCACTCCAGCCCAGCGACAGAGCGAGACTCCGTTTCAAAAAAAAAAAAAGGAACGTCAAGAACTGGCACATGCCACATATGCATGAGCCTTTAAAACATTATGCTAAGTGAAAGAAGCTAGTCACAAAAGAGCATACACTGTTTTATTCCATATACAGAAAACAGCCCAGAACAGGCAAATCTATAGACATAGAGATTAGCATTACCTAGGGCTGAGGGATTAGTGACTTCTAAAGGGGTAGAGGGTCTTTTTTTCAGGGTGATGAAATGTTCTAAAGTTAGATTATGGTGATGGCTGCACAACTCTGTGAACAAACACCACTGAATTATGCACTTTAATTTTTTTTTAGAGATGGGGTCTTGCTGTGTTGCTCAGGCTGGAGTGCAGCAATTTAAAGGTGTGATCATAGCTCATTACAGCCTCAAACTCCTGGGCTCAAGTGATCTTCCTTTCTCAGTCTCCCGAGTAGCGAGTAGCAGGGACCACAGGTGCACGCTCACTGCACTAGCTCCAAATTGTGTACTTTAAATGGGTGAATTTTATTATATGTGAATTACATCTCAATCAAGAAGTCAAGGTCGGGCGCAGTAGCTCACACCTGTAATCCCAGCACTTTGGGAGGCCGAGGCAGGCGGATCACGAGGTCAGGAGTTCAAGATCAACCTGGACAACATGGTGAAACCCTGTCTCTACTAAAAATACAAAAATTAGCTGGGTGTGGTGGTGGGCGCCTGTAATCCCAGCTACTCCAGAGGCTGAGGCAGGAGAACTGCTGGAACCGGGGAGGCAAAAGTTGCAGCGAGCTGAGATCACACCATTGCACCCCAGCCTGGGCAACAAGAGTGAGACTCTGTCTCAAAAAAAGAAAAGAAGTTAAAAAATATGATTCAGGCCAGCCAGCATCCATGTATACCTAAAAATCCATAATTTCAGAGAGTTGTTTGCAAAGCACTATGTAAATGCTTTGAGACATATATGTGAGGTGCAGAGCTCACCTTCCACAGGCTCACAACTGAGCTTCCTCATCTAGGCATAATTTATTCACACTTTTCATTCCTAAATATATTGGGCAGGATTCTGAGTTGTGAGTGAAAGCAGATCAACTTAAAGTGAAAAAAGGAATGTATTAGCTCTTATAACTGGGAAGTCCAAAGGTTTTGGCCTGACTAGAAGCAGAGGTTTATGTAAAGGCTTTAGGACTCTTGCTTCTTTCCTTTTGGTTCCCTGCAAACCAGAAGTCCGTGGTCCTTAAGATTTGTAAACCCAAAGAGTGTCCTTCATGATATTCTCCTGAAAAGTCTAGAAGATAACTCTGAAAAGCAGGATCAGCTCCCCCATCAATACAGACTGAATGAATTACTATGATTGAAGCAGAATATATTCTGTACAGACAAAAAAGCACCGCTATTATCATTGCTATCATCTTAGATACAGTATTGAGGGAGTCTGCAAGTACATCATCAGGAGTTCTCCAAATGGTGGCATTTTTAGTAAATAATTTTATGTTAGTATGTATTTTTTGTACATGGTTCTCTCAACGTGATACCTGAGGAAAAAACAGATGTATTTTATAAACAGGCTGAAGTACTGCAGAGGGAAAAGATGTTGAATAATGGGGAAATTATTATTATTGGCTGGCTAGCCCAATAACCATTGCCAATCCCCTTTCCCTTGCCTGCCTTCACTATAATTGATAAAGATGTAACTGGCAAATTACTTGCTTTCCCAGTCTCTCACTCCACCTGGGTGGCCATGTGACAGGGGTCTGGCTAATGGATGTGAGTGCAAGTCTTCCGGGAAAGCTTTCACTTTCCCAAAAGGGCAGATGTGTCTGGCCCCACTCCTCCCTTTTCCTTCTTTGAACACAAATGTGTCATCTGGAACTGCAGCAGCCACCCTGTGTTTAGGAGATAACTAGCCACTGTGATAAGGATGGAATAGAAACAGACTGGGTCTTTGATGACATTGGTAAGCCTCCACACCAGCTCTGGCCTGCCCACCAGGAGAATTCTTATAATACAAGTTAATTAGATATAATTTTTCCTTAAGGCACTGTTAGGTTTCCTGCAGCTGAAAGTATTCTTAATTGGTACAAGTGGTGTGAGCCCGATATTCTGGAAACAGAAAAGCAAAACAGTATTAATGTTTCTTATTAATGCATTAATAAAATTATCACAAATTACTTTCCAGGGATTACTTTCTGGGCCCTTTTAGGAGATAAAAACTCACAAAAGACCAATTTAAAATGGTAGAATTTATTTTAATATAATGATATATATGCGTCCACATATACTATTTTAAAAATAAGCATGTAAATTATAATCATTATAAAACATAAGTTAGCCCTAATATTATCAGAGTAAAAGAGCACATATAGAAGTCAGTCTAACATTGTTGCACTTGTCTTTTAAAGTTAGAATACATAAAAGATTTAGCGCATTGTATTTTATTTCAGTTTTCATGTTATCATCATTAACTATAAATAATCTTAGGAATGTACCACCTTATAACTTACATTCAAATAGCCAACATTTCTCAGCAGTTATTAAAGTACCATTAAATCACCTAAAACGAATAATCTAAAAAAATACTAGTTTAAATTAAAACCCTGAGGAATTAAAAATTTTTTTACACAATAGTTTTGGTTAAGTGCAATTTCATGTACATACTACTTTGTTTAAGGATGTACTTGGTAAGGCATAGTAAAAATAAAATCTACATAAGTAACAATCTAATACTATATTTAATTTGTTGCTACAAAGTTGTTTTGTTTCTCTAAAAAGTATTTTTGCATATCGTTCTGGACCTCTTCACCCATCTGCTGGCTTATTTGCCTTATATACAGTAGTTAAAATTTGTGCACTAAGCTGAGCTGCCTTCACAATTGTGGTTCAGACAAAATGCACCTGAAGAACTACATGTTAAGAGAGTTCATGTCCATGCTCAACCATGGCTTGCACAAACTGCTTGAAGACACGATCCATGTAAGTGGATTGCCTTGGCCAGATTCCCTCCAGAAAACCAATATGGCCTCCATAAGAAGTAAGGACCAAAGCAACATTAGGATTTTGCTTAGCAGTTTCTATTGGAATAGCTTCAAACCAAACAGGGTGGCAATAAAAGAGAAGGAGAGAAAAATATAATCATTACATTTTTGTTAGGAAAAGCATATACCTTTATCATGTCTAATAAACAGAAATCAAAACACCATTATACAAATATATGTAATGGGCATAGTTAAATGGAATGAGTCTAATTTACATCAACTATCTATATTCTTATAACAGTTCGTATATATGGTCATATACTTGCACAATCATTTTGGGAAGAACCAATCCAAGATTTAATCATAACACAAAAGTATACGTCAAGTCTTATTTTGAGAAATTAAAGTAAGACAATTCAAGGTATGGTGAATCCTCATAATATGCTATAAAATTCCCACTGAGGAGTTACAGCAGGGAAAACAATTAAGCTTAGCACCTTTTTGAGAGTTAGAAATTCATTCGCTATTATTTTGATCAACTTTACATGATGTGGCTTGGCATGGTAGCTCATGCTTGTAATCCTAGCATTTTAGGACCCTAAAGTGAGAGGATCACTTGAGCTCAGAAGTTCGAGACCAGCCTGGGCAACATAGTGAGACTCCATCTTGAAAGAAAGAAAAGGGCCGGGCGCAGTGGCTCAAGCCTGTAATCCCAGCACTTTGGGAGGCCGAGGCGGGCGGATCACGAGGTCAGGAGATCGAGACCATCCT
>NW_012117932.1:947016-948886 GCF_000951035.1 Colobus angolensis palliatus | reverse complement strand
AAAAAAAAAAAAAAGAAAGAAAGAAAAGAAAGGAAAGGAAGAAGAAAGGAAGGAAGACAGGAAGAAAGCAAAGAAAAAGAAAAGAAAGAGAAAGACAAAAAGAAGAAAAGGAAGAAAGAAAGAAGAAAAGAAAACAAAGGAAAGAGAGAGAAAGAAAGAAAAAGAGGGAGGCCGGGCACGGTGGTTCACGCCTGTAATCCCAGCACTTTGGGAAGCTGAGGTGTGTGGATCATGAGGTCAAGTCTTGATCGAGACCATCCTGGCCAACATGGTGAAACTCTGTCTCTACCAAAAATACAAAAATTAGATGGGCACGCTGGCGTGTGCCTGTAGTCCCAGCTACTTGGGAGGCTGAAGCAGGAGAATCGCTTGAACCTGGGAGGCGAGGTTGCAGTCAGCCGAGATTGTGCCATTGTATTCTAGCCTGGTGATAGAGTGAGACTCCGTCTAAAAAAAACAAAGAGCTGGGCGCGGTGGCTCATGCCTATAATCCCAGTACTTTGGGAGGCAAAGGCGGGTGGATCATGAGGTCAGGAGATCAACAGCAGCCTGGCCAACATGGTAAAACCCCGTCTCTACTAAAAACACAAAAAATAGCCAGGCATGGTGGTGCGTGCCTGTAATCCCAGCTACTTGGGAGGCCGAGGCTGCAGTGAGTTGAGATGGCGCCACTGCACTCCAGCCTGGTGACAGAGCAAGACTCCATCTCAAAAGCAAACGAACGAACAAACAAAAAAAAAGAGAGAGAGAAAGAAAGAACAAACGAATGAACCGTATATAATGTTAGATTCCTCAGGCCAATTAATGGCTGTATTAAGGATTCAAAAGTATAAATATAATTTATATAATAAAAACATATAGATAACAACAAAAACGAATGAAATTCTCTCGAATGGTAACAGTGTTTATCTTTGGGCTATGAAACATGGGTGAATTTTTCCTTTTCTTCCTTCTCTGAATTTCTATTTATGGTAAAGACAAAGGAAAAGTATTTTAAAAACATAGTTGTGGCCTGGTGCAGTGGCTCACACCTGTAATCCCAGCACTTTGGGAGGCAGAGGCAGGTGGATCGCGAGGTCGGGAGATCGAGACCTCCTGGCTAACATGGCGAAACCCTGTCTCCACTAAAAATACAAAAACAAAATTAGCCAGGTATGGTGGTGGGTGTCTGTAGTCCCAGCTACTCGGGAGGCTGAGGCAGGAGAATCACTTAAACCAGGGAGGCAGAAGTTGCAGTGAGCCAAGATTGAGCCACTGCACTTCAGCCTGGGCAACAGAGCAACACTCCGTCTCAAACAAAACGAAACAAAACAAATCAACAACAAAACAAAACAAAAAAAACCTAGTCGCTGGCAGGCGCAGTGGCTCATGCCTGTACTTAAAGCACTCTGGGGCTGAGATGGGTGGGGTGGATCACTTGAGGTCAGAAGTTTGAGACCAGCCTGGATAACATGGTTAAATCCTGTCTGTACTAAAAATATTAAAAAATTAGCTGGGCATGGTGGCAGGCACCTGTAATTTCAGCTACTCGGGAGGCTGAGGCAGGAGAATCGCTTGAACCAGGGAGATGGAGGTTGCAGTGAGCCAAGATTGCGCCACTGCACTCCAGCCTGGGTGACAGAGCAAGACTCTGTTTCAAATAAACAAAAACAAAAACAAAAACATAGTTGCTAAATTTAATATAATTCACCAGTAAGACAGTCTTTTCTATTTTTTTTTTTTTTGAGACGGAGTCTCACTCTGTCGCCTGGGCTGGAGTGCAGTGGTGCAATCGTGGCTCACTGCAACCTCCGCCTCCCTGGTTCAAGCGATTCTCCTGCCTCAGCCTCCTGAGTAGCTGGGACTACAGGCGTGCACCACCACACCTGGC
>NW_012117932.1:941145-944695 GCF_000951035.1 Colobus angolensis palliatus | reverse complement strand
AAAGTATGTGGTAACAGCTCATAAAAAAAAAAAAAAAAAAAAAAAGGTAACAGCTTCTCTACCCCACCCCCTTGTAAGAAGAAAAAGGAAGCTAAAATTCAGTGTAAGAGAACTGGGGCCTTCTACAAACTGACTGTTTAGACAATGCTCTACATTTGACCCTTCGCAACACTCAAAAGAATAAACCGATAGCCCTAAAGCAAGGCTCAAACAGCTAAGTTCTTATCAAAAAGTGGTCCTGACTTCATGTCCTCAGCTAGCCACATCCGTCCCAAGGGAAAAAGTGAACATCTATCTTGGGATCAGGTGTGGGAACTTAAGGGGGAATGGCTGATACTATTTTTGCTTTTCCTTTTTCACCAAACATTTAGAGTGTTTCATTTGCCTCTAAAGGAATTATCAAGAGCCTAAACTTCACATTCTGGATACATTCAGAAATTTCTAACGCTGAGAATTACAGTCATATCAGAAGAACAAAAGGCTGGGCCACATTTGAGTCATGTGAAAGATGCTAGCTGCCTGTTCTCTCAGACTGCAGACAATTGTCCACTATTTCAATGTGGCAAGACTATTTTAAAGGCTTGGGAAAGAACAGAAAATAATGAGTTCAAACTTCACCCAAGTGGGTAAGGTTAAAATGTTGGGAATTTTTTGTTGGTAAAAAGGTCAGTGAAATATAAAAACGGGTAGAGAAATACCAGGCTTCCTTAATCCAATGAAAATATGCTAAACAATCACCATGTAAGTCAATTGACATTAAAGTTCACAGTTTCATTTTCTAAATTGTGGTCAAGGCCATAAGTTTCAGCTTCTAAGATTACCTGTCATTAATCATAAATCACACAATAAAATAGGATCTTCTAGAGAAATAATAGGTCATTAAAAAATATATACATATATATATATACACACTGGGGATTATCTGAAAATTTCACAACATGTGTGTTATGTTTATAGTTAGAATCATTTTTTAAACGAAGTATTTGGGGAAAATGGTTTTAATGTATTGAAAGGAAAGAGAGAAAAAATTTTTTGTTTCTTTTTTCGAGATGGAGTCTTGCTCTGTCGCCCAGGCTGGAGTGCAGTGACACGATCTCAGCTCACTGTAACCTCCACCTCCTGATTCAAGCAATTCTCCGATTCTCCTGCCTCAGCCTCCCAAGCAGCTGGGATTACAGGCATGTGCCACCACGCCCAGCTACTTTTTGTATTTTTAGTAGAGACAGGGTTTCACTGTGTGGGCCAGGCTGCTCCCTATCTTTGTCATCAAATTTCATATTTCTTGACATAAGAAAGCAGGAAAGTTGGCCGGGCGTAGTGGCTCATGTCTGTAATCCTAGCACTCTGGGAGGCCGAGGTGGGTGGATCACCTGAGGTCAGGAGTTCAAGACCAGCCTGGCCAACATAGTGAAACCTCATCTCTACTAAAAATACAAAAAATAGCCAGGCATGGTGGCGGGCACCTGTAATCCCAGCTACTTGGGAGGCTGAGGCAGGAGAATTGCTTGAACCCGAGAGGCAGAGGTTGTAGTAAGCAGAGATTGTGCCACTGCATTCCAGCCTGGGTGACAGAGCGAGACTCCATCTCAAAAAAGAAAAAAAAAGAAAGCAGTAAAGTTTAGGCTGGGTGTGGTGGCTCACGCCTGAAATCCCAGCACTTTGGGAGAACCAGGCAGGCGAATCACCTGAGGTCAGGAGTTCAAGACCAGCCTGACCAACACGGTGAAACCCTGTCTCTACGAAAATACAAAATTAGCCAGGCACGATGGTGGGTGCCTGTAATCCCAGCTACTTGGGAGGCTGAGGAGGAAGAATTGCTTGAACCCAGGAGGCAGAGGTTGCAGTGAGCCGAGATCATGCCTTTGTATTCCAGCCTGGGTGACAGAGTGAGAAAGAAAGCAGGAAAGTTATTTTTGAATAATTTTCTTTTTTTAAGAGACAGGGTCTCACTCTGTTGTTCAGGCTGGAGTGCAGTGGCATGATCATAGCTCACTGCAGCCTCAAACTCCTGGGCTCAAGTGATTCTCCCACCTCAGCCTCCCAAGTATGTGGGACTACAGGCACACACCATCATGCCCAGCTAATTAATTTTCTTTTATACAGTATTCCGGGGAAAAGGAAAGAATGTTTCTCTTCAAATATGACCTTCTAGTCGAAATATGCTTCACTAATTGAGATAATCAAAGCCACTGTGTTTATAAAGTCTCAAGTTCTTTTCCAGCTTAAAAGGGAAGGAAAACTTCAAATTTTTCTGTACAGGAACCTCAGGAAGAAGAGGCAAGTGATGACAATATTCTCTTGAGGCAAAAAGACTGTAACATAATCTGTCCAAAGAACAGTGTATTTGATAAGAAGGAAAGGTTATAAAAATGAGAACGAGCAAAACAGTGAGTCATAATTTGTTCTGAGCTTCTCACAATGGACTAGATAAGGGTCTGTGAAAATATTTAAGTGATCTGAGACATTTAGATACTATGTTATGAGTATCTAGTTTTTTAAGTAATGGAAATGACACATTTTCTTTCTACTATATTTTCTTAAAAAGAACAATATGTTAAAAGTTAATTCATGTCAAAATATATAGAAATATGTTAATTTTACCATGACTGGGTGAGAAAACATCATCCACAGAATTCAGACACAATACTGGAATTCCTACTGACGTCAGTCTACGACTCGGACTGGCATCAGTATAATAATCATCAATTGTTCGGTATCCAAACATGACTGAAGTGAATCGCTTATCAAACTCTCTGATGGATTTAGCCTGAAACACAAAAACAAATTATATCTAGTCTTGCCCCAAAAGAAGAAATAAAAGTATTACATAAAGTTTCTCTCCTACCTTCATGACATGATCCATATCAACTTGTTTTACAAACATATGTCGGTGCCTGGAACAAAAGAATTTCAGAAGTAAAAATCAAGGTCATTCCAACTCCATCATACTAAAAAGACTTAAAAACAAACTACTAAACAGCCTAGCACAGGGCACAAAGTTGGCACTCAATAAATATTTGCTTAATCAGGTATGGCAAGATTAGTATAATAATGTTTGTGCTGAAGATATTTTCTTCAAGTACATTTTTTTTTTTTCCTTTTTGAGACAGGCTCTTTCTTTGTCACCCAGGCTGGAGTGTAGTGGCACGATCACGGTTCACTGCACCTTCCATCTGCTGGGCTTTAGTGATTCTCCCACTGCAGCCTCAAAGTAGCTGGGACTACAGGTGTGTGCCACCACGCCCTACCAATTTTGTGTTTTGGTTTTTTTTTTTTTTGTATTTTTTGTAGAGATGGGGTTTCACCATGTTACCCAGGCTGGTCTCGAACTCCTGGACTCAAGGGATCCACCCTCCTCGGCCTCCCAAAGTGCTGGGATTATAGGCATGAGCCACCTTGCCTGGCCTGGTAAAATCTAATCCAGTGTTGGATGTCAACTTCCAGGATAACTATGGTTCTCAGTAAGTCATGTGCAAATCAACAGTACTTTTCAAGTTTATATTTATTAATTCACTTAAAAGTATGTGGTAACAGCTCATAAAAAAAAAAA
>NW_012117932.1:939898-941095 GCF_000951035.1 Colobus angolensis palliatus | reverse complement strand
AAAAAAAAAAAGATTATGTACATTGCATGCCTGTATCAAAATATCTCATGTACCCCATAAATATATACACCTATTATGTACTCGCAGAAATTAAAAATTTTAAAAAATTAAATAAAGAAATAAGCAAACAGAAACATCTCTGCTGGGCGGGGGGCTCAGGTCTGCAGTCCTAGCACTTTGGGAGGCCGCGGTGGATGGACTGCCTGAGTTCAGGAGTTCGAGACCAGCCTTGGCAACATGGCAAAACCCCGTCTCTACAAAACATAAGATAATGAGCCAGGTGTGGTGGTGTGGGCCTGTCGTCCCAGCTACTTGAGAGGCTGAGATGGGAGGCTCACTTGAGCCTAGGAGATTCAGGCTGCAGTGAGCCATGATCACATCACTGCACTCCAGCGTGGGCGATAGAGAGAGACTCTGTCTTAAAAAAAAAAAAAAAAAAAGAAAGAAAGAAAAAAGAAAATACACAAACAATTCCAGAGAAAACTAATGCAAAGACAGTATTTTGGTAGTATAGGAACTGTGAGGGCTGAGATTATCTAAATGAACTGCATTCTCCTGTCTCTAAAACATACTATGCTCATAAGCACACCCTTAAGGAGCCGTATTATTCAGCAATGAAAGTACTTAATACATTACTTATTATCCAGGAAAGACTTAGGTATTATTAAGATTAGCAACAAGTAGAAATCCAGGGAAACAGCCCATCACACACTTAACACATTCCATACTAACATTTTTAGTCTTTTAGAATAATTTAGAATGGTGATTAGAATAGTAACCTTCAATAGTGTGCCTTCACTAAAAATGGGGCACATACTTTAGGGGTTGTACAAGACAATCCACTGGGGTTCAGAAAGAAAACATTACAACTTTTAGCTATATTTTTAACTTATGCTTAAATTTTAATTTATACTTACATTTTTTATTTATATGCATTTACAACAAAGATAATATTTTGGTACAGTAGTAAATTTATTCACTGTGTAAATACATATACATATATTGGTAGTATTATGCTTTAAACTTTTTTATTGTTGGGGCATGTAATCAAAACATTTGGAGACAACAGGATTTTTTTTTTTTTTTTTGAGACAGAGTCTTGCTCTGTCACCCAGGTTGGAGTGCAGTGGTATGATCTCGGCTCACTGCAACCTCCGCCTCCTGGGTTCAAGCGATTCTCCTGCCTCAGCCTCCTGA
>NW_012117932.1:926381-933496 GCF_000951035.1 Colobus angolensis palliatus | reverse complement strand
TCGATCTCCTGACCTCGTGATCCGCCCGTCTCGGCCTCCCAAAGTGCTGGGATTACAGGCTTGAGCCACCGCGCCCGGCCGAGATACCAACTATTTATAAGTGATGTCTGAGATTTGGTTCACAATAATCAGAGTTGAGAGGGAAAGGAGGGGGTGACACTGATGAAATGAGATGATCCATGAGTTGCTGGCATTTGGCCCCAGGGGCATCACAGACTGTATCACGGGGAGTACCCCAGTCCATGGGGCGCTGGGCATAAGGATCATCCACGGACTGTTTTTGTGTGTTGCATCTCCATAAGAAAAAATGTGTCAAGATATAAAACACATCTCCACGTGGTAAGCCCACTTGTGATCGTGTCACAGTGCTAGGCAACTAGAAGGGGTGCTTCCGTCTAACAATTCACGAGACATTAATATTCAACCAGCTGTAAAGGCTAATGGTCAAGTTCTGCCTTCAGGCACTGAGGCTTCAATGTGGCATGAATAGACATTTCCCACGAGCGTCTGAATAGAGAATCTGGACCTGTTTATGTAAGTTCTGGCCTTTAAAAAAGCCAAGCATTTATATGATTAAGGGAAAAAAGTTCAGCTCTCACCCTGTACTTTAAGGTTCACATTATGGGGGAAAGGAAAGAGAAGCTAAAGTCTGTCCATTAAGCACAATTCAGAGATTCTGCTTGGGTTTTCTCCATTGATTGAGAGTTCTTCCTTTAGTAGGTCAAGTCAGACCTTCCATGCTAATGTAAGAAATGTATTCTTTTCTTGTTAGTTTTAAGTTTATCAGAATCTAAAAAGCCGTGGTTAAAGGCCTGTTTTTTAGAGTCTGTCATTTATAAATGCTGTTCATTTTCTTTTAAAAAAATTAATTTTTTTTCTTTTTCACAGCCACTGGCTGTAGAAAAATGCTGTTCATTTTCAAGTGAATAAACTCCTACGATGTTCTAAAAACCGAAATGACAGATAAACCAATTATAAAATTATGAAAAAAATATCATTTTCTATCTTAAGTATTTGCTGATTTAAAAAACTAGTTTTGGACAATGGCTTTGGGAATTGAAAAGCATAGTAAAATTTCAGACAATAAAAATTTTGGATTTCCTTAAGCTCACCATCAGTAGAACCACAAAAAACCCCAAAAACAATTAGTAGAAATAAGCCTAAATAGAAAAGTTCCAAATAAGCCCCAAAGTAATGGCAAGCAGCACAAATCACAATATCTATATGCTTAAAATAGCAGCTGGAGTAGGGGGTTAACAAAACTTCAGTTTCTAGGAGCGCGCTCCACAGTAGGTCCATTTGCCCAGCAACAAAACAAAACAAAACAAAATACCACCTGGGGAAAAATAATTTTGAAGGCCACTGCAGCTGGAGAGAGCAATAAGTGATTATTTCTGTAACTGGAGTGATGAAAGTCATGCTACAAGTTCAGCTTCAGAACGCAGCTCCAGGGATGGCTGGGAGTGCGTCAGCAATCAGAAGGTCAACAAGGCAGCCGGTGAGTGATGCAATCAACTTCATGGGCTTCGGACAAGCCTTCAGGCTCACAAAATCCGCAGTCACAGAGACCCATAGTTAAGAAAAATATTAAAATTCACCCGAATTAATTCTTTCCTTTCTTCGTTCATTCAACCGCATTTAATAAATAAAATACGATAAACATAATCAGACATGTATTTAAAAAGTGTCCATATAGCTAGCTTATAGTCCTCTCAAAGAGACAGCCAATAAAATAGCTTCCCTCTCAGAGATTATTTTAGAAAGGAAAACCTTACCCTCCCATTGAAACCCCTGCTGCCAGGAAAGGAGCAGAAGGGTACAGGCTGTGTACATGGTGAATAACTGTCTCCAAGTCTTCGGTGTTAGCACAACAGTAAGTCCTTGGCGTCTGGAAGTAGTGACAAGCAAAGCACAAAAATTAGAATGTGAGGTTAATGATTTGTAAAATGCAGAAATGTAAACAGGAGCAAGAAGTCATACATATGAGAAAATAACCTTTGCACGTACTGTAGTATTAATAATTTATCATTTTCCTGTCTTGCAGTGCACATATATGCCATTTAAAGTCAGCACAGTTAGAGTTGGCACTAACAAAAAGACCATGAACATGCAAGGAAGGCTTGATGCAGATGGGGCAAGACCAATACAAATACCTTAAATTTTAGTACCATACGCAAATGTGTCTCCAGCTTAACCAGAGCAGTTTAGGAAAAAAAACAGAGAATTATGCTTCTGTTAAACAAAGAACAACCTGTAACCCCAAAGCCAAAAATAACTTTTTTTTTTTTTTTTTTTTTTTAAATAGAGATGAGGTCTCACTATCTTGCTCAGGCTGGTCTCTAGCTCTGGGGAGTTTGTAAATGACTACTGATGTCTGGGTCTCACCCTGAGAGATTGTGAGTTAACTGGTCTGGATCGCTACCCTAGCTGCCAAGGATCCTTGCACCCTGTGGCAAGTTTCTAAATCGCTCTCTAGCCCAGACTTTCTGAGCTGTGGCAGAACAGTTGACCCCTAAAGTAACTTGTTTTCTCTTTCTATTCCTGTTATTTGTCCTTATTTCCTAACACATATTTTCTTCTTTTCTTTTTGTTCTATTAATTTTCTTGATTCTATGCTAATTCTGTTTTGGTAAGAGAGACCATAATCATGTCTAATCTACATACACAATGTTGAAAATCTAAAGTTTAACGCTGCCAAGTAACAGAATGATATCCTAATTGTTTCTCATTATATTTTTTTGTACTTGATTTCTTCAATTGTCCAGGTTTTGAAATAGGAGAAATGGGTTACAATTCTCCCTCATTCTTTTTTCCAGTCCAAATGACTTGCAGGGGTGAATGTGATGAAGTTTTAGATGGAAAGTGGACATTTAGCTTTTGAAAATGATCCTTCACAACAACTGAACTAAATGTACACAGTATTGTGGTTCACCAAACCATATATAGGACAGTGCTTACTCTTCTGCAAAGGGTTCATTCTAGAGTCCTAGTTTTGGTGGCCCTACTCTTTGATGGGAGGTCAGATATTGTTGGGAGGCTGGTAAAATGTACAAATTGGAAGGGCTTGAAGGGAAACTCAGGACTAGGAAGATTCAGAAGTAGATATGACCAAGCAGGTGGGATACATCTTGGTTATTACTCAGAAACAAAATGATGCCAAGATGTTATCCCCAAAAAGACCGTTTTACTTCTATACGAAAAGGACCCTATTTCTCACCAAAAGAAAAAAACAAGCTAAAGAGAGAGAGAGAGAGAGAAATAACCCCTGGATTAAGAGACTTAAAAGGCATACCAGCCGGGCGCAGTGGCTCAAGCCTGTAATCCCAGCACTTTGGGAGGCCGAGACGGGCGGATCACGAGGTCAGGAGATCGAGACCATCCTGGCTAACACGGTGAAACCCCGTCTCTACTAAAAAATACAAAAAACTAGCCGGGCGAGGTGGCGGGTGCCTGTAGTCCCAGCTTCTCGGGAGGCTGAGGCAGGAGAATGGCGTAAACCCGGGAGGCGGAGCTTGCAGTGAGCTGAGATCCGGCCACTGCACTCCAGCCTGGGTGACAGAGCGAGATTCCGTCTCAAAAAAAAAAAAAAAAAAGAAGAAGAATTAAGTATTTGTGAGAAAAAATAACCAGAAATTTAATAACAAGGAGGGGAATCTGGTAACATTACTTTAAGAAAACATGGAAACTAGTTATCTACACCACCCAATTTCATTACGTCAATAAACCATGATCATACTAGGAAGGTTTTGTATTACCCAATGTTCAATCACTATTGAGTAGCCTGAGAAAATTATAATTTTTAACAATTGCCTCAGTTAAACTCATCCCTAAAACACAGCCTATTCCCTACTGGCATCTTTTTGATATCTGCAAATATGTGACTCTCTGAAATATTGTTAACCTGACAATATTTTCCATGGCTAACATTTGTTGAAACATTAAATTTGTGTCCACAAAATCCTGAGGAAGACTCCAGTGTTTCTATTTTATAAATGAGGAAACTGAATTGAGAGGTTAAATAACTCCTGTAACATCTTAACAGCTAAGAAGTGACTATGCTCAGATACTTAAAAAAAAAAAAACTTTGTGACTGAATGCACTTCAGTCACAAAGGGGAGCACAAATTCAACGTAAAATCTAAATAGAACATATTTTATCCTAGGCTCATTCATAGTGACTTCAGAATTTGTCATGAGAACCTGGGTGATGAAATCATCCTTACTCAGCATTTTGATTGAGTCTATTCACACTGCACAGCTTTAAAATTTCTGAATTATTTATGAGTAGTCCCCAACATATATTGCTATTATACAGGCTTTAACTATATGTGTATATGTAAGAATGCATACATATAGACACATACAGAGTTAGGGCATAAGAAAAAGCCCTAAGGAAAACTGCTAGGATCACAGAATCTTTGTGTCAAAAGGACCATAGATGTCACTTGGTTCCTTATTTGTACACAAGGAAATTAAGGCCCGGCAAGGTTGAATAATTTGCCAAAGGTCACAGATTAGCAGAGGCTGCATTATATGTTTGTAGTAAGAACCTAATTCTTGTAAAGCACCAGGGTTCCATGAGGTATAGAGTGAATAAATCAATATCTGGTACCCTCAGATACAGGGACTGATTTTTCCCTAAATGTTTTTCTCCAAATAGATTGCATTAAGATCAATACTGAAATATTGCCAATGAAGGAGTGTGGATTTCTGGCACTGCCTTCATTCTAGATAAAGCACTATACAATCTGATATATTATTTTCTTTTATAATAGTATAGCCATATAGCCCCAGCTGTGCTACACTGCAATAGACACTTAAAATGTTAAAATATGTAAAGCTAGGCAGGTGTAGTGGCATATGCCTGTAGTCCCAGCTACTTGGGAGGCTGAGGTGGGCTGATCACTTGAGCCCAGCAGTTTGAGAGCACCCTGGGCAACACAGCAAGACCCTCGTCTCTTAAAAAACAAAAAACAAAAAACAAAAACAGAATTAGCCAGGTGTGGTAGAGGATCACCTGAGACTGGGAGATAGAGGCTGCTGTGAGCTGTGATCATGACACTGCACTCCAGCCTTGGTGACAGATTGAGACTGTCTCAAAATGAATAAATAAACTATATAAAGCTCTTTATGCCTCAAGACATAATGATCCAATGGTATAGATCGACAGTTTCCAGAACTCTGAAACTCAGCAAATCTGGAACCTTTCCATCATAGTCAGCCTCCTGCTAGCTCCTCCCCTGGCTTCCCCGGTGGCTCTGCTAGCTTTCCATTTCCTACCTAGTCACTGTCACTTTTCCCCCAACCCCAAATGCAGGTAGGTATTCATTCCCAAAGGTTTTGTCTTAGGCTTGTATCTGCTTATTTTCTGGTCAATACCCAGTTCTTGAAGCTCTCATCTACTCCCGTATCTTCATCAACCACCTCTCCCCAGTGACTGAACCTAAACCTCCACTGTCACTTTCACCCTCAGCTCCAGATCCAAATTTCCAAGTTCCAGCAGGCAGCTGCCCTATAATGTTCTACCAGTACTTCAGACTCAAAATGCACAAAGATTAACCCATTTTCCTCTTCATGAAAACTCCCAACGCTTCTCCTAACTTCCCATTTCCCTATAAACGGCATTTACATTTTCCTAGTTAAAATTGTGGGCGACATGGCCTTCTCTCTCTCCCTTAACCGCATAGCTGATAAACTGCCCAATCCTGTAGCTTCTTCCTTTTCAGTGAAAGGAAACTCCTCTCCACTCTAGTACAGGGCTGGTAAGCTGGATTCTCTCAAAAGGACCCTGAAGCAAGGATGTGAGTGCCAGCAGTTCATTTGGAAGGGGACACCAGGAAGTACCCGCAGGAGAGTGGCAGAGTGAGTCAGGAAAGGCAGGAAGTCAGTAAGAAAAATATACCAGGCAGTTTATGGCTGTGGGCAACTGGGACTCAAGCTCCCTGGGATAGTCTGGGAGACTGTCGAACAAGGCTTACAATGATCCCCACCAGTGGCAAGTGAGCTACTTATCCACCAATTCCCTTTCAGCCACTGGTTGAAGGCTCTCCTGGAGGAGGTTAACTCCCCGGTACTTCTGGTCTGCCCTAAGCGCAGTTCCAGCAGCTCCAGTGGCTAGAGAAGGTCCCCAGTCACAGAGATGCAGGAAGCCCTCAAAAAGGCATACATGGGAATGGTAAGTGCCAAGGGGTAAGGATGTAGCACCAGCTGTCTTTGCTGCAAGACCTTTTTGCCTCTCACCTGGACTGCCACAAAACTTAACTGGTTAACTCCCAGTTTTTCCTGATAATCATTCACAATCCTACATTCAATGCACTATCAGATTAATCTTCCTAATGAACACTTCCAGCTGTAATCATGACAGTCTTTCTGCTTAAAATTTCTCATTAGCTTTCTACTGCCTACTGAATTAAGCCTCTGCCAAGCATTCAAGACTTTCCACAATATGATGCCGAGCAACCCTACCAGCTCTGTGTTTTATTATTTCTCCAATGTACAGACACAGACCAATGGGATACTGTTCTCTTGCCTGCTAGGCCCCTTAATATCCTTGCCGCCTGTGTGACCTTCACCTGCCTGGTGTCCTTCGCTGTCAGCCTTGCCTGTTGAAATTGTGCATGGAATAAATGCCACAACAAGGCTGTGCATGGTGACTCATACCTGTAATCCCAGCACTTTGGGAGGCTGAGGAGAGCAGATCACTTGAGGTCAAGAGTTCAAGACCAGCTTGGCCAACATGGTGAAACCCCCCATCTACCAAAAAATACAAAAGTTAGCCAGGCATGGTGGCACATGCCTGTAATCCCAACTACTTGGGAGGTTGAGGTGGGAGGATAGATTGAACCTGGGAAGCAGAGGTTGCAGTGAGCCAAGATCATGCCACTGCACTCCAGCCTGGGTGACAGAGTGAGACCCTGTCTCAAAAAAAAAAATAAATGTCACAACAGGTGAGACTTGGCCCCTGTCTTTTAGGACCTCACAGCTGTTCTCAATCCTGCTCCTAATTGCCCTGTCCAGCCTGCTCCATGCCCTGTCCCACGTGAGTCTCTATCACTGTCTTTTCACCTCTAGCTCTGTTAATAAACCCTTTTCTTTTCTTTTTTTTTTTTTTTTTTT
>NW_012117932.1:916569-921230 GCF_000951035.1 Colobus angolensis palliatus | reverse complement strand
TTTTTTGTATTTTTAGTAGAGATGGGGTTTTACCGTGTTAGCCAGGATGGTCTCGATCTCCTGACCTTGTGACCCACCTGCCTTGGCCTCCCCAAGTGCTGGGATTACAGGTGTGAGCCACCGCGCCCGGCCTATTTTTATTTTTTAGGGACAGGGTCTCTATTGCCCAAGCTGGAGTGCAATGGTACAAACACAGCTCACTGAAGCCTCAAACTCCTGGGCTCAAGCAGTCCTCCTGCACCCAGCCCCCCAAGTAGCTGGGATAACAGGCACATGCCACCACACTTGGCTATTTTTTGTTTTTGTAGAGACAAGGTCTCACTATGTTGCCTAGACTGGTCTTGAACTCCTGGACTCAAGTGATCCTCCTGCCTCGGCCCCCCAAAGTGCTGGGATTACAGGTATGAGCTACTGTGCCTGGCCCATGTATAAGTTTTTGTGAGAACATATATTTTTATTTCAGGAATTTCTGGGTCATATGGTAACTCTATTTTAACTTTTGGAGGAACTGCCAGACTAGTTTCCAAAGTGGCTAGGATGCTTTTCTTATTGGGTTAGGAACACAGAAGTCTGCATGATCCTATAACTAAAAATAGGGAACCCAAGATCCTATAACTAAAAATAGCTTTCTGTGTCTACATATTTACCTATTTTGAATATTAGTTATAGGATGTACAACTAAATTTACAGCTTTTAGTTATAGATCCTATAACTAAAAAGAGCTCTCAACAAATTTTGGCTAAGTTATTTGTAAGTTACCATTCCTAAACAAGTTCACAAAGTAATCAACAGTATTAGGGAATTTGTGGGTAACCTGGATTCCTATCCTTGAAAACCAATCTGCAGGGCAGAAGAAAAAGTCCCATCTATTCCAAGGCTCCTAGAATCCTACGGGGATATCTGAGGTTTGCTCCACTGAGACTCGGATTGTCTGTCTACTGTAGGAAACAGACCCAAGGAGAAAAGTTAGTACAGGATGCTCATTTCCTAATAAGAAAGGCCTTTGGCTTTCCCCCAATCCTACAATAACTAATTGGAAATGAGGACATAATGGCAGTGGAAAATTTCTACTTCCTTATTCTCCTTTGTAGGAGCCATAGTAATCTCTATAAATTCTAAGTATATCTCTAACATTTCCACTCCTAGGAGAACTGCTTACCCTAAATTTCATTTCACCTTTGCTAGTTCCTGTGAGCTAATTTCTGTTAGAGACAGTTCCTTCCTGTTTGATCTCTGCTGATTCATCTTTTGTTCTTTTTTATGCCTACCCTAAAGTCTCGCTTACTCTGGGTCTGAGCTACATTAAATTCTTTCTGGAACAAGGTGAGGTATAAATAAACATCAGAGTTCCTCTAGTATGACACAGTAATTGTTCTTAGCTTGAAGACAGAAAGAAGCAGGATGATCAAGAGATCTAAATCTCAACGCTAACTCTAATAATCAATATTAACATCTCATTTTTTGATCCAACTCAAAAAAGAATAATAAGGATGTAGAATGACCAAAGGTAATTATAATTATATCCTTTTAGAACAAGTACTTTAAAAAAGAATTTCAAGGAAGTAAACTAATTAAATGTATACTTCTTATACCCTAATGATCTAATGAGTTAATACAGTAGCAATTATGCCTTGAAAAACTTTATTTAATTTTAATTTTAATTAATTAAATTTTTTTGAGAAGGAGTCTCGCTCTGTCGCCCAGGCTGAAGTGCAGTGGCATGATCTGGGCTTACTGCAACCTTCGCCTCCTGGGTTCAAGTGATTTTCCTGCCTCAGCCTTCCAAATAGCTGGGATTACAGGCTTGAGCCACCGCGCCTGGCCAATAAACCCTTTTCAAACTGAACTGACACACAGGATTAAAAGGGAGGAGACCAATTAATTAACAAGTTCTAATATGCACAACTACGCAGTTCTACCACACAGCCTCTTGCTACTTGATGGGTTCCAATAGGAAACATCATCTGTCTTCTTTCTTCACAGGATCTGAAGTTAGAAATAAGCAGAGCCTACAGAACTTGGGACCCATTAAAGATTCACCCAGAACACACAGCAAAGACAGTTAAGGGGCAGTAAACTGAATCGGCAGGCTCTGCAGAAACCGTCTTGTGAAGATACAACTGGAAGCTTTTTAGACAAAAGACTCTGGTTAAATTCTGTTACTCAGGCTACTAATGCAACTGGCAGCTATCCTTCCGGTAGATGAAATCACATCTAATCAGAAGAGGGATGAAGGAGGAGCTGGGAGGATTCTGCTGGGTGGTAAAACTCCTTCTGGGTGGGATGAGGATGGGAAAAATGTGAAAAATCCAAAAGATATATCACTTCCAGTAGATATTTGGACATAAACATTCAGTAAGTTAGAATAATTTGATAATAATTACAAACCAAGGTTGTTTAAATTATCCAACTGTGACTATGATCAGAGAGCAATGACAGTAATTTATTTATTTTCATTATTTTTTATAGAAATGAGGTCTCATTATGTTGCTCAGGCTGGTCTCAAACTCCTGGGCTCAAGCAATCCTCCTGCCTCAGCCTCCCAAAGTACTGGGATTACAGGCGTGAGCCACCATGCCTGGCCAACAACAGTAATTTAATGGCTGAAAGAGGTTAGTTTTAAAAAATGCACTTAAGAGAATGAAATATAATTACTATTATTCATATATAAAAGAAAAACAATAAAGTATATATTTTATACTTACCTATGGACTATATCTAATTTATCCTTCTTAATCAACTAAGGCTTCTTAAAAGCTGACAAACTGATTTCTCCTAACCTGAAAGACAATTTTCTTATACCAGATTTAGAAATTCTGTTTTAGAATTAATTCATTAAAAAAAAAATTTTTGACCTAGAGTCAAATTTTAAGATTCCCTCTGTTAATCAGGTAGCCAGACTCTCCCTAGCTATTCTTGGAGGAGATTAATTTGCTAATCTGTCGTGGAAGCCATAACTCAGAATCCTTCTCTCTCAGGGCTGGGGTTACCGCACTTCCAATGCTGAACTAAGCTATCTAGAATTTTAGTTTTCTGTCCAGCAAAGTGAAAACTGAAAAAGGCCGGGCGCGGTGGCTCAAGCCTGTAATCCCAGCACTTTGGGAGGCCGAGACGGGCGGATCACGAGGTCAGGAGATCGAGACCATCCTGGCTAACACGGTGAAACCCCGTCTCTACTAAAAAATACAAAAAAACTAGCCGGGCGTGGTGGCCGGCGCCTGTAGTCCCAGCTACTCGGGAGGCTGAGGCAGGAGAATGGCGTGAACCCGGGAGGCGGAGCTTGCAGTGAGCTGAGATCCGGCCACTGTACTCCAGCCTGGGTGACAGCGAGACTCTGTCTCCAAAAAAAAAAAAAAAAAAGAAAACTGAAAAAGACACATGAATGCCTCGTAAAAAAATCATTGACGTTTCATATTTACTTAACTGTAATGTTTGATGATCATCAGGATCTTAGAACATTTCATTGCGTATTCCACTCTCAAGTACTTAATGATCTGTACTCAAATATTTGATAAGATGCATTTAAATGAACTCTGTGATTCCTGTGTGGCTGTGGGCCTCCCCAAAAGGAATAATCCTTTTAAAATAGGACTAATTACACTCTATAATTGATCTCTACAGTGTAATGTGTTTTTCATTTCACCCATCCCCTGTCCAGTACCTAGTAAACTGCCTAAGTTGTCCCAAGGAAAACTGATTTTATTTTTGGAATATGAGTTAATTAATTAAGGAGTCAGAGAAAAGAAAAATTATTGGCACATAAGTAAAATCAGCAGTTTAATGAACAATCATTTCACCCAGTCATTGATAGACATATTAAATGACCAACTGTCTAAATTTGCCTGGGAGTTTGCTAATTTTTAAAAACAACTAACCAAAAAACAAAGGGCCCCAGGAAATATCCTGGCCAGCCTGGAGGCTGGCCTCTGTGCCACATTCCTGCCAACGCTCCAGATGGCTGCCGTACATGCTCATGATGTCATGTTGTACAAGCTACACCAATAAATGAGCAGTTTTGTTAGTGGCTTAGAGCAGGTCAGCCAGGAGTTATTTTCAGTCCAGGCTCCTAAGAGGCAAATCTCATGACTCACCTGGGTCATGGAGGCTATCACATGCAGGACTACTCATCACCTCCCAGGGATTTTCAGCCCTGTCCGTACATTAGACTCTCCAAGGAGTGTTTAAAATAAATTACAGATACTTGGACTCCACCCCAGACCAAATGAATCAGAATCTCTGGGGAATGGGGTTCAGGGATCAGTATTTTTTGAGATGGAGTTTCGCTCTTGTTGCCCAAGCTGGAGTGCAATGGCACGATCTCAGCTCACCGCAACCTCCGCCTCACAGGTTCAAGCAATTCTCCTGCCTCAGCCTCCCAGTAGCTGGGATTACAGGCATGAGCCACCACGTCTGGCTGATTTTGTATTTTTAGTAGAGATGGGGTTTCTCCATGTTGGTCAGACTGGTCTGGAACTTCCGACCTCAGGTGATTCGCCCACCTCGGCCTCCTAAAGTGCTGAGATTACAGGTGTGAGCCACCATGCCCGGCTGTTTTTTTGCTTTTGTTTTTGTGACACAGAGTCTTGCTCTGTCGCCCAGGCTGGAGTGCATTGGCACAGTCTCAGCTCACTGCAACCTCCGCCTCCTGGGTTCAAGTGATT
>NW_012117932.1:906049-910424 GCF_000951035.1 Colobus angolensis palliatus | reverse complement strand
AGATATATATTTGAGACAGGGTTTCAATATGTTGCCCAGGCTGATCTTCAACTTCTGGGCTCAAGTGATCCTCCCGCCTGGGCCTCCCAAAGTGTTGGGACTGCAGGTATGAACCACCACTCCCAGCCTGTTGTTTCTTAAGCTTCTAACCATCAATCTCCCCTTTTACTCTACACATGCCCTAACGAATCTCAGCTACTCTTGAGCTTCCACCTGCACACTGATAATCAGTCTGTCTCTCTCTTGCTTGCCTATTTTCTCCTGAAAGCCAGTCCAGTACATCCACAAACTTACTAAAAATTTCTACCGAGATGATCTAAAAGCACCTAATCATCTAAAACGGAATCTGTTATCTTTGTTACATCATAATCTCACAAATTCTTCTAAATTTCCTATTTCAAATACCAGCATCTTCCATCAGCCAGCCAAGCTAGAAATATTACCTTTGCCTCCCTTGTCTTTACTTCCCACAATACAACTAATACTATTTTCTTCCCCATGAACACTACTCATTTTTGTTATTTCTTCTTTATTCCCCTTCCATCTGCTTTCCAATTCCAAACTCCATGTAGGTCTGTAGTAACTGCTTTCTAACTGGCCTCCCAGCCTCCAGCCTCCAGCCTCCTTCCCCTCCACCTCTTTCTTTCCTACACACCACTGCCATGGTTCTCTTTCTAAAACATGACCATGATCAAATTATGCCCTTGCTTCAAAATATCAATGATTCACTACCAGGTTTCTTAGGATTCTACATGTGATTCTTCAAAATCTGGCCCTACCCTTCTAGAAAAATTCCTGCCACTTCCAGAATAGTAAGAAAGCATAAAGCATAATGGTCAAGAACATAAGCACATAGTTAGATCATCTGGGTCTGAATCCTGGCTCTGCCATTGATTGGGAGGGGTAAGTTCCTAACCTATCAGTGTCTTGTTTTCTTTATCTGTAAAATGCAGGACAGGGCCAGGTGCAGTGGCTCACACCTGGAATCTCAGCACTGTGGGAGCATAGCTTGAGCGCAGGAGTTTAACAGCAGCCTGGGCAACAGAGTGAGACTCCATCTCTACAAACAACAACAACAAACAAAAAACAAATAAATAAAAAATCAGCCAGGCATGGTGGCACACACCTCTGGTTCCACCTACTTAGGAAGCTGAGATGGAAGGATTACTTGAGCCCAGGAGGTCGAGGCTACAGTGAGCCGTGATTGTGCCACTGCACTCCAGCCTGGGCAACAGGGCAAGACCCTGTCTCCAAAAGGAAATGGGAGATAATGGGGGCTATACTTACCTAAATCATTGGGCTGTTTCTATTTCTGAAGATTAAATAGGAAAAGACATAACTGATACATTCTACAGATTACATAAATATTAGACAAAATTATTATCATCATCCAGCCATAGTAAGTAGTTGCTATTGCATGCACTTTATAATACCCTGGTCTTTGCACTGAGAAAGCCTCTCTCCCCTTTGGAGGTTCAATATTACAGCCTTCAAGATCCAACTCAGAATGCTACCTCCTCTCTAAGTTCTCCCACCTCCCCAAGGCGCTTTGTTACTCTTTCCCTTGGTGCTCTGTAGCCTTAACAAAGGCTACTGTTACACTTAGCACTGTGTATATTTTTATGGACTTGACTCTCCCACAACTAAAGTTTGAGCTCCTAAAGATTAGGGCTGTGTCTCATTAATATGTATATCTTCACCCTATTGCCTTGCACAGTGCCTGATTTAACAGGCACACACCACGGCTTTGCTGAATGAACAGATCTTTGTCCCTCACTTCATAAAGAACTAACGAGCTCGGCTTTGCAGCACATTATTTCCTTGAGAGCCTCAGACCATGTCTTCCCCCGCTTTGTGTCCTAGAAGAATGCACAGCAGACAGGAGCTGTTCAAAATGATTTGCCTGGGCCAGGGCCACAGTGACACATTCAAATCTTTCCCCTTTCGAGTACTATCTGTCTACGAGATTCCTAAAGGGCTGGACTGAATGAGGAAATGTGAACCTTCACATCAAACTATTTATTACAAGGCACTTGAGTGAGACCATAACACTCTGTTTTTTTTTTTTTTTTTTTTTGAGCTAGGTTCTTGCTCTGTTGCCCAGGTTGCAGTGCAGTGGCATGATCATGGCTCGCTGCAGCCTTGACCTCCTGAGCTCAAGCGATCCTCCTGCCTCAACCTCCTGAGTAGCTGGGACTACAGGCACATGCCACCATGCCCATACCCAGCTAATTTTTAAATTTTTTGTAGAGATAAGGTCTCATTATGTTGCCCAGGCCGGTCTCCAACTCCTGGGCTCAAGTGATCTTCCTGGCTTGACCTCCTAAAGTGCTGGGATTACAGATGTCAGCCACCATGCCTGGCCACAATCTTCTACATTTAAAATTTTTGTTATTATTGGACTGGACCCATCAATTTTGGGAGAAAATTCTCAAGGATTAAATGTGTTCACACCTACACCTGGCTGAGACTAGCCTTCCTGGGTTGTTATATAGATGAAGGTAAGGGGAGCAGGGGCAGGTTATTTTGAAGCACTTAGGAAAGGGCTGACTTGGGTGGAACAATGTCCAGTAGGGAGGTACTGCACGTGAGAAAGGCACTGCCTAAAAGTAGAAGTTTGAAACTGAATTGTGCCCTGGCCGGCCCTGACCTCTATACCCCTCCTTCCTCAGGCTATCAGGCAGGTCCCTTAATCCTTTCTAAATGCCTTTTTCAGAAAATGGCCCATGGTGGGGTGGGGTGGAGGAGCTGGGGCGATGGGGTGGGGGAAGAGCTCTAAGTCCCTCCTACACTACTAGCCTCCTTGGAAAAGCTAAGGAGGAAAAGCTAATAGAAAACAAGAACAGATTTCGCTAGACCTGAGTCTTTAACCCCAAAGAATCTGAGGTTAGGGGGAACGATCCTCTCTCTGAAAACCCTCCTTCCATCTATTCCCAGATTTTCAGGCTGACTTGACTGGAAGCCAGTATTGAAAGGTCAAGACGCAGGCTGGGCGCGGTGGCTCAAGACTGTAATCCCAGCACTTTGGGAGGCTGAGGAGAGCAGATCACTTGAGGTCAAGAGTTCAAGACCAGCTTGGCCAACATGCTGAAACCCCCCATCTACCAAAAAAAAAAACAAAACAAAAAAACTAGCCGGGCGAGGTGGTGGGCGCCTGTAGTCCCAGCTACTCGGGAGGCTGAGGCAGGAGAATGGCATAAATCCAGGAGGCGGAGCTTGCAGTGAGCTGAGATCCGGCCACTGCACTCCAGCCCGGGCGACAGAGCGAGACTCCATCTCAAAAAAAAAAAAAAAAGAAAGGTCAAGACACTAGGCTGCACAGCCCGAGTTCCTGCCATAAGACCACTAATCAGCTTTATGACTTCTGACTGTCACCCCACTTCTCCAGAGGTGTCCTCATCTATGGAATGAGGAGGGTTTTTTTGTGTTTTTTTTTGAGATTGAGTCTCACTCTGCTGACCAGGCTGGAGTGCAGTGGTGTGATCTTGGCTCACTGCAACCTCTGCCTCCTGGGTTCAAATGATTCTCCTGTCTCAGCCTCCCAAGTGACTGGGATTACAGACATGCACCACCACACCCAGCTAATTTTTGTATTTTTAGTAGAGATGGGGTTTCATCATGTTGGCCAGGCTGGTCTCAAACTCCTGGCCTCAAGTAGTCCACCCGTGTTGGCCTCCCAAAGTGCTGGGATTACAGGCATGAGCCACCGCATCCGGCCTAAGTTGGCTTACATTCTATCTCAGCTCCTCGTCTGGTCTGGGACTGGAGTCAGGCACCCTGAGGGACAGAGTTGGTCCACAGGCCACATTTTGGGCAGTGCTGCTTTAAATTATTTTCCAGCTTCTGCTTGACCTTCTTGGCCCTCTCTTAACTGCTGAGCCAGCTCTAACTTGAACTAGAAAGCACTTAAAGGAGGTTTTTCTTTTTAAAAGCTTTATGAGATGTCATTTGCATACCATAATTCAGGTATAAGTCAATGGTTTTTCACATATTCAGAGTTGTGCCATCAAAATTTAAGAATATTTTTATCACACCAAAAAGAAACCTTTTTGGTTTCTTTTCGATGATGATACTATTAGCAATCATCCTCCACCTCAAGCCTTAGGTGATCATTAATCTACTTTCTGTGTCTATAGATTGCCTATTTTGAATATTTCATATAAATGGACTGATACAGTATGCGGCCTGTTGAGATGAGCTTCTTCACTTAGCATAATGCTTTCAAAGTGCATCCATGCATTCAAGACTTCATTCCTTTTTTTTTTTTTTTTGAGACAGAGTCTCGCTCTGATGCCGAGGCTGGAGTGCAGGGGCGCAATCTCAGCTCACTGCAAGCCCCGCCTCCTGAGTTCACACCATTCTCCTGCCTCAGCCT
>NW_012117932.1:883009-898304 GCF_000951035.1 Colobus angolensis palliatus | reverse complement strand
AAAAAAAAAAAAAAAAAATCTTAAATTTTATAAAAATAGAAACATATTACATAAATTTTATTTATATATGAAATCTGAATGAACACAGACTAAGGGAATTTCCCTGGTTATATAATTATGGGTCTTGTAAATTTCCTTTTTTTCCACATCTGTATTTTTGTATGATAAATCTGTATTGCTTATGTAAACAAAGTTATTTTAAATAAAAAGAATATGCTTTTTGTTATAAAACTATAAATGATTCTTTAAAAAGTTAAGACTGTTGTCTTTTAAATTTACTTACCAAGAGATTCTCCCCCGCCACTCCTCTGTTGTTAAAAACCACACATCTAAAAACCAGGAAAGCAATTTTTGTTATTTCTACACATGATTCTTGCTCATGACATAATAATCTTACACTGATTTAGAGCACTAAAAGATTTTAAAAATCTATCTCACAGGTATAATGTTTGACAACTTCATCTAAATGCACTAAAATAAAATTCCAGTTCTCTAAATTCCACATGTGGATTCAAATTAGAAAACTGTATACTAAAGTGATGTTAATGTTTCCTACCAAGATTAGAATATTTCTTCCTATGCACATATGTGGGCCTCCAATAAGTGTTTTTAAAACAATTCTAAATACAAGTCAAATTTAAATGTTTTTGCTTTTTTTTTGAGATGTAGTCTCGCTCTTGTCACCCAGGCTGGAGTGCAATGGCATGATCTTGGCTCACTGTAACCTCCGCCTCCTGGGGTTGAAGCGATTCTCCTGCCTCAGCCTCTTTAGTGGTTGGGATTACAGGTGCCTGCCACCATGCCTGGCTAATTTTTCTGTATTTTTAGTAGAGATGGGGTTTCATCATGTTGACCAGGCTGATCTTGAACTCCTGACCTCAAGTGATCCATCTACCTCCGCCTCCCAAAGTGTTGGGATTACAGGCGTGAGCTACTGCACCTGGCCATGTTTTTGCTTTAAACAAAGAAAAAATATATATCCTCTACCCATCGCATTTGTAACATTCATAGGTATCTATTTATATCCTAAGAAACAGCTCTTGTTTCCTTAAGGCTCAGCAAACACGGACGCCAGAATTTTACACGAGGTATAAACATCACAGGTAGAGCTGCAAACAGCCTGGCACCTGAGCTGGTGGGATGGGCCCCATTATGCTACTGCTCACTGTTCAGCTGACCTAGGGAGGAAAGATGATCTTGTGCTTTCTCTTTTGCATCTGCTGGGTAAATGGGCTCAGATCAATGTAGAGGGTTTAGGTCAATGCTGGCTCAAGTACGTACTCGGTGAAAGTTAGCTATTAGTAATAATGGTAGTTGTAGTGTCATGCTGGTTTCAAAAGTTATTTCGTATTTAAAATATTTAACTCTCATTTAACTTTCAGGCAGCCACAGCCCCAGATATGTGTTTTTACCATCCTTAGACAAAATCCTGATTTGTGTCTACACAGGTTCTCACTGATTTAGTGGGTCTATATTCATAAGAATTAAAATTCATTTTGTTTTTGTCTGATTACCTATCCAACCAATCAAGGCCATCTGAGATTCCAAATCTCTTCTTGCAGGGCGCTGCTGAGCACTGTACAGATTCTAAGCACCGATGAACCAACTGCTGTATAGAACATACCCAACTCTGACTCTCTTCTCAGGGAGGTTAGATCTCAAGGCACACCACCTTCATTTAATGTGGTATGCAGGCTATGTTCTTGCAAAGGAATTTTCTTGCAACTGAAAAGTCATATAGAAAACTTTATTAGGCCCAGTTGAAAGAAGATAAATGTTTAGAAACCTCAGAAATCCTATTTGATCAAAAGCTAGAAATACTACATTTTACTGACTCACCTAAGAGAAATCTTTTTTTTTTTTTTTGAGACATGGTCTCACTCTGTCACTCAGGCTGGAGTGCAGTGGCGCAGTCACAGATCACTGCAGCCTCAGCCTCTCATGCTCAGGCAATCCTCCTGCTCCAGCGTGCTGAGTAGCTGGGACCACAGGTGCACACTACCATGGCCGTTAATTTTTTTCTTTTTTTGAGACAGAGTCTCACTCTGTCACCCAGGCTGGAGTGCAGTGGCATGATCTCGGCTCACTGCAACCTCCATCTCCCAGATTCAAGTGATTCTCCTGCCTCAGCCTCCCAAGTGGCTGGGATTACAGGTGCGTGCCACCATGCCCAGCTAATTTTTGTACTTTTAGTAGAGATGGGATTTCACCATGTTAGCCAGGTTGTTCTAGAACTCTTAATCTCAAGTGATCTGTCTCCCCTCAGTCTCCCAAAGGGTTGGGATTACAGGCGTGAGCCACCGTGCCCAGCCAGCCTGGGTGATTGTTAAAAGTTACTTGTAAAAACAGGATCTCACCACGTTGCCCAGGTTGGTCTCTAACTCCTGGGCTCAAGCGATCCTCCTGTCTTGGCCTCCCAAATGCCGGGATTATAGGCATGCATCACCGCGCCCGGCCAGAGAAGTCTTAAATAAACTATAAATACATTCAGAAAAGTCAGAGTAGGCTCAGTGACTCCTGTATCTTTTCTTGTTAAAAACAATGGCAAGATATCTTGATATAAATAAAATTTCAGTTGGACATTTGTATTTACTTGCATAAGCACCTAAATCACACAGGAACCAGTGCTAAAGTTAATTATGACCTTGAAACTTGAAGCTCCCAGTCATTCAGAAAAGAATCACTTTAGAGTACAAACATTAAATACGGATTAAAATGGCTTCTGGAGCAAGATGTCATCATGTGACTGCCAGTGAGAGAAGGCAAGAGCACTAGTGAGGGGAAAGAAAAAGATGATCTGCAAACTCATGAAAAAGCAGCCTACATATCTAGGATTTTCTTCTAAACGGCAGACTGGGATATTTGCGCTTTCCTTCAGACAACTTTGGAAAGTGGATCATAGTTCTGGTAGCTCTTGCTAGAGGAGGAATTGTACTGACCACTCCATAGGGCTTTGTTCCTAACAATGTTCAATCAGTAGCAGTCATCATTGTATACTTGAAGCCTTGGACATGGGGCAGCGAGATAAGGAAGAATGAGGGAGCAAAGCAGCTACAGAGGACAGCAGAAAGAAGGCTGCCATTCTGCCCTTTCCCCCACTCCAGCTGGGAATGAGCAACCAGCTCTTTTCATTTAACCCCTTTGCTACCTTACAGTCATCAGGGAACACTGAGCTAATAGAGTTGGCTGTCAAAGTACTATTGCTAAGGCATTGAGAGGTCTGTTAATCTCTTCTTTTTTTTTTCTTTAGAGATAAGGTCTCACTGTTGCCCAGGCTGGAGTGCAGGGGCATAATCACGGCTCACTGCAGCCTCAATCTCCTAGGCTCATGTGATTCTCAGCCTCCTGAGTAGCTAGGACTACAGGCGCATGCCACCATGCCTGGCTAATTTTTAAATTTTTTTGTAGAGATGGGGGTCTCCCTATGTTGCCCAGGCTGGTCTCGAACTCGTGAGCTCAAAACAATCCTCCTGTCTCAGCCTCCTAAAGTTCTGGATTACAGGTATGAGCCACTGTGCCCAGCCTCTGTTTTTTTATTTTTTTTATTTTATTATACTTTATGTTCTAGGGTACATGTGCACAATGTGCAGGTTTGTTACATATGTATACATGTGCCATGTTGGAGTGCTGCACCCATTAACTCGTCATTTACATTAGGTATATCTCCTAATGCTATCCCTCCCCCCTCCCCCCACCCCACAACAGGCCCCGGTGTGTGATGTTCCCCTTCCTGTGTCCAAGTGATCTCATGGTTCAATTCCCACCTATGAGTGATAACATGCGGTGTTTGGTTTTCTGTTCTTGCAATAGTTTGCTGAGAATGACGGTTTCCAGCTGCATCCATGTCCCTACAAAGGACATGAACTCATCCTTTTTATGGCTGCATAGTATTCCATGGTGTATATGTGCCACATTTTCTTAATCCAGTCTGTCATTGATGGATATTTGGGTTGGTTCCAAGTCTTTGCTATCATGAATAGTGCCGCAATGGATCTAGAACTAGAAATACCATTTGACCCAGCCATCCCATTACTGGGTATATACCCAAAGGATTATAAATCATGCTGCTATAAAGACACATGCACACGTATGTTTTTGTTTTGTTTTTGAGACAGAGTCTTGCTCTGTCGCCCCAGCTGGAGTGCAGTGGTGCAATCTCAGCTCACTGCAAGCTCTGCCTCCCGGGTTCAAGCCATTCTCCTGCCTCAGCCTCCCGAGTAGCTAGGACTACAGGTGCCCGCCACCACATCCAGCTGCTTTTTTGTGTTTTTTAGTAGAGACGGGGTTTCACCGTGTTAGCCAGGATGGTCTTGATCTCCTGATGTCATGATCCACCCGCCTCGGCCTCCCAAAGGGCTGGGATTACAGGCGTGAGCCACCACACCTAGCCACCTCTGTTAAGCTTCTGTAACAGCTCTCTCCAATTAATTTTTACAGTTACCTCAAACAATTCTAAAGGGCATGTATATGAGGGAAATTGTTCTGCAAAGCTTATTTTTTCTACATATTTGAACTATATAAATTTTTTCCTCAAAATATAAAGAAAAGAAATATCAAATAAAGAACCAATCTGGTAAGAAGAACTTTCTGCGACAAGATAACCCATTAACCAGGGAAGCAGGTGGGTGCCCTCTAATGAAGGTTAAATAAAAGGAAAAGACTACCTATAGCACAGAGTTTCTCAATCTTTAGTACTATGGACATTTCAGCCCAAATAATTATTTGTAGCAGTGCTGTCCTGTGCATTATAGGATACTCAGCAGCATCTCTGGTCTCTACCAACTAGATGCCAGTAGCACATGCCCCAGGCATAACAACCAAAAATGTCTCCAGACATTGCCCAATGTTCCCTGGGGGAAAAACTGCCCCCAGGATGAGAACCACTGTCACAGTGAGATGGACTAGAGAGCCTCAAATCTGCTCTGGCTTGAACCCTGGAGGTCAAGGTTGCAGCGCTGTGATCACACCATTGCACTCCGGCCTGGGTGACAGAAGGAGAGCCTGTCTCAAAGAACAAAAACAACAAAAAAGGTAGCAGACTCTGAGCTTGAGCACCTAAGAAAAGCAACGAAACTTACATGGGTTTTGAGTATCTGTCTAGGCCTAGTTTCCATATCTGTAATTTTATCAGGCAATCTGAAATATTTCAGTTCTAAGATTCCCCAAATCTTTGAGTTTAACAATAGAAATGATAATCAGCAAAGGGTAGAATGAGAGGAACATTCAGGGATCAGCTAGTCATATGATTCTGATTTCAGGTAATAAATTATAATTTTTATCTATTTATTTATTTTCTACATATTTATTATCTATAACAACAGATACTGTTTACTAGTGTTTACTATGTGCCAGATCACGTTCTAAGCACTTTACATGAATATTAACATTGGAATAACTCATTTATTCATTCAATAATATTTACTGAGGATTGAATTAGCGCCTGTAGTAGAGAGACAAAATATCAACATAAGGTTCCTGGCCTCAAGGAGGGTACAATCTAGTTAGATTGAAAAGATATGCACCATATTTTCAGTTGAATGACTACAACAAAAGTAATAAAACAAGACAGTATAAGATTCAATGTCCAAGGAGTGGTATAGACAATAAAACCCTATGAAGTCAGGATGGGCAAAATTGATTAAGAAAGGCTTCATAAAAGGTAGACAGATCTTATGTTAGGACTTGAAAAATAGTAAAGATCCTTCGCTGGAGTGCAATGGCACGATCTCGGCTCACTGCAACCTCCGCAACCCGGGTTCAAGTGATTCTTCTGCCTCACCCTCCTGAGTAGCTGGGACCACAGGCACGCACCACCATGCCTGGCTAATTTTTGTATTTTAGTGGAGACAGGTGTCACCATACTGGCCAGGCCGGTCTCGAACTCCTGACCTCGTGATCAACCCACCTCAGACTCCTGAAGTACTGGGATTATAGGCGTGAGCTACCATGCCTAGCGTATTTACCCTTTTTTTAAAAAATTGAGACAGAGTCTCACTCTTTTCCAAGCTAGAGTGCAGTGGTGTGATCTTGGCTCACTGCAACCTCCACCTCCTGGGTTCAAGTGATTCTCCTGCCTCAGCCTCCCAAGTAGCTGGAATTACAGGCGCATGCCATGATGCCTGGCTAATTTTTTGTATTTTTAGTAGAGACAAGGTTTTGCCATGTTGGCCAGGCTGGTCTCAAACTCCTGACCTCAAGTGATCCACCTGCCTCGGCTTCCCAAGGTGCTGGGATTACAGGCCTCAGCCAGGAGGCCTAGCCTCATTCTGTTTACCTTTAACTTACATAGTAAAGGCTTTGCTCACAATTATCTTAAACAAACTTAAGCCTAGTTTCCAACCCATCCATCCTGAAGTTTGAATTAGAGAACCTTAACAGACAAAAAAAAAAAAAAAAAAAAAAAAAGAACCTTAACAGAAAAGTACTTTGTTTTTGTTAGTTTTCAGGTAGAAGGAAAAAAGCAATGGTTTAACATCAACAACAAACCACTATGTCTCCTTTGACCATATGCTGGGAGTCAGGTTCTCTCTAACGTCTAAATCATATATCATATCTCATATCTCACCATTAAATAACTGACAGTTCCCTGGTGACCTGACATAATTCATGACTCTCCCTAAACCTTCAACCTCTACACAAGATAGTAACTGGGACAGGATGGCAAGTGCGCCCTGTGCTTCAGGGATATTCATACTGAAGATACTGAAATGCTCATGTATAGCAGACATGGTAACATCTATGTACTCCCACAAGGAAACTACATGTTTCTGTATCCCAAGAGGTAGATTTGCTTGTACTCGTTCTTTTGAATTATAAACTATTTTCTTTTTTTTTTTTTTTTGAGATGGAGTTTTGCTCTGTCGCCCAGCCTGGAGTGCAATGGTGCGATCTCAGCTCACTGCAACCAACCTCCGCCTCCGGGTTGAAGCGATTATTCTGCCTCAGCCTCCCGAGTAGCTGGGATTACAGGCACCCGCCACCACATCCAGCTAATTTTTTGTAGTTTTAGTAGATACGGGGTTTCACCATGTTGGCCAGGCTGGTCTTGAACTTCTGACCTGAGGGGATCTGCCCACCTCGGCCTCCCAAAGTGCTGGGATTATAGGCATGAGCCACTGCGCCCAGCCTATAAAACATTTTCTACCCTGGCCAGGGAATAGAAGATGAGAAAAGGAAGACATAAACGTTTTCTTTTTTAAGACAGGGTCTTGCTCTGTCACCCAAGCTGGAGTGCAATAGTTCACTGCAACCTCCATCTCCCGGGTTCAACCATCTGGGCCCATTGTAACCTCCACCTCCCAGGTTTAAGCAGTTCTTCTGCCTCAGCCTCCCAAGTAGCTGGGATTACAGGTGCCCACCACCACACCCAGCTAATTTTTCTTTGTATTTTTAGTAGAGATGGGTTTCGCCATGTGGGTCAGGCTGGTCTCTAACTCCTGACCTCAGGTGATCCACCCACCTTGGCCTCCCAGACTGCTGGGTTTACAGGCATGAGCCACTGTGCCTGGATGACATAAACATTTTCTAAAGACCCACTTTGTGCAGGGCGCCCCACCAAGTACTTTACACTTATTTTTTTTGAGACGGAGTCTTGCTTTGTCTCCCAAGCTGGAGTGCAGTGGCACAATCTCAGCTCACTGCAACCTCCACTCCCCAAGTTCAAGCGACTCTCGTGTCTTAGATTCCTGAGTAGCTGCGATTACATGCGCACGCCACTATGCCTGGTAAATGGGGGTTTCACCATGTTGACCAGGCTGGTTTCGAACTCCTAACCTCAAGTGATCCACCCATCTCAGCCTCGCAAACTGCTGGGATTACAGGCATGGGCCCCTGCCCCCCGCCTACTTTACACATTCTAACAACCCTGTGAAGTAGGTGAGAACACTGTGATGAGGAATGTTAAATTAACTGTCCAGGGTCCCTTAGAAAGTGGCAGTTCCAACATCTGAATCCAGCTTGACTCCAAAGCCCAAGCACATTCCTTCATATTACACAGCTTTTCACAAGCCCTGTTATCTGCTAGATCCCATGCTACAGTACCAATGACTTAGATCATTTTGGTACCTAAAGACTCAACTCAGCCTTGTGCCAAACTTCCAGATTTATTTTTATTCTTAGCAGTATTTAAAACTACCTGGCTTTCTGTGGTAGGTTGCAAAAACATCTTGAAGCTCTTCCTTTCAAGAGGCAGAGTCTAGGCCTGGTGTGGTGGCTCAAGCCTGTAATCCCAGCACTTTGGGAGGCTGAGATGGGCGGATCACGAGGTCAGGCGATCGAGACCATCCTGGCTAACACGGTGAAACCCCGTCTCTACTAAAAAATACAAAAAAACTAGCCGGGCGAGGTGGCGGGCACCTGTAGTCCCAGCTACTTGGGAGGCTGAGGCAGGAGAATGGCGTAAACCCGGGAGGCGGAGCTTGCAGTGAGCTGAGATCTGGCCACTGCACTCCAGCCTGGGCGACAGAGCGAGACTCCGTCTCAAAAAAAAAAAAAAAAAAAAAAAAAAAAGAGGCAGAGTCTATTTCCCTACTCTTTGACTCTGGGCTGACCATGTGACTTGCTTTGACGAGTAGCACTGTGGGAGTTCTCAACCTGGGTCTCAAGAGGCCCTGCAGCTTCTGCTTTTGTAATTTTTAAAATTTTTTTTGAGACACAGTTTCGCTCTTGTTGCCCAGGCTGGAGTGCAATTGCGCAATCTTGGCTCACTGCAACCTCCGCCTCCCGGGTTCATGCGATTCTCCCTCAGCCTCCTGAGCAGCTGGGACTACAGGCACACACCACCATGCCTGGCTAATTTTTGTATTTTTAGTACAGATGGGGTTTCACTATGTTGACCAGGCTGGCCTCAAACTCCTGACCTTGTGATCCACACGCCTCAGCCTCCCAAAGTGCTGGGATTACAGGCATGAGCCGCTGCACCCAGGCAAAATCCGGCAACCTTTAAAAGCAACGGACAAAAGGTATGTGCACTGGCAACTCCAGGGCTTATGAGACTCGGTCCTTGGAGTTTCAACCACGTTCTTTTTATTTATTCATTTATTTTTTTGAGACAGAGTCTCACTCTGTCACCCAGGTTGGAGTGCAGTGATGCAATCTTGGCTCACTGCAACCTCTGTCTTCCAAGTTCAAGCAATTCTCCTGCCTCAGCCTCCCAAGTAGTTGGGATTATAAGCATGCACCACCATGCCTGGCTAATTTTTTTTGTATTTTTAGTAGAAACGGGGTTTCACCATATTGGTCAGGCTGGTCTCGAACTCCTGACCTTGTGATCAGCCCACCTCGGCCTTCCAAAGTGCTGGGATTACAGGCGTGAGCCACCATACCTGGCCCCAATTTTTTTTTTTTATTATTTATTTATCAATCTTTTTTGACACAGAGTTTTGCTCTTGTTGCCCAGGCTGGAGTGCAATGGCACAATCTCGGCTCACTGCATCCTCTGCCTCCCAGGTTCAAGCAATTCTCCTGCCTCAGCCTCCTGAGTAGCTGAGATTACAGGTGCCTACCATCACACCTGGCTAATTTTTGTATTTTTAGTAGAGATGGGGTTTCACCATGTTGGCCAAGTTGGTCTCGAACTCCTGACTTCAAGTGATCCACCCGCCTCAGCCTCCCAAAGTGCTGTTATTATATAGGTGTGAGCCACGGCACCCGGCCCACATTGTTTTTTAAAAGCAGTTCTAAGTCTTGGGAGACAGCTCAGGCCAAATCTAGAAGCAGTAATTTAAATATGTACAAAAGGCTTTATGATCTTCTGTACCTTCTGAGGATGACTTTTAGCCCCCCAAAAAAATGGAACCAGGCCGGGAACACTGACTCACGCCTGTAAGTAAGAGACTGCAGTGAACCATGATCATGCCACTGCACTGCATGCTAGGCAATAGAGCCAGATTCGGTCTCACAAAAAAAAAAAAAAAAGGAACCAAGCTTCACATCTAACTGTATGGTGCTTAAACATGGAATGATGATGAATTCCTACTACTGCTAAGCGAATTTCTTGAATATAATTATTATTATTATTATTTTTTTAATTTTATTTTTTGAGACAGAGTCTCGCTCTGTCGCCCAGGCTGGAGTGTAGTGGCCGGATCTCAGCTCACTGCAAGCCCCGCCTCCCAGGTGCACGCCATTCTCCTGGCTCAGCCTCCCGAGTAGCTGGGACTACAGGCGCCCGCCACCTCGCCCGGCTAGTTTTTTGTATTTTTTAGTAGAGACGGGGTTTCACCGTGTTAGCCAGGATGGTCTCGATCTCCTGACCTCGTGATCCACCCGTCTTGGCCTCCCAAAGTGCTGGGATTACAGGCTTGAGCCACTGCGCCCGGCCCTTGAATATAATTCTTGAACTTCATATCATAGTTCTTGAGAGAATGTTACTTCATGGACAAAATAGGCTATTATTTATAAAAGATCAGAATTAACTTGTTAAAATTGAGTTAGCTATTATGGAATTTTCCCCTTTATATCAAACATCAAAATGTTCTTCCTTTCCTTTTTTTTTTTTTTTGCCCAAGTTATCACTCTGTCATCCAGGCTGGAGTCCAGTGGCACGATCACGGTTCACTGCAGGCTCTACCTCCTGGGCTCAGTTGATTGTCCTACCTCAGCCCTGTCAGTAGCTGGAACTATAGGTGCACGCCACCATGCACCGGCTAATTTTTGTAGAGACTAGGTCTCACCATGTTGTCCAGGTTGGTCTTGAACTCCTGGGCTCAAGCAATCCGCTAGCTTTGGCCTTCCAAAGTGCTGGGATTACAGGCTTGAGCCACCGCGCCCGGCCTAAAATTATTTTTTTAAGGTAAACTTACCATCAGCTTTTCACACAAGTGTTTCAAGTTTAACAAAAGATACAACTCTACTTTAAATGCAACTCAGAGTGTTCCATTACAATAATTACCATCAGCTAAAAAAAAAAGTCTGCAGCACAAAAAAGCAGTACCTTTTATAATGACTCTACTTTAAGATTCTAGAGCTGAACTTGAAATTTAAAGTTGCTAAATCACTTGCAAAAAAATTAAATGGTACCTGGTGACTGAGCTTAATAATGATTACTCAGAAAAGCTGTGGCATCATCCAACTGGAGACTAGCCAAGTGCACCTGCAAACTCAGGTGGTCAGAAGAGGCAGAGATCATCTTTGATAAATAGGGATGACCTATAAACTGATTCTGAATATTTTTTGCACTTGGGAGCTGAGCCAGGGTGACAAGATTAGTGAATCCAGGCCCCAGAATGTGCCATGAGGGCCACTGTGTACTCTCTCAGGGGTTTGTAATTGCTGTTCTCCCTCCATAACATTCTCTCCATTGGGGTGTGGTGGGGGGCAGGGCTCAGTCAATGCTCTGATGAGTCTAATTTCATTCATTAATTCAGCCTAAATCTGCAGGGTGCCTACTATGCTAAGTGACATTTCTTGTGAGATGATTCAGTTATGCATCTTCCTGAAAAAAGAGGAAAAAAAGAATGCAGAGAAAAATAATAACTTAAGGGACTGCTTTTCTTTTTTTTTTTTTTTTTTTTTTAAGGGACTGCTTTTCTATGCAAGAAGTACTAAGTATTTCCGAAACAAACATGTAGATATATTTGTACTTCATTTGGAATGGATCAAGCGAAAAAAAAGAAATCATTTACTGGTACCTGTATCCTAATTCTTCACTAAGATGGATCATATGAAGGATATATGACTCCTTGCTTGTTCCAGTGAGGCCAGGCAACAATAAGATAGTAGGTCTCGTGCTGGCATCCATATAACACGTACTGTTATCATTATCAAACCAGTCCAGTGAAATCTGTCCTCCATCTGCAGTTTTAATAAGTTCACTGAAAGGAATAATTCAGAAGACATTACTATTTACATGTTTTAAGTCATGTCTTAATTTTCTGTTTTAATTCTAAACACATGACATTACTTGGTCATCGAAAAATAACATTTTTCCAGCATTCATGAACACATACCCATATCTCGATCTACATATCATTTTCTTTCATTAGAAGGATTTTATGAAGATTAGTACCATCAAGTATTTCCAGCAACCTCCGTACAAGGTCGTATATAAAGATGAACTGCGAATTATTAACATAAATGAATACTTACTCACTACTCTATAACACCCAGCATTCAACCCTTGTTTGATTGAGGTCACTCAACTAACGCGACAGGTAAGTCTGAATAAGTAAAATGCTGATCTAATCTCTGACCACTGCTCTAGCTCTTCGGACTCAATAATGCAGTCTCCCTGTATAGTATACTTCAAGATTTTCTTCTGAAATAATTTAAAGTTATTTCTCACATAGTATTTATAAACTTACAGAATTTTCCCAAACAAACAGTGCAAGTTCCAGGCAACAAAATAAACTCCAGAAGGATAGATGACTAAGGGAAATTAATAACAGGCACCATTTGAATCTGGTTCCTGATAAATCCTGGACCGTATCTTGAACACATCAAGAGCTATTATCATCAAGATCCCATTTGCCTGTCAATAGGAAGTCATTTTACACCAATCAATGGCCCAAAACCCAAATTAAGAGGCATCCTTCTCGCCCCACTCCCACCCCCAGTATCTGCTACATATCAATGAATGAATGCAGATCATCAAAGGATCTGGGTCTTTTTGACAGATGTATGACAAACTGCGAGACAGTAATCCCCAAACACTTCTCTCATCCTAAAAATAAACTATTTACATCAGGTCGGGGTTAGGGCGGGGACCAGGAGGCAAATACCTGAGTATTTTCCTGCAGCTGGGGGTGGAGTCGGGGACATACCCTCCATTTTCATTCCCTCTTTCTGTTCTATGTACTTCCTAAAGCAGAGATTCTATTAACCAAGAACTGGGAATCAGCAAACAAACAAACAAAAAACTGTGATTTTGCAGAAATGACTGAAAACGGAAATTCACTTACTTCCTGTACTGCACCGGGGGCTTCGAAGTGATGAAAGGTCTAAGCAGGGTCTGTCCTCGACTCTCCCAGCACCAGACCGTCGGGTAGTACGTTTCTGTCACCACGGGACAGTGGTCTTGAAGGAAGCGGCTGAAACTCTCACCCCCCGTCACTAACTGGGGTTTCTGAAGGGAAAAGCAGTATCAGAGAAGGGCCCAGAGCAAAGTTTCTGCCAACCGTAAACCAGAAACCGGTAAAGACTTGTCGCTCGCGCGCGCGCTCCCTCCGATTACATCTCTTTCTGGTGGGCTGACGCAAAGAATTCACAGTCACAGAGGACTGAAACGGGGGTTTCGCCAAAGCCCCGAGGGGAAGGCAATTGTTTGTTTGTTTTTACCTCCGCCTCCCAGGTTCAGGGGACTCTCCTGCCTCAGCCTCCCGCGTAGCTGGGATTGCAGGCGTCCGACACCACGCTGGGCTAATTTTTTGTAATTTTAACGGGGGTTTCACCGTTTTGGTCAAGCTGGTCTCGAACTCTTGGCCTCAAGTGATCCACCCGCCTTGGGCTCCCAAAGTGCTGAGATACAGGCGTGAGCAACCGTGCCCTGCCGGAGTCATTTTCAAAAGCGCCACGGCATTCCCGAGTGCGCCGCCGGCTTCGCGATCGGCGACCCGGCAGCGCCGCAGCGCGGAGGTCAGCAGGGTCTAGGCTGCGCTCCCAGGACCGCCCGGCCGGGACCCCCAGGGAGCTGGCGAATGGGCGGGAACTGTCGGATTTCCCGCTCGTGCTCGTGGCGACCGCTCAGGAGCAGCTCGCCGCCTGTCCCCGGGGCTGCCGACCTTCCCTGGCCGCACAGCCTCACACTGCGCCTGCGACCCTCGCTCCCGGCCCAGCAGCCCGCGGCCCTGCGCCACCCCCGGCTCACCTTGGCAATGCTGCTCAGGTAGTAGCAGGCATAAGCGACGCTGAAGCCCAGGATGAGGGATAAGCCCACCCCCGAGCCAAAGAACCCCACCCGGACTTGGTGCTCCAGGTAGAGGGAGAGCTCCCGGGACAACATCCGCAGGTCCATGGCCAGGCGCTGCATGACCCCTGGAGCGCTGCGCGCCGGTGCTGCGGCGGGAGGAGAGCCGGCCGGCGAGCGGGCGAGAGCGGGCGCGGCGCCGCCGCCTACCCCCGACTACAGCGTCTCCTGCGGGGCGGAGCGGCCCAGGGAGGCGTAGCCTGAAGCTTCGACCGCCGCCAGCTCCGCCCCGGCTTCCCGGAGCCGCCCCCACTGCCAGCCACTCAGGAACCTTCCAGAAGCGCGGTTCCAAGACCGGCCACCGGGAGGGCGGGCGGATCGGGGTCTCCAAGCGAGGTCGCGGTCGGCGACGTTGAGTCCCCAAGAGTGGGCGGAGAACTGAGCCGACTTCGGAGATGGAGACCGGCCAGGCAGCGCCGGTTAAGGTCCCGCACCTGCTGCCCCAGTGACCTTGAATGATTCCGCTCTGCGGCGGGTGTCCCTAAACTAGAGGTTTAGAGTGCCAGGGAAGTGTGCCTTGCGTTCAAAGATTTGGGGAGTTAATGCCAAAGATATGTTAGCAGATAAGAATCCCACATCCCCTAGACGTTTGCGTTGGTCCTCAAGACTATGGAAAGAGAAAAAATATTCTATGAACGTTCAACAGTGAGGACATCACACTCGACTCTGAATCACTCTGTGAATCTTTTTAGTTGCTAAGTGCCACTTAAATGGGAAGTGGTCTCTGAAAATAAATGAAAAGGTCTAGAATAGTAACCGGGTTCAATTGTTAAAAGCTTATTTGTGGTTCATTAATGCTTTGAATTTAGAGACTTACGGAAATTCACACCAATTACCTAATGTACGGACAAGGAACCGTTTATGAAGTAGGGTCTCCTAGGCTTATTTATGGCAATATGATAAGTCAGTGTACTTACGAGTATCTGAAATGGTTAGAAGATTTAATAGCCTATGCCTATTATTATGAACTCCTCCCTCTGAGAGGTATGAAGAGTGGCAAGACTTAAACAGACGAAAGAAGGGAAAGTCCTGTCTAGATTATGAAAAATGTCACAGGATTTTAAATTAATGATGTAACTTAGATGAGGACATGAGACGGGCCAGAAGTGAGCAATTTATTTGGTTTTGATTTGGTCATTGCAACTTGGTGGTTGGCTGCAGCACGCAAAATAATTCAATTTACCTTTATTGAGCCTGTTTTTTTCTTGTTTTAATAATCTGTAGCATAACAATTTCGACTTTATAGAGTTCCTAAGAGGACAAAATAGTGTATGTAGTGGACTCCCCGTGAGCAGAAGTAATTTTCATGCTCTGGCTCTCACACCTGGGCGCACATAGCAAACGTGAATGCATATGCTGCTTGCCATCCTTGAAACTTCCTAGCATTCATAA
>NW_012117932.1:878188-881648 GCF_000951035.1 Colobus angolensis palliatus | reverse complement strand
AACTACTATTTTGGCTGGGCGTGGTGGCTCACGCCTGTAATCCCAGCACTTTGGGAGACTGAGGCAGTTGAATCACCTGAGGTCAGGAGTTCAAGACCAGCCTGACCAACATAGTGAAACCGCATCTCTACTAAAAATACAAGGAAATTAGCTGGGCATGGTGGCGAGGGCTTGTAATCCCAGCTACTCGGGAGGCTGAGATGGGAGAATCGCTTGAATCTGGGAAGGCGGAGGTTCCAGTGAGCCGAGATAATGCCACCGTACTCCAGCCTGGGCGACAGAGAGAAACTCTGTCTCAAAAAAAAAAAAAAAAAAAAAAAAAAAAAACAAAAAAAAAAAAAGCAAGAAACTATTATTCCCGATTTATACATGAGGAAATGAGAGCTCGGAAAGTTTCATTCATTCACTCAACCAGTTTCTTCTTGGGTGATTACAGGGCACTGAGGATCCAATGATAATAAAACTTAGAGTCTAGTGTGGCAACAGAGGAGTAAGCAATTACATTACAAAAAGTGTGGTGTCTGGGGGTGGTTCCAGATGCAGCAGGCGCACAGGATTCTTAGTAGCAAACAGCAAAAATCAATTTGGGCTTACCATATGCAGAAAGGAACTTTAGTACAATGGCATTTAGTAGCTGATGAAACTCCACAAGGGCCAGAGAACAAGGCTTGGAAGTTAGGAACAATGCCTTTAAAAGTCATGGTGCTGGTCCTGTGATGACAATACTCCTGCTCTCTCTAGGCTACACGCCATGGATTTGGCATCCAGACCAACTACACTGGGCACAAGGCTGTGTTCTAAATCCCTGACACTGTTGCCTCTGGAAACAGGGTGTTACCACCTCTGCCCCCTCACTACAATGGATTATCCCTGCTTCTTAATTTCACTGTATCCTTATTTATTCAAAGTCTGTTGTGAATGGAACTGACTGGTGCAGTCTAGGTTGTTTCTCAGCTTCCTCCCTGCTGTGGAGGTAGGAAAACAAATACCTGGCATTTTCAGTGTCTGTGGTGGGGCATGGATGCTGCTTCATTTGGTGAAGAGTCCCCAAACACAGATGAAGGTTCAGATGCTGGGCAGTCAATAAGAATGCAAATGTTTATTTACTTCAAGCATGTCATGGAGCAACTTAGCCACATCCAACAGTCTAGGGAAGATCAGAAAAGACTTCCTGAGAGATGTGAGCAAAGACCTAGATAAGAGATGAAGGTATAGAGTTTGTATAGGCTGATTGAACTGCATGTGCAAGGATCTGAAGATGGAAGCAAATAACAAGTGAAATAAGTTTGCACAGCAAATGAGTGGGGTTTGAACCAAATACTGGGTGCTTCCAAAACCTGTTTTGGTAATTACAAAGCCAATGACTTTCCTCACAAGAGCTCACGACTTGTGTCACTTTGGTATCATAATCTTTCTTTCTTTTCTTTCCTTCCCTTCTTTCCTTCCTTCCTTCCTTCCTTCCTCCCTCCCTCCCTCCCTCCCTTCCTTCCTTCCTTCCTCTTTCTCCCTTCCTTCCTTCCTTCCTCTTTCTCCCTTCCTTCCTTCTTTCCTTCCTTCTCTCTCTCTCTCTCTCTCTTTCTTTCTTTTTTTTGACAAGGTCTTGCTGTGTCACTCAGGCTGGCATGCCATAGTGTGATTATGGCTTACTGCAGCCTCAACCTCCCAGGCTCAAGTGATCCTCCTGCCTCAGCCTCCCAAGTAGCTGGGACCCATGCCACCATGTCTAGCTAAGTTTTTTCTTTTTTGTAGAGATTGGGTCTCTCTGTGTTGCCCAGGCTGGTCTCGAACTCATGGGCTCAAGCAATCCTCCTGCCTTGCCCTCCCAAAGTGCTGGGATTACAGGTGTGAGCTACTGCGCCTGGCCTCACCCAAGTCTTTACAATCCAATGCCGTTATGTTTATTCTTGAATGTACTCTGTTAGCATTATCACAAAAACCAAGATACAGTCCTAGTTTCTGCGATTTTAGCACAGTGCTTATACAGGAAGCTATGTTTGTTTTTTAAAATCCTGATCAAGTCTGTAGTTGAAGCAACAGACCTAAAGCAGCAGAGTTGACCTTTATAGGTTGGTATAAAATGCTCATGAAGCTCTTTGCCATTTTTTTTTCTAACTCTATTTGTATGTCAAAGGAGAAATCAGAATTGCATAGAGAATGTGTGGCAGGCAGACCCTAAGGAGACCCCAGTGATCTATCTCTGCCTCCTGGTGCCCTTGTCTTGGAGTGTAGAGAGGACCTGTGATTCACTTCCAACCAATACAATAGAGATAGCAAAGGTAATGGGATGTCAACACTCCTGTGATTACACTATGTTATATAAGACTCCTTAGCAGACTGAAGCTAGACTGTCCTTTCAGCCTTGAGGAAGCAGCCATGTGAACTGCCCCGGAGAGAGTCACACAGCAGCGAACCGTAGGCAGCCTCTGGGATCTATGGGTGGCCTCCATCAAACAACTGCAAAACACTAGTGTCCTGAGTCCTGCAACTGCAAGGAAATGAATTCTGACGACAACCTGAATGAGTGTGGAAGGAGATTCTTTCCCAGTCAAATCTCCAGATGAAAGTACAGCATGGCCAACATTTTAACTTCAGCCTTGTGAGCCCCTGATTAGAGGACCCAGTTAAGTTGTGCCTGGACCTGTGACCCAGGGGAACTGCCAGATAAGAAATGTGTTGTTTGAAGCTGCTAAGTTTGTGGTAATTTGTTATGCAGCAATAGAAACCTAATAGATAATATAAAAGGGTCCTACAAAAACATTTAAAGATTAATAAATATTAATGGCTCATTTTTTTTTGCCCACCAATGTATGTATTTTAGGACTATTTTATATTTTTTATTATTATTTTTTGAGATCAGGTCTTGCTTTCTCACCCAGACTGGGGTACAGTGGTGTGAACCCCTCTTGTTGTAGCCTTGAATTGGTCTTGGGCTCAAGAAATTCTCCCCACTCAGCCTCCTGAGTAGCTGGCCTACAGGTGTGCATTACCATGCCCAGCTTATTTTTTTGTTTTTGTTCTTGTTTTCATAGAGATGGGGTCTTGCTATGTTGCCCTGGCTGGTCTTAAATTCCTGGCCTTAAGCAATCCCCCCCATCTCGGCCTCCCAAAGTGCTGGGACTACAAGCCTGAGCCACCAAGCCCATCTGGAATATGTTTAATAAATTAAAGATTTCTGGCCAGGTGCGGTGGCTCACGCCTGTAATCCCAGTACTTTGGGAGGCCAAGGAGGGTGGATCACAAGGTCAGCAGTTTGAGACCAGGCTGGCCAATGTGGTGAAACCCCGTCTCAACTAAAAATACAAAAATCAGCCAGGTGTGGTGGTGGGTGCTTGTAATCCCAGGTACTTGGGAGACTGAGGCAGGAGAATCACTTGAACCCGGGAGGCTGAGGTTGCAGTGAGCCGAGACCATGCCATTGCACTCCAGCCTGGGTGACAGAGCGAGACTCTGTCTCAAAAGA
>NW_012117932.1:877099-877863 GCF_000951035.1 Colobus angolensis palliatus | reverse complement strand
AAAAAAACAACTAATTGTAAAGGCATATATCACATGAAAAGATATGTAGCTAAACGTAAGAAAGGCCAAAACCTTTGTTTTTCTTTGAGACGGAGTCTCACTCTGTCACCTAGGCTGGAGTGCAGTGGTGTGATCTCAGCTCACTGCAACCTCCATCTCCCGGGTTCAAGCAATTCTCTGCCTCAGCCTCCTGAGTAGCTGGGATTACAGGCACCTGCCACCATGTCCAGCTAATTTTTGTAGTTTTAGTATAGATGGGGTTTCAGCATCTTGGCCAGGCTGGTGTTGAACTCCTGACCTCAGATGATCCACCTGCCTCGGCCTCCCAAAGTGCTGGGATTACAGGCGTGAGCCACTGCACCCAGCCAGTAAGGCCAAAACATCTAAGATGTAATGGAAGACAAGTTTTGTTGTTGTTTTTAGTAATTTCAACTTTTATTTTAAATTCACAGGGTACATGTACAGGTTTGTTACACGAGTAAATTGCATGTCACTAAGGTTTAGGGTGTGGATCCCCTCACCCAGGTAGTGAGCATAGTACCCAATGGGTAGTTTTTCAACCCATGCCTCCCTCCGTTCCTCCACCCTCCAGTATTCCCCAGTGCCTGTTGTTCCCTTCTTTATGTCCATATGTACTCAGTGCTTAGCTACCACTTATAAGTAAGAATACACAGTATTTGGTTTCTGTTTCTGTGTTAATTTGCTTAGGATAATGGCCTCTAGCTGCATCTGTGTTGCTGCAGAGGACATAATTTTTTTCTTTT
>NW_012117932.1:868949-876149 GCF_000951035.1 Colobus angolensis palliatus | reverse complement strand
TTTTTTGGATTTTTAGTAGAGATGAAGTTTCATCATGTTGGCCAGGCTGGTCTGGAATTCCTGCCCTCAAGTGATCCACCCACGTTGGCCTCCCAAAGTGCTGGGATGAGAGGTGTGAGCCACCACACCAGGCCCCAGTGTCCATTTTTTTTAATTACACAGGAAATTCGTTAAGTCACATTCCTTACATGATGAAATTTGGAGAAAATATTTAATATGAGCACAAACAGAGCTATCATGCAGGCTTGTTTGCAGCTGTGAACTTGCCCAGTGTAACAAGATGTTAGGTACTGCTTTCCCTCCTTATGTGGAATTGCTGAATGCAGTTCATATCCATGCACAGAGGACTCAAATACCAAAAGCTGCACATCTACACTGATCTCCAGGGTTTAGTAAGAAATGTCTGAGCTGGCCAAATCACCCAAAGCCGTCACTCTAGGTGCCTCCTCCTCCTCCCTGCCTACATAACAGACTAGAGAGGGAGAGATTAGCAGAGTTTTGGATTGTTGGACTGGGAGTTTCATTGCAAATGTCCCCTTTGCAGAAAGTGCACAAATGCTAGATCTCTTGGTGGTGAATATATGAGTTTCATGCTGGGAGCAGGCAGGATAGGTCATGGGGAACAGGTAGTGTGAAACAGGTGGATCGACACACCTCCACACTGCATAATTTCTGGAAGACCCACTCCTGCTCAGTATATTTGAATTAGTTCCCCCATGTCTGTCTCCACAGCTTCTTTCTTCTCCAGGAGTCTCCTTCTCCAGGGGCCCTGGTAGTTAGTCTCAATGTTGGCCGTCCAGTGCACTACAACTCTCTTGCATAGTCTCCTCTCATGCTGAATCTGGGTTGGTCTTGTGATCTGCTTTACCAATAAAAGGAGTTGGAAATGACACTGAAATTTCTGAAACTAGGTCATAAGTCTTGTGGTTTCCAAGTTGACTTTTCACAACATGCAGTCTAGGGAAACCAACTGCCATGTAAGTTGTCCTACTACTCTGGAACCAGCGCGCTGTGAGGCTGCTCATATTGAAATACCTGATCAGGAGCTTTCTGCTCTATCAGCTGCTACTGGAGAGGAAAAATAGCTGTGTGTCCTCATTATCTCAATTATGGTAGCTTAAAAGACAAGATGATGAGAATTGCAGAGCTTTGGCCCTAGCTCATGAAAAGGTAGTAAATTGGGGGGATCACCATGGAGCATCATGGCAGACAGGAGACAAGACTAGATTGCAGCTCCCACTTGGACAGCAGTGTGTGGAGTCTTGCTTCGTGAACTTTTGCTCCAGAACTACTCAGGAATAAATCAGAAAGCTGAGAGAACCCATGAACCCTCTGGAGAAAGTGGCTTGCTCCTGTAGGACCCAGGAGACACCGCAAATAGTGTGCTGGTATCCACAGCTGAGAGACCCACAGACGGCTCATATCACAGGACTCTGTACAGACAACCACAGTACCAGCCCGGAGCCTGGTAGACTTGCTGGGTGGCTAGATCCAGAAGAGAGATAACAGTCACTACAGCTTGGCTCTCAGGAAACCACATCCCTAGGAAAAGGGGTGAGTACTACATCAAGGGAACACCCTGTGGAACAAAATATCTGAACAACAGCCTTCATCCCTAGACTTTCCTTCTGACAGAGTCTACCCAAATGAGAAGGAACCAGAAAGCCAACTCTGGTAATACGACAAAACAAAGTTCTTTAACACCTCTAAAAAACCACACTAGCTCAGCAGCAATGGCTCCAAACCAAGAAGAAATCCCTGATTTACCTGAAAAAGAATTCAGAAGGTCAGTTATTAAGCTAATCAAGGAGGCACCAGAAAAAGGTGAAACCCAATTTAAGGAAATTAAAAAAAAAAAAAAAGATACAAGAAATGAGGGGAGAAATCATCAATGAAATAGATATCATAAATAAAAAGCAATCAAAACTTCAGGAAACAATGGGCGCACTTAGAGAAATGCAAAATGCTCTGGAAGGTCTCAGTAATGGAGTTGAACAAGCGGAAGACAGAACTTCAGAGCTCAAAGACAAGGTTTTCCAATTAACTCAATCCAACCAAAACAAAGAAAAAAGAATAAGAAAATATGAACAAAGCCTCTAAGAAATCTGGGCTTATATTAAATGACCAAACTTAAGAATAATTGGTGTTCCTGAGGAAGGAGAGAAATCTAAAAGTTTGGGAAACATATTTGGGGGAATAATCAAGGAAAACTTCCCTGGCCTTATTAGAGACCTGGACATCCACATACAAGAAGCACAAAGAACACCTGGGAAATTCATCGCAAAAAGATCATTGCCTAGGCACATTGTCATCAGGTTACCTAAAGTTAAGAAGGAGGAAAGAATCTTAAGAACTGTGAGGCAAAAGCACCAGGTAACCTATAAAGGAAAACCTGTCAGATTAACAGCAGACTTCTGTTGCTGGGAAGCCAAATGTAGGAGAATGAAACTGGATCCTCATCTCCCACTGTATTCAAAAATCAACTCAAGATGGATTAAGGACTTAAATCTAAGACCTGACACTCTAAAAATTCTGGAAGATAATATTGGAAAAACCCTTCTAGGCATTGGCTTAGGCAAGGATTTCATGACCAAGAACCCAAAAGCAAATGCAATAAGAACAAAGACAAATAGCTGAGACTTAATTAAACTAAAGAGCTTTTGCACAGCAAAAGGAACAGCCAGCAGGGTAAACAGACAACCCACAGACTGGGAGAAAACCTTCACAATCTATACGTCTGACAAAGGACTAACACCCAGAATCTACAATGAACTCAAACGAATTAGCAAGAAAAAAAAAACAAACAATCCCATCAAAAAGTGGACTAAGAATATGAATAGACAATTCTCAACAGAAAAAATACAAATGGCTAAAAGACATATGAAAAAATCCTCAACATCACTAATGGTCAGGGAAATGCAAATCAAAAACACAATGCGATACCACCTTACTCCTGCAAAAATGGCCATAATCAAAAAATAAAAAATAGTAGATGTTGGCAACGATGTGGTGAACAGAGAACACTTCTACACTGCTGGTGGGAATGCAAACTAGTACAACCACTATGGAAAACAGTGTGAAGATTCCTTAAAGAACTAAAGTAGAACCATCATTTGATCCAGCAGTCCCACTACTGGGTATCTATCCAGAGGAGAAGTCATTGTACGAAAAAGATACTTGCATACGCATGTTTATAGCAGCACAATTCACAATTATAAAAATGTGGAACCAACCCAAATGCCCATCAGTCAGTGAATGAATAAAGAAACTGGTATTTATATACAATGGAATACTACTCAGCCATAAGAAGGAATGAATTAATAGGATTTGCAGCCCCCTGGATAAGATTGGAGACTTATTCTAAGTGAAGGGACTCAGGAAGGTAAAACCAAACATTGAATGTTCTCATTCATAAGTGGGAGCTAAGCTATGAGGATGCAAAGGCACAATAATGACACAAGAGGCTTTAGGGACTCAGGGGGGAAAGAATGGGAAGCGGGTGAGGGATAAAAGACTACCAGTTGGGTGCAGTGTATACTGCTTGGGTGATGGGTGCACCAAAATTTCACAAATCACCATTAAAGAACTTACTAATGTAACCAAACACCACCTGTTCCCCAATAACCTTTGGAAATAAAACATTAAAAAAAAAAAAGAAAGAAAAAAATACTTGATCACCTCCCAGCTGTTTCTGCCAACCCAGCTGAAGTGTCAGACATGTGAGTAAAGAAGCCACCTTGGAATGTTCAGCCTGGTGAAATCTGTTAGATGACTTTGGCCTCAGACGTCATCTGACTGCAAACACACAAGAGACATCAAGCAAGAACTGCCCAGTGGAGTCCCGCCACCCTACAAAACTCTGAGAGAGACTGCATTGTTGTTGAAGTAACTGAGGTTTGACTGAGTTCTTAGGCATCAATAGTTAACCAAAACGATGGCCAACTATCTTGGGTGAGATACTGGCAAGACAGGTTCAAGTTCAGGCACCTTCCTTGGTGTTAGGAGACAAAGGACCAAGTGGGGCTGGGTACAGTGGCTTGTGCCTGTAATCCCAATGCGTGGGGAGGGTTATGTGGTGAGGCCAAGAGTTCAAGACCAGTCTAGGCAACATAATGAGACCCTCGTCTCTATAAAAACAATTTTAAAAAATTAAATTTGTTTTTAAAATGGCAGCTCACGCCTGTAATCCCAGCATGTTAGGAGGCCAAGGCAGGCAGATCACTCTAGGTCGGGAATTTGAGACCAGCCTGACCAGCATGGAGGAACCCTGTCTCTACGAAAAATACAAAATTAGTCAGGAGTGGTGGCGCATGCCTGTAATTCCAGCTACTCGGGAAGCCAAGGCAGGAGAATCGCTTGAACCCAGGAGGCAGAGGTTGCAGTGAGCCAAGATCATGCCATTGCACACCAACCTGGGCAACAAGGGCAAAACTCTGTCTCAAAAACAAACAAACAAAAAATAGCCAGGCATGGTAGCTACTTGGGAGGCTGAGGGTGGGAGGACTGCTTGAGCCCAGGAGGTTGAGGCTGCAGTGAGCTATGATTATATCACTGCATTCCAACCTGAGTGATAGAGTGAGACCTTGTCTGTAAAGAAAAAAAGGACCATATGAAATCATATAAGTCAGTAATTAATTTTTATTGTATTTTAAATACTAGCCTCAATAGATTAGAAGTACTAAAAGTCTTTGAAACGGACTTTAAAAAAATTTTTTTTCTGAGATGGAGTCTCGCTCTGTCACCCAGGCTGGAGTGCAGCTGTGTCGTCTCTGCACACTGCAACCTCTGCCTCCTGGGTTCAAGCGATTCTCCTGTCTCAGCCTCCAGAGTACCTGGGACTATGGGCATGTGCCACCATGCCCGGTTATTTTTTACTTTTTATTTTTTTATTTTTAGTAGAGACGGGGTTTCACCCCATTGGCCAGGCTGGTTTGGAACTCCTGACCTCATGATCTGCCCTCCTTGGCCTCCCAAAGTGCTGGGATTACAGGTATGAGTCACTGCGCCTGGCCCAGTCTTTCCTTGTTTTTATTTTTATTTTTTATTTTGAGATGGAGTCTTGCTCTGTTGCCCAGCCTGGAGTGCAGTGACAGGATCTCGGCTCACTGCAACCTCCACCTCCTGGGTTCAAGCAATTCTCCTGCCTCAGCCTCCCAAGTAGCCGAGATTACAGGCTCCTGCCACCATGCCCTGCTAATTTTTGTATTTTTAGTAGAGACAGGGTTTCACCATGTTGGCCAGACTAGTCTTGAACTCCTGAACTCGTGATCTGCCCGCCTCAGCCTTTCAAAGTGCTGGAATTACAGGTGTGAGCCACCATGCTCACTCCTTTCCTTGTTTTTATGACCTTGACATGCTTGAAGAAAACTGGTCAGGTATCGTGTAGAATGCCTCTCAATCAGGGTTTGTCTGATATTTTTTCTCATGATTGGAGTGCTTATGGGTTTTTGGAAAGAATACCTCAAAGGTAAAATGCCTTTCTTATCACACTGTATGAAGGTGTACCTAAGAGCCACATGACATCACAGGAATGTTCACCTTCCTCACTTGGCTAAAGCAGCTGTTGACCAGGTTTCTCCACTGTAAAGTTACTATTTGGAAGAGAGTCACAAGTCTAGCACACTCTTAAGAGGGAGGTAGCAGAAATTAAGCTCTACCTCCTGGAGGAGAGAGTATCTACATATATATTATTTGGAATTCTTTTATGAGGAATATTTGTCTCTTCTCCCCATTTATTTATTTATCCAATCTTTTACTTGTATCAGTATAGACTCAATGTATATTTACTTTATAGTTGGATCATAATCCAAAACTATATTATTTTGTTTTTCGAATTCTTCCAGCTTTTGCCTTTGGAATTTCTTTTAGGTTGGCTTCTATGTCCCTTTGACATGCCCCATAATTTTGTTTTCTTAAGCAACTCCTTGCTTTCTGATACTTTGTGGAGCCTGATGCTCCAGGCTCAGCTTGTATTTTCCCTATCTCAGGCCTAGAATCAGCCATGTCACCAAGGAGCCCTGGTTTCCCTTATTGCAGAATGATATTCAGAAACCAAGATGTGGGTTCTGAATGTGCTCACTGCTACTGGATATCACTGCTTTTCGGGCCTCTCAGTCAACAGAGCTAGGTAATATATGTGTGTATATTAAACCATGTGTATATACATATCTGTAATTGGTTTTTATGAATCCACATCTGTTTATAAAGTAAGCTAAACATAAATTCAGAGCATAAATTTTTTTTTTTTTTTTAAGAGATGGGGTCTCCCTACGTTGCCCACACTGGTCCTGAACTCAAGGGATCCTCAAGTCTCGACCTCCCAAAGTGCTGGGATTACAGGCATAAGCCACCATGCCCAGTCCAGAGCATAACTCTTATGTGAACTCCCTCAGGGATTTTAGGAGGGACTAAACCTCTTAGCAAAGGTTTTGATATTTTATTTTTGATTTTTGGTTAAAGTAACATTCTATCTGTGGCTGATCTGAGTACAGTGGTGTTTACAACTAATTGATCATAATCAGTTACGGAAGAAACAGATTTCTTTGTTTCTTCTTTACTCCCACTGCTTCACTTGACTAACCTTAAAAAAATTCTATCTGTGATAGGATACAGACTCTATCCTTATCTTCCTCAAGTCTATGTCAAAACAGCAACAGAAATCAGAAAGAATACAGAGTGGTTTATAATTACAGAGAATGCCAAAACTGAAAATCATAACATATACATTTAACGAAAAAAAATTTAGGTTACATTCAATTAAAAAATACATTAGAGTCAGCTGGGTGTGGTGGCTCATGCCTGTAATCCCAGCACTTTGGGAGGCTGAGGCGAGTGGATCACTCGAGGTCAGGAGTTCGAGACCAGGCTGGCCAATACGGACCTCATCTCTACTAAAAATACAAAAATTAGCCAGGCTTGGTGGCACGTGCCTGTAGTCCCAGTTACTCAGAAGGCTGAGGCACAAGAATTTCTTGAACTGTTGGGGCAGAGGTTGCAGTGAGCTGAGATTATGCCACTGCACTCCTGCCTGGGTGACACAACAAAACTCTGTCTCCCTAATCCCCCCAAATATATATATATATATATAAGTCTATTGGATTGTTACAAGAAATGACAAATGTTGACCAGGCACAGTGACTCACGCCTGTAATCCTAGCACCTTGGGAGGCTGAGGCGGGCGGATCACGAGGTCAGGAGATT
>NW_012117932.1:865508-867919 GCF_000951035.1 Colobus angolensis palliatus | reverse complement strand
AAAAAAAAAAAAAAAAAGACGAATGTCATAAATTATTTATTATACCACTGTGACCCCAACCTCAGTTCTAATAGTTATTGCACTATTTGTGGCCCTAATTTTAACACTAACAATTTGATTTTCAATTGATTCATTTCTTTTGGAGCACAATTCTGTGTTAGGAACTGAGGCTGGAGAGTTCAAGATGAAATCTGGAAGGGAAAAAGGTCATGTTGTAAAGGAGGAATGTATATGTGGGGCCCCCTGTGGAGTCCTAGTGAAGAAGCAAGTTGAATTATTTGAAGGCTTAAGAAGTGGTTAAGGCCGGGCGCGGTGGCTCAAGCCTGTAATCCCAGCACTTTGGGAGGCTGAGGCGGGCGGATCAGGAGGTCAGGAGATCGAAACCATCCTGGCTAACACCGTGAAACCCCGTCTCTACTAAAAATACAAAAAATTAGCCGGGCGTGGTGGCAGGCGCCTGTAGTCCCAGCTACTTGGAGGCTGAGGCGAGAGAATGGCATGGACCCGGGAGGCGGAGCTTGTAGACAGCCGAGATCGCGCCACTGCACTCCAGCCTGGGCGACACAGCGAGACTCCATCTCAAAAAAACAAAAACAAAAACAAAAACAAAAAACAAAAAAGAAGTGGTTAAAGGGGCAGATGAGGTTATGGTCCCTAGTTCCCACTCCCGAACTGTACTGTTTAGACTTACCACTGAAGCCTGCAGTCGAAATCTGCTTAAAGCTTCCATCAGCATCAATTTGTGTTTATTAAATTCAGGGTTTGACAGCCAAGTTGTATCCATAATAGGGAGATAAGTTACCTTCCTCCAAGGTAACTGGAGTCATTTGAGAGTATCTTCCTCTGGAGGGGATTAATTTACAGACTATAACCTAACTGGACGAACATAAAGTAAATAAATGCTTCCTCTTCCTCCTTCCCTAGGAGAAAGTCAAAGACACATTCTGTGTAAGATTGAAAGACAGTCGAACAGGAGGGAAGGAAGGAAGGAAGGAACGAAGTAAGGAACGAAGGAAGGAAGGGAGGAGGGAGGGAGGGAAGGAAGGAAGGGAGGGAAGGAAAACTATCAGATACGTTGTAACTGCAATGATTGAGATACAATTATTTTAACAAAACCTCAATATAAATCTTCTCTTTATTTCCTCTTCATGCAAACATGTAACTTTCTGATCATAAGTTGTTAAAAGAGAAATATTTTTGGCCACCTCGGCATCTGTGAAAACACCCTGTTAACTCTCAAACAGCTTGTTTACAAGTGTGGAGTGGCTGTACGAAACACTTCAGAGATGTGCTAAAGTCAGTTTTGAAGCAAGGCAACTCATTTAAGTTGAAAAAGAATGGAAAAGAGGCTGGCTATGGGGTCTCACAGCTGTATTTCCAGCGCTTTGGGAAGCTGAGGTGGGAAGATCACCGAGCCCAGGAGTTTGAGGCTGCAGTGACCTATGATGGCACCACTGCATTCCAGCCTGTTTGACAGAGCAACACCCTGTCCATTAAAAAAAAAAAAGAGAGAGAGAGAGAGAGATTGGCGGGGCGTGTTGGCTCACGCCTGTAATCTCAACGCTTTGGGACGCTGAGGTGGGAGGATTGCTGGAGCCCAGGAGTTTGAAATCAGCCTGGGAAACATAGCAAGACCCCATCTCTATTGAAAAAAAAAAAGGGTTAATGAGAGTAATCTGTCTACATTCTGATTGACTGAAAACAGTTCAATGTTATCTGCATTAGATATAACACTATCTTGTCCTGAATTCGTGTATCTCCCTTTTGGGATTTTTATGTCCCTCATCATGCCCCAAAACTTCCGCAACCATAAAAGACGCTAGGGTTCAGAGTGAACACTGAAGCTAGTGTGGCAGGAGTTGGTTCCATCTGGTGGGTTCTTGGTCTCACTGACTTCAAGAAAGAAGCCGTGGACCCTTGCGGTGAGTGTTACAGTTCTTAAAAATGGTGTCACCATCATTTGTTCCTTCAGATGTTCAGATGTGTCTGTAGTTTCTTCCTTCCAGTGGGTTTGTGGTCTTGCTCGACTTCTAGAGTGAAGCCACAGACCTTTGCAGCGAGAGTTACAGCTCTTAAAGGGGCGGTGTCCGTAGTTGTTTGCTCCTCCCGGTGGGTTCGTGGTCTTCCAGCCTTAAGGAGTGAAGTTGCAAATCTTTGCAGTTAATGTTGCAGCTCATAAAGGTACTGTAGACCCAAAAGGTGAGCCGCAGCAAGATTTATTGTGAACAGTGAAAGAACAAAGCTTCCACAGCACGGAAGGGAACCGCAGCAGGTTGCCAAGGCCGGCTGGGAGTGGCCAGCTTCTAGTCCCTTATTTGGCCCCATCCATGTCCTGCTGATTGGTCAGTTTTACAGAGCTCTGATTGGTCCATTCTACAGAGCGCTGATTGGTCAGTTTTTTTTTTTTTTTT
>NW_012117932.1:861873-865458 GCF_000951035.1 Colobus angolensis palliatus | reverse complement strand
CTGGGCTTAAATGATCCTTCCACCTCAGCCTCCTGAGTAGCTGGGACCATAGGCAAGTGATACCATGCCTGCCTAGCTTTTTGATTTTTCTGTAGAGATGGGATCTTGCTATTCATGACTAGTCTGGTCATGAATTCCTGGGATCAAGCGATCGTCCTACCTTGGCCTCCCAAAGTGCTGGGATTACAGGCCTTAAAGATTTTTTAAGATCAGGAAACAAATGATTTTTACGGTTAGTAAACAAAAAGAAATTAGGAAACAAACAAACAAACAAAGCCAAAGCAGGACTGTCAGTCAGATGCCTAATGATTTTCCTTCAAAACTCTCACAAAATGTCCCTTGTTTGAGGAGAGGAATGAGTAGAAACACTGTTGTGGTGGAGAAGAACTCTCTGGTGAAGGTTTTCTGGACATTATTCTCAAAACACTCTTGCAATAAGCAGATGGTATTGATTTTTGGTATTCCAGAAAGTCAACAAGCAAAATGTCTCCAGTATCTCAAAAAACTGTTGCCATGACCTTTACTTTTGACTGGTTCACTTTTGCTTTGACTGGACCACTTCTACCTCTTGGTAGCCATTGCTTTGATTGTACTTTGTTTTCAGGATCATACTGGTAAAGTGGTGTTCCATCTCTTGTTGCAATTCTTTGAGAAAATGCTTCAGGGTCTTGATTCCATTTGTTTAAAATTTCCTTTGAAAGCTCTGCTCTTGTCTGCAGCTGATGTGAGTGAAATAGTTTTGGCACCCATTCAGTGGAGAGTTTGCTTGATTTTGATTTTTCAGTGAGAATTGTGTAAGCTGAACTAACTGAGATGTTTATAATTTTTTTTTCTGAGATCATACTTTCCTATAGCCTTGAACTCCTAGGCTCAAGTGATTATCTCGCCTCAGCCTCCGAAATAGGTGGGAGCTGGCTACAGGTGTGTGCATCCACACTTGGCTAATTTTTGTTTTTAGTTTTTAAAAGAGACTGGGTCTTACTATGTTTCCCAGGCTGGTCTTGAACTCTTGCCCCCAAGCCGTTCTAGTGATCCTCCTGCCTCAGCCTCCCAAAGTGCTGGGATTACAGGCTTGAGCCACCGCGCCCGGCCGATTGGTCAGTTTTTACAGAGTGCTCATTGGTACGTTTACAAACGTTTAGCTAGACAGAGTGCTGATTGGTGCGTTTACAAACATTTAGCTAGACACAGAGCGCTTATTGGTGTGTTTACAACCGTTTAGCTAGACACAAAAGTTCTCCAAGTACCCACACGACCCAAAAGCCCAGCCGGCTTCGCCTCTCAGTAGGCCCCATGATTTTGAATCCTGGCTCTAATACTTGCCTATTATGTAACCTTGACCAAGCTACTTGACTCCATCATAACAGTATAGACTTCAGGGAGTGGCTATGTGGATTGAGATGATGCATTAGTTGACTGAGATCATTGCCTGTACATCCCTTCACTCATATGAACAATGATTCCCAAATGCTTCTACATAGAGACACTGCATTAAAACCCTAAGTTCAGTGAAAAATATGAAACCCACAGCAAATTCCATGTAAATGGGAGAATCAGAATCCTACTAGGTGGTTATTCTGAAGATCATTCACTTTAGCAGTGGAGGAAGTTCTGGGGGATTACATCCTGGTTCTGCTCTCAAGGATAAATACTGTTTTGCACTTATTTCTGTTGCACTTGGCTCCACACTCTGGAAGATTCTTCCTTGTTTATTATTCTCCACAGCCACATGTTAAGGGGGCACTGGAAAGTAAACCCTCCTAGGAGGCTTCACAGTTTAATTTCTTTCTTTTGAGACAGAGTTTGCTCTGTTGCCCAGGTTGGAGTGCAGTGGTGTGATCTCAGCTCACTGCAACTTCTACCTCCCAGGTTCAAGTGATTCTGCTGCCTCAGCCTCCTGAGTAGCTGCGATTAGAGGGGCTAACCACCATGCCTGGCTAATTTTTGTGTTTTTAGTAGAGACAGGAGTTTTACCATGTTGGCCAGGCTGGTCTTGAATTACTTACCTCAAGTGATCTGCCCACCTTGGTCTCCCAAAGTGCTGGGATTATAGGCGTGAGCCACAGCGCCTAGCCCACAATTTAATTTGTAATAACTAACAGTGGCTGGGTGTGGTGGTTTACACCTGTAATCCCAATACTTTGGGAGGCCAAGGTGGGAGGATTGCTTGAAACTAGTAGTGCCTCATAGATGGCACCCTTTTGCTGTGTTCTTTCATGGTAGATGATGCAAAAGGGCTCCCTCAAGCCCCTCTTATTATGATGATTATAATTTTTGAGAAGGAGTCTCACTCTGTCACCCAGGGTGGAGTGCAGTGGCATGATCTCAGCTCACTGCAACCTCTGCCTCCTGTGTTCAATTGATTCTCCCACCTCAGCCTCTCAAGTAACTGGGATTACAGGCACCTGCCACCACACCTGGCTAAGTTTTGTAATTTTAGTTGAGATAAGATTTCGCCATGTTGGCCAGGCTGGTCTCTAACTCCTGGCCTCAAGTGATCCGCCCGCCTCAGCCTCCCAAAGTGCTGGGACTACAGGAGTGAGCCCCCCACCGCACCTGGCTCAAGCCTCTCTTATAAAGGCACTAATCCCATTGCCCTCATCTCCTAATCACCTGCTAAAGACTCTACTTCTTAATGCTATCACGTGGAGATTGAGTGTCAACACATGCATTTTTGGGGGACAAACATTCCGATCACAGCAGTCTAGGTGCCTTGCTCCTGGACTTTGCAGCCTCAAGAACTGTAACTAAGGTATTTTGATATAGCAGCTTAAATGGACTAAGATGGTTGGAAAGAATGAATATTGGTTCAAGAACTAGCCATCTGTGCCAACGTGGTTGCACTATCTCACCTCCCTTGAATTCCTTAATTCTTCAATCTATTGTAGTCTGATTTGTGCCACCATGAAGCTTCTGAAATTACTCTTTTCAAGGTCATCAGTGTCTTCTTTGTTCCTGTGTCCTTTAGATCCTTTCGGTTTTCATGTTTTCCTTTCTTCAGCTGATATTTCTCCTCCAAGCTTCCAAATTATGTTTAAAAAATTAACACTGGGTTGTGTGCGGTGGCTCATGCCTGTAATCCCAGCACTTTGGGAGGCCAAGGCGGGCGGATCACCTGAGATCAGGAGTTCAAGACCAGCCTGGCCAACATGGTGAAATCCCATCTCTGCTAAAAATAAAAAAAAATTAGCCGGGCGTGGTAGTGTACGCCTGTAGTCCTGGCTACTCAGGAGTCTGAGGCAGGAGAATTGCTTGAACTCAGGAGACGGGGGTGCAGTGAGCCGGGATCGTGCCACTGCGCTCCAGCCTGGGAGACAGAGTAAGACTCTATCTAAAAAAAACCAACCATGCTTTTGTTGTTCTCTGTCTCAGTGAATGACTCTACCCTTTCACTTGGTTGCCCAAGCCAGAAAGCTGTAATTGCACTGGTCCATGTCACCATCTTCTCTCTATATTAGTTTGATGGTCTGCCAAACAATTTCTCTGACTTAAATCTCAGTCATTTCAAATTCATTATTCATAATGCGACTAAATTGCTTTTTGTGAAATCTAAATTTGATCATGTCACTCCCTCCTTCAAACTCT
>NW_012117932.1:859695-860393 GCF_000951035.1 Colobus angolensis palliatus | reverse complement strand
GCAGTGGCTTGTGCCTGTAATCTCAGCACACTGGGAAGCCGAGGCGGGTGGATCATGAGGTCAGGAGATCGAGACCATCTTGGCTAACATGGTGAAACCCCATCTCTACTAAAAATACAAAACATTAGCTGGGTGCGGTGGTGGGCGCCTATAGTCCTAGCTACTCGGGAGGCTGAGGCAGGAGAATGGCATGAACTGGGTAGGCAGAGCTTGCAAGGAGCTGAGATCACGCCACCACACTCCAGCCTGGGTGACAGAGTGAGCTTCCATCTCAAAAAATAAATACATAAATAAATAAAGCTGTGTGAACATTTGTGTACAAAACTTTGTGTGAATATGGAGGCTTCAAAAACTTTGTGGAAAAATTGAATTAAAAGATAAAAATTAAAAACGCAAACTTTATTTCCTAAATTAAGTGCCATGAAGTTTAAGACATTTTTGTAAGCAATGATTCTAGCCATTTTGTCCATCCTTAAAGAACGGAGGGTACTGGGAATTTAACCATATTGATACAGTCTTTTTTTACATTAAAGAAGAAGAAAAATATGTGCCCTTTATTGAAATAAATGAGTGCCTTTTAAATATATATATATTTTTTGATGGCCAGGCGTGGTGGCTCATGCCTCTAATCACAGCACTTTGGGAGGCTGAGTTAGGCAGATCACTTGAGGTCAGCAGTTTAACAGCTGCCTGGCCAA
>NW_012117932.1:849767-854170 GCF_000951035.1 Colobus angolensis palliatus | reverse complement strand
CCCAAGTAAGTTTTGTATTTTTAATAGAAACACCATGTTGGCCAGGCTGTCCTCGAACTCCTGACCTCAAATGATCCGTCAGCCTCAACCTCCCAAAGTGGTGTTGTTACAAGCATGAGCCACTGCGCCCAGTCAGGGACTCTTTTCAAACTAATGTCTTATCCTTCTTAGTGCTTCAAACTAGATCCTGTTCAGACATGTTATAACAAGTCAGTAGGAGTTAATTTTGGCACCAAAAAATGGAACTTTATGCAGTTTTTTCACAATACACATTTTCCGTGAACATTTTCAAGTCTCCTTGTGTATCTTCCTTCCTTTTGGGTAAGTACTGAAGAGTGGAATGGCTGGATCACATGGCAATATATGATTAAGTGTTGACTTTAAGAACCTGCTGGCAGGCATGATGGCCAAAAGAAACAGCTCTCGTCTGCAGCTCCCAGCGAGATCGACGTAGAAGGCGGTTTCTGCATTTCCACCTGAGGTAACCGGTTCATCTCAGTGGGGTTGGTTGGACAATGGATGCAGGCCACCGAGGGCAAGCTGAAGCAGAGTAGGGCATTGCCTCACCCAGGAAGCACAAGGGGTTGGGGGAAATCCCTCCCCAAGCCAAGGGAAGCCATGAGAGACTGTACTGGGAGGAACAGTGCACTCTGGACCAGATACTGTGCTTTTCCCACAGTCTTCACAACCAGCAGACCAGGAAATGCCCTCCGGTGCCTTCGCCACCAGGGCCCTGGATTTCAAGCACAAAACTGGGTGGTCATTAGGGCAGACACCGAGCTACCTGCAAGAGTTTTTTTTCATACCTCAGTGGCATCTGGAACACCAGCGAGACAGAACCGTTCACTCCCCTGTAAAGGGGGCTGAAGCCAGTGAGCCAAGTGGTCTGGCTCAGCAGGTTCCATCCCCACAGAACCCAGCAAGCTAAGATCCACTGGCTTGAAATTTTCGCTGCTAGCACAGCAGTCTGAGGTTGACCTGGGATGCTCAAGCTTGCTGGGGCGAGGGGCATCCGCCATTGCTGAGGCTTGTGTAGGCGGTTTTACCCTCACAGTGTAAGCAAAGCTGCCTGGAAGTTTGAACTGGGTGGAGGCCCTCTGCAACTCAGCAAGGATGCTGCAGCCAGACTGTCTCTCTAGATTCCTCCTCTCTGGGCAGGGCATCTCTAAAAAAAAGGCAGCAGCCCCAGTCAGGGACTTATAGATAAAACCCCCATCTCCCTGGTACAGAGTACCTGGGGGAAGTGGCAGCTGTGGACACAGATTCAGCTGACTTAAATGTCCCTGTCTGACAGGTCTGAAGAGAGCAGTGGATCTCCCAGCACAGCGTTTGAGCTCTGATAAGGGACAGATTGCCTCCTCAAATGGGTCCCTGACCTCCATGTATCCTGACAGGGCGACGCCTCCCAGTCAGGGCCGACAGACTTCTCATACAGGAGAGCACCAGCTGGCACCTGGCAGGTGCCCCTCTGGGAAGAAGCTTCCAGAGGAAGGTACAGGCATCAATCTTTGCTGTTCTGCAGCCTCTGCTGGTGATACCCAGGCAAACAGGGTATGAAGTGGACCTCCAGCAAATGCCAGCAGACTTGCAGCAGAGGTGCCTGAGTGTGAGAAGGAAAACTAACAAACAGAAAGGAATAGTATCAACATCAACAAAAAGGATGTCCACTCAGAGACCCCATCCAAAGGTCACCCAAATCAAAGACAAAAGGTAGATAAATCCACGAAGATGGGGAGAAACCAGCACAAAAAGGCTGAAAATTCCACAAACCAGAATGCCTCTTCTCCTTCAAAGGATCACAACTCCTCGCTAGCAAGGGAACAAAACTGGATGGAGAATGAGTTTAATGAATTGACAGAAGTAGGCTTCAGAAGGTCAGTAATAACAAACTCCTCTGAGCTAAAGGAGCATGTTCTAACCCAATGCAAGGAAGCTAAGAACCTTGAAAAAATGTTAGATGAATTTCTAACTAGAAAAATCAACTTAGAGAAGAACGTAAATGACCAGACGGAGCTGAAAAACATAGCACGAGAACTTTGTGAAGCATACACCAATATCAATAGCCAAATCGATCAAGTGGAAGAAAGGATACTAGAGATTGAAGATCAACTCAATGAAATAAAGTGATAAGACAAGATTAGAGAAAAAAGAGTGAAAGGAAAAGAATAAAACCTCCAAGAAATATGGGACTATGTGAAAAGACCAAATATACATTTGACTGGTGCATCTGAAAGTGACGGGGAGAATGGAAGCAAGTTGGAAAACACTCTTCAGGATATTATCCAGGAGAACTTCCCCAACCTAGCAAGGCTGGCCGACATTCAAATTCAGGAAATGCAGAGAACACCACAAAGATACTCCTTGAGAAGAGCAATCCCAAGACACATAATCATCAGATTCAGCAAGGTTGAAATGAAAGAAAAAATGTTAAGGGCAGCCAGAGAGAAAGGTTGGGATACCCAAAAAGGGAAGCCCATTACACTAACAGCGGATCTCTTGGCAAAAACCCTACAAGCCAGAAGAGAATGGGGGCCAATATTCAACATTCTTAAAGAAAAGAATTTTCAACCCAGAATTTTATATCCAGCCAAACTAAGCTTCATAAGCGAAGGAGAAATAAAATCTTTTTCAGACAAGCAAATGCCAAGAGATTTTGTCACCACTAGGCCTACCTTACAAGAGCTCCTGAAGGAAGCGCTAAACGTGGAAAGGAACAACCGGTACCAGCCACTGCAAAAACATACCAAAACGTAAAGACCATTGATGCTATGAAGAAACTGTATCAACTAACGGGCAAAATAACCAGCTAGCATCATAACAACAGGATCAAATTCACACATACCAATATTAAACTTAAATGTAAACAGGTTAAGTGCCCCAATTAAAAGACACAGACTGGCAAACTGGATAAAGAGTCAAGACCCATTGGTGTGCTGTATTCAGGAGACCCATTTCATGTGCAAAGATACACATAGGCTCAAAATAAAGGGATGGAGGAATATTTACCAAGCAAATGGAAAGCAAAAAAATCAGTGGTTACAATCCTAGTCTCTGACGAAACAGACTTTAAACCAACAAAGATCAAAAAGACAAAGAAGGGCATTACATAATGGTAAAGGGATCAATTCAACAAGAAGAGCTAACTATCCTAAACATATATGCACCCAATACAGGAGCACCCAGATTCATAAAGCAAGTTCTTGCAGACCTACAAAGAGACTTAGACTCCCCACAATAATAGTGAGAGACTTTAACACCCCAATGTCACTATTAGACAGATCAACAAGAGAAAATTAACAAGGATATCCAGGACTGGAACTCAGCTCTAGACCAAGCAGACCTAATAGACATTTACAGAACTCTTCACCCCAAATCAATAGAATACACACTCTTCTCAGCACCACATTGCATTTATTCTAAAATTCTAATATTGTTATGTGTGAATTTGATCCTGTCATTATGAGGCTAGCTGGTTATTCCACATAATTGGAAGTAAAACACTCCTTAGCAAATGCAAAAGAATGGAAATCATAATAAACAGTCTGTCAGATCACAGTGCAATCAAATTAGAACTCAGGATTAAGAAATTCACTCAAAACCGCACAGCCCCATGGAAACTGAATAACCTGTTCCTGAATGACTACTGGGTAAAAAAGGAAATTAAGGCAGAAATAAAGATGTTCTTTGAAACCAATAAGAAGAAAGGCACCATGTACCAGAATCTCTGGGACTCATTTAAAGCAGTGTGTAGAGGGAAATTTATAGCATTAAATGCCAATAGAGAAAGCAGGAAAGATCTAAAATCGACATTCTAACATCACAATTAAAATAACTAGAGAGGCAGGCTGCAGTGGCTCACGCCTGTAATCCCAGCACTTTGGGAGGCTGAGGTGGGCGGATCACAAGGTCAGAGATCGAGACCATCCTGACTAGCACGGTGAAACCCTGTCTCTACTAAAAATACAAAAAATTAGCCAGGTGTGGTGGCAGGCGCCTGTGGTTCCAGCTACTAGGGAGGCTGAGGCAGCAGAATGGCGTGAACCCGGGAGGCGGAGCTTGCAGTGAGCCGAGATAGCGCCACTGCACTCTAGCCTGGGCCACAGAGCAATACTACGTCTCAAAACAAAACAAAACAAAAACCTAGAGAAGCAACAGCAAACAAATTCAAAAGCTAGCAGAAGACAAGAAATAACTAAGATCAGCACAGAACTGAAGGAGGTAGAGACACGAAAAACGCTTCAAAAAAATTAATGAAGCCAGGAGCTGGTTGTTTGAAAAGACCAGCTGTGTAGATAAACCACTAGCCAGGCTAATAAAGAAGAAAAGAGAGAAGAATCAAATAGACACAATAAAAAATGATAAAGGGGATATCACCACCAATCCCACAGAAATACAAACTACCA
>NW_012117932.1:844001-845710 GCF_000951035.1 Colobus angolensis palliatus | reverse complement strand
TCTGAAATTGAGGCAATAATTAATAGCCTAACAACCAAAAAAAGTCCAGGACCAGACGGATTCACAGCCAAATTCTACCAGAGGTACAAAGAGGAGCTGGTATTGTTCTTTCTGAAACTATCTCAAACAATAGAAGAAGAGGGAATCCTCCCTCCTTCGTAAAACTCATTTTATGAGGCCAGCATCATCCTAATACCAAAACCTGGCAGAGACACAACAAAAAAAGAAAATTTCAGGCCAGTATTCCTGATGAACATCGATGCGAAAATCCTCTATAAAATACTAACAAACAGAAGCCAGCAGCACATCAAAAAGCTTATCCACCACGATCAAGTCTGCTTTATCCCTGGGATAAACACTTTGGGAGACTGAGGTGGGAGGATTACTTGAGCTCAGGAGTTCGAGACCAGTCAGTCCGGCCAGGGAAAATAGTGAGATCCACCCCCAAAAAGCTCCCCCCATGCCTCCTGCTCGCCTCTGCCAAAAATACAAAAAATTAGCTGGGCGTGGTTGAGCGTTTCTGAGGTCCCAGCCACTCAGGAGGCTGAGGTGGGAGGATCCCTTGAAAGCAGAAGGAGGAGGTTGCAGTGAACCGAGATGGCACCACTGCAGTCCAGCCTGGATGACAGAGTGAGACTCTGCCTCAAAAACAAAGCAAAAAACAAAACAAACAAACAAAATTTTATTTCAGTACATAATAATTCCTTGGGTACATTTTACATCCCTTCTCTTGTCTTTTCCCTTGATTATCCATTCTGTTAGAGTTTCCCTCCTTTGACTATCAGGAAAAGCAACAGTTTATGCTAACAATGCATGTTGACAGTGCTAACACTGCTAGCCTGTGGAAACAATGGTTTTAAACCCTATGCAGCATAATGTCATTTGAATAATGGCAACCAGAAACTTCGTTTATAATCCTCGAATCTTCCTTTGAAGGTTGCATTTTGTAATTAGGGACTGAATTTTTTCGCGAGCGGAGGCAATTATTAATGAGCGAAGTTTGGAGTCTACCTACCCCTCTACTTGTGCATAAAGGCAAGACACATCTTCTAAAAGGTTTTACCGTTGCTCACAACATTCCATACCATGCTGTTCAGCTTAAAAACACACTACTAACCACCTGCTCTGTCTGGTTTGAAATGTTTTCAATTTACAACCACACAAATACAGGTCGCCCTGAATCGGTGGATGTATTTCTGCCTTCGTTAAAAAAGAAGACTAAAAGAATATGAAATCCCCTATTCACACTTAGTTCGCCTAGGAAAACAAAACTAGCAGTCAGTGAAAAACTGGCCACATCACAGCCGCCCAATTTCGGCAGCCCGGGTAGCCTCCCGACCCTCACTTTCTCCAGCCCCGCCTCCAGGACAGCCCAACCGCTTTCCTCACAGCTCATTGGGCGCGCGGCACCATCGGGCGGCAACTCCAGGGATCCGCCCCTCCATCGCCCGGGGCTGGGGTTGGGCTTCCATCCGCCCTGTTTCTAGACCGCGCGCATGCGCATTCTCATTGGACCCTGGAGAGCCGCTTAGGGATCGGTTTTCCCCTCCTTTCTTCCCCCGATCGCGCGGCTCCCCGAAACCCTTCCTACTCTACTATTGCCAAGGATCCCCCTCCTAGACGCTCTGAGAAGGTGCCGCTCCGGCCGTGGGTACGGCGGTACCCGGATGTGGAGCCGCTCTCGCCGGGCTGGGACTCTGTGGCGGCGC
>NW_012117932.1:838980-843281 GCF_000951035.1 Colobus angolensis palliatus | reverse complement strand
GCAGCGGCGGAGCCCACCGCCCGGGCCCCGATGAGTAACTCCCGGAATAACCGGGTGATGGTGGAAGGGGTTGGCGCTCGGGTAGTGCGCGGCCCGGACTGGAAGTGGGGGAAGCAGGACGGCGGCGAGGGCCATGTGGGCACCGTCCGGAGCTTCGAGAGCCCCGAGGAGGTGGTGGTAGTGTGGGACAACGGCACCGCTGCCAACTACCGCTGCTCCGGGGCTTACGACCTCCGCATCCTGGACAGTGCGCCCACCGGTAAGCTGCGGCCACCTGGCCCGGGCCTGCGCGTGCGGGGGGAAGGGGCGAGCTGCGGTGGACGTCGGTGGCGCGGGGAGAGGTCTGCGGTGGGACATCTGGTGGGCAGCGCCCGGCTGGAGTGAGCGGAAAGGGAAAGCGCCAAGGGAATTCTAGGTTCAGAACGGGTGAACAAAAACTTACAGAAAAGACCCCCTACCCCCAAGGGAAATGATGGCAGCACCAACACCGGGATGCTTTCAAGCCTGGAAAACACAAAGCACCGGGAAGAGAACAGACACAGCTCCCCCAACCCGACTCCTCCTCTTGGGAAGGAGTCTGGAGAGGCCTATCTAATAAGCCATTGAAATTAATCAGCCACCAAGTGATAACTGTCTGAAGGGAGGCTTGCCTTGCCATATGGTGCTCAGTTGACCGTTTACAATTGCCGAGGGGCCGTTGATACCTCGGATTTGTGGAGATGCTTTTTTTCTTACCTCCTGTGACACAGAATGACTTGGAGTTCAGTAGCTAAATGTTACTTGGGACTCTGTGGAATGATTTTTCATCCATATTGTTCTATTTTATATCTTTATATCAATAGAGGGAAAAACAGCTTGAGCTCTTGAACCATTTCTTTGTGTTAAATACTTTTTCAAAGTGGCAGATCGGCATAGGGGACACCTGATTCTATTTTTTGTTACACTAACATCCGTCTCAGTAAGGTGATGTCAGAATCTTACCCATTCACCTAGCAGTGAGTCAGGATCCTTGATTAGTGAATCTTGATTAGTGACTTTTAGGGGTCTGTTATTGATGCTAGTGTTTCTAAATGATTAAACCAAAGGCTTGCTTTCACAAAATAAATTTCAAATTCATTTTCATATAGGTTCATCTTTGATATTATTTATCCTTGATTCTGTAGAAAATAGTTCACATTTAAAATTGGGTACTTTTCAGTATTCCTAAATGAGCTGCTTCTAAGAAATTGAGTTTGGCAAGGCCTTACAAATCTTGGAATGGGCTCATAGTTATTATTAGTAGCAATAAAGAACTTAACACAAGCCAACTCAATTTTTGAACAGCTAATTCAACAAATTGTGTTCCTTAGCTAGCTTTTTAAAAACAGTTATTAAAAAAAAATTTTTTTTAAAGCGACAGTTGTCTCGCTTTATTTCTCGGGCTGGTCTTGAACTCCTGACCTCAAGCAGCCCTCCCATCTCAGCCTCCCAAAGCATTACAGGAGTCAGCCACAAGGTCAGGCTTTAGATAGCTTTCTGAATATTAAAAAGAGTATATGTACATGACTAGAAGAAAATGAAAAGATTCAATAGCCCAAAAAGGGGAAGCCATTGTTATCAGTTTTTTGTGTAGTCTTACAGAATACTCTATTGCATGGCAAGCATGTGTGTGACTATACTATAAATCTAATCCGCTTTTAAGCACAAATGATAACTATATTCACTCCTCTGCACTTTTGTTTCTTTCACTAAATTATATTGGTGATTGTTCCATTGTTTCATGGCTGCATAGTATTTCAGTTGATTGGATACGGTGATTTATCTAACCAGAAGTTTATCGATGGGCGTTTTATTATTTCATGTTTTCTTTACAGTGATGCAGTGAATAAGTCCTTGCACATATATCCTTATGCATATGTGCTGAGTATTTCTGAAGAAGTGGAATTGCTGTATCAAAACATTGCACATATTTAACATTTTGATAGATATTGACTAATTGCTTTTTGAAGACGTTTTATGAGTTGACACTGCCAGCAACAGTGTTTGAAGCCTAATTTCTGCCTACTCTTTTTTTTTTTTTTTTTTTGAGACAGGGTTTTGTTTTGCCACCTGCAGCCTTGAAGTTTTGTTGTCATGCTAGCTCAAACTATAGTCTGACCACAACCCGTATTTGGAGGAATTCTTGGTATCGGTAATTGTAGCTTTATGAGGAAATTTAAATATTTAGGGTAAAGTGTAACAGATTTTTTACTACAGTAATTTTTGAAGGGATAGTAATGTTATCTATATGTTTGTAGTATGGGATGTATCTATCATGTTAATAGTTTTATTATCTTAGTATAAAAGTAGATTTTTTCAGAAGTAACTTTTAGAATCTTAGTTTAATAAGATAATTTTATATATTAATTTGTTATATGTAGTGATTTATCCTGTTCATCTAATCTTTTAATAAACCTTTTAAGAGCAGGATGGACACAGGACAGCCAACCTTCATATGAAATACTTGTTGAAATATATTTTAATTTCTATGGTTTAAATTCTTCAGGTTTTTTTTTTTTTTAAGAATTGAACAAAATTGTAAGCTCCTGGCTCTTATTTTGCCCCAGTACTATAATACTGCTTTCAGTGTTTTTTTTTCTTCAAAATATTTAATAATCAGTGTTCATTGACATTTTGTTACATTCTATAAGATTTACTCACTATTTATTAAGTACTTGATATTTGTTTGCATAAAATTAACATTTTAAAAATTAACTTTTGTTTTTGAAACAATTGTAGTCTTCCAGAAAAATTACAAAACTAGTAAGAGTTCCCTTTTGCCCTTTACCCACCTTCTTCAGCTGTTAATATCTTAGCAAGTACAATGATCAAAACTAGAAAATTAACACTAATACGGTAATACTATATTAACTAATCTATACACCTTATTCAAATTTCATTTATTCAAATTATATGTAGTGGTTATTATTAGTGTCCTACTAATATTCTTTTTCTGATCCAAGATCACACGTTGCATTTAGTGGTCTCTTCCAATCTGGGCGAGTTCTTCAGTCTTTAGTCAGTGTCAAGGTAATGAAAAACAATCTTGTTATCTCTCAAATTGGGTATTTCTGCTGCTTTTTCATGATTAAATTCAGATTATGTATTTTCGGCAAGAATATCATAGAAATGATGTTTTACCCTCATTAGTGCATGATACCAGGAGGTACATGGTATCCATATGTCTCATTAATGACAATGTTAACTCGGCTAAGTCACCAGAAATTTTACCAACTGTTGCTTTGGTACCAGCAATGTGATGCCAATATGAAAAAGATAACTTGTATCTTACGTATTATTGTGAAAATACTTTTGACCTCATGAAGCCCTTCAAAGGGTCTTGAGGATTTCCCTAGTGGTTGAAGAACAACACTCTGAAAGTCACTGTCCTGGAGAGAATCTCTGTTTGAGCACATAGAGGCTTGTATAAGAATGTTCACAGCAGTTACTGTGGTTTTGAGATAAATAAAGTAAAATTTAAAAAAGAATGTTCACAGCAGTGTTGCGTGTAAAAACAGAAAATTGGAAACAACTTAAATGTACATTAACAGGAGAATGGATAAATTGTATGAATTTATATAGTACAGTACTGTATAGAAGAGAATGTTAAGCAAATAAAGTAAGTTGCAAAAGAAAACCTATGGTATGTTAAAGTGCGGAACAAAACTATTTTAGGGTAGGGTTTTGCAACCTTGGCACTATTGACATTTTGAATTGGATAGGATAATTTTTTGTTATAGGAATGTCCTGTGCATTGTAGGCAGGCATCCCTGGCCTCTACCCATTAGATGCAGTAGCACCCCACCTCCTTGTGGCAACCCACAATATCTCCAGACATTGCCAGATGTCACCTGGTGGGAACACATTGCGCCCAATTGAGACTCATTGGTTTAGGGATATGTACATGTGTGGTAAAAGTGTGCCACATAAAGTTAATGATAAATACTAAATTCAAGGGAGTGGACCTCCTTATGGTGAAGGGAGTGGAGAGCACAATTTGGTAGAAGTACACCAGGGGCTTTTAAGTATTTTGGTAATGTTCTGGGATTAAACCTACCCCGTGGTGAGTGCATAGGTGTTATACACTCATACACAGAGTTTTATTTTTTTTTGAGACAGTCTCCCTCTGTGGTCCAGGCTGGAATGTATTTTTTTGTAGAGACAGGGTCCTGCCATGTTGCCCTGGTTGGTCTTGAACTTATGAGGTCAAGTGATCCACCTGCCTTGGCCTTCCAAAGTGCTGGGATTACAGTTGTGAGCCATTGTGCCCGGCCTTTTTTTTT
>NW_012117932.1:826733-832497 GCF_000951035.1 Colobus angolensis palliatus | reverse complement strand
TTGGCCAGGCTGGTCTGGAACTCCTGACCTCAGGTGATCCACCCGCCTCACCCTCCCAAAGTGCTGCGATTACAGACGTGAGCCACTGCGCTGGCCGTCTCCTGCCCCATACCTCTTACCTTTTTCGTTGTATTGGTTTTATGTAAATTTTCAGGAAAATTAGTCCCCAATTTTTGTTTGCATTGTCCCGTCTCCCCCACCATACTCCTGTAAATACTTGCTTCTTTTTATGTTGTAAGATTTGCTCAGCTGGGCACAGTGGCTCACGCCTGTAATCCTAGCACTTTGGGAGGCTGAGGCGGGCAGGTTGCTTGAGCCCAGGAGTTTGAGACCAGCCTGGGCAACATGGCAAAACCCCATCTCTACAAAACAATATAAAAATTAGCCCACCATGGTGGTGTGTGCCTGTAGTCCGAGCTATTTGGTGGTGAGGCTGAGGCAGGAGGATCAGTTGATCCTGGAAGGCAGAGGTTGCAGTGAGCTGAGATCATGCTACTGCACTTCAGCCTGGGTGACAGAATGAGACCCAGTCTCAAACAGAGGAGAAAAAGAAAAAAGAAAGATTTGCTCGTAAAATTGCATTAAACGTCACAGTTATTATTATTTTATTTATTTATTTATTTATTTTGAGACACAGTCTCTGTCGCCCAGGCTGGGGTGCAGTGGTGCGATCTCGGCTCACTGCAGTCTCTGACTCCTGGGTTCTAGTGATTCTCCTGCCTCAGCCCCGCAAGTAACTGGGACTACAGGCACGCACCACCATACCCAGCAAAGTTTTGTATTTTTAGTAGAGATGGGGTTTCACCATGTTGGCTAGGCTGGTCTCTCAAGCTCCTGACCTCAAGTGATCCATCCATCTCTGCCTCCCAAAGTGCTGAGATTACAGGATTACAACTGGCTCACAGTTATGTTATTAATAATTAATTGGATTTAAAATTGTAGTTCTCTCTTATTACTGCTTCTTATACTATATCTCATGTCATTCCCTTCTGATTTTCTTGGGGGAAAAATCCTTTTCCCTTCCTTTCTTTCTTCCCTTTTTTTCCCTTCTTTTCTTTCTTTATAGGAGTTTGAGTCCTTGCAGGCCCGAAAATTGCTTTATTTTGCTACACTGTCTCTCTCACCCCCAAAACTGACTGATAATTTGGTTGAATATACAATTCTATTCAAAGTCTTTTTCTGTCAGAACTGCCTCCCTGTTCTAGCATTTAATGTTGGATATGAGAAGTCCTATGCTAGTCCATGCTGTGGTTATTTGATTAATTTAATGTAATACCGTTGTTGAACATTAATAGGTTTTTGGGAGTGTGTGTGTGTCTACGCAATATGTCACAGGTAGTTTGTTACATATAATTATATTTAGCTTCTTGTAAGAAAACGTTTTAGTCCCATGAAAGAGTTTTTGTTGTTAAAGCAAGTAATTGAGCTTCATATAAGGCTGTCAGATCCTCCAGTTTGAGCTGGTCAAACTTTACTGTTATAGTAGTACTGGGGTCCTTTATCTTTTATTCTTTATTCCAAACACATTGGCCCAAAGTCCCAGCTCTGCTCTTGAGGACAAGCTCTGCCCTTGGCAGAAGACGTGACATTGTCATATCTACTCAACTATCATATCATAGTTAGTATTCAAGTTACTGAAATGTTAGGTTTTCTATAAAGTTTTTTTTATTTAATGAGGAAAATTGACCAATTAATATTTATGTTTGTATGTGGTCATGGATAATTACATCACCTGGTAAGGGAGAAAATTTTCAGGTAGCAGTTAGAATTGGGCCAACCAGCTGTCTTTTTCCTTTAGGAAATAAATGGATTAGATAAATTTAAATATGAATATTTCTCTGGCTTTGAGAAAGCTAATAACTATAACTATTCACACAACGAACTCATAGGTAACCTGGGAAATACAAATGAAACAAAAGATATCTTTTCACTTCAGCTAGATTGACAAAAATTAAAAGTCAAATTATAATATGTATTAATGAAGAATATAGGGAAACAACTCTCCAGGCCTTGTGGTAGAGTAAATCCGTACAACCACTTTGAGAAGCAAGGTGGCAACATCTTGTAAATTAAAAAACAAAAAACAACAACAAAAAACACATGTTCTGCAGCTGAAAACATCTTCCAGGTGTATATTCATGAGATTCTCAGGCACATATTTATAAAGATATGTATGAAGAAATTCATTGCAATATTGTTTATTAAAAATAATAATTGGGGAATTATTAAAAGTTTATATACAGACTAATGAAAACATAAATAAGTAAAATATTAGCAGTTAAAATGGAAGAATTGGATGTATGTTTGCCAAATATATGTTGATTGATAAAGCAAGTTTCAAAGGACTAACATAGATACTGTGCTTTTTCTTTTTTTTTCTGCCCCCTCCCTACCCCAATACTGTGCTTTTAATGTAAATTTTTGAAAGGCTAAAAAATTATTTATGGAAAAATATATGTAGAAAAAGGATGAATAGACTGAAAGGATTAAACCTTCAGAATGATATTTTGGTATTTTGTTTCTCAAAATATTCTTTATTTTTATTTATTTATTTTTGAGATGGAGTTTTGCTCTTGTTGCCCAGTCTGTAGTGCAGTGGCGCGATCTTGGCCCACTGCAACCTCCGCCTCCCAGGTTCAAGTGATTCTCCTGCCTCTCTCCCAGGTAGCTGGGATTATAGGTGCCTGCCACCACGCCCAGTTAATTTTTTGTGTTTTTATTAGAGATGGGGTTCCACCATGTTGACCAGACTGGTGTTGAACTCCTGACCTCAGGTGATCCACCCGCCTCAGCCTCCCAAAGTGCTGGGATTACAGGTGTGAACCACGGCGCCCGGCCAAAAAGTGCATTTCTGTTTTTTTATTTTATTTTATTTTATTTTATTTTATTTTATTTTTTTTTTTTGAGGCGGAGTCTCGCTCTGTCGCCCGGACTGGAGTGCAGTGGCCAGATCTCAGCTCACTGCAAGCTCCGCCTCCTGGGTTCAAGCCATTCTCCTGCCTCAGCCTCCCGAGTAGCTGGGACTACAGGCGCCCGCCACCTCGTCCGGCTAGTTTTTGTATTTTTAGTAGAGACGGGGTTTCACCGTGTTAGCCAGGATGGTCTCGATCTCCTGACCTCGTGATCCGCCCGTCTCGGCCTCCCAAAGTGCTGGGATTACAGGCTTGAGCCACCGCGCCCGGCCAAAAGTGCATTTCTGATGGATGTATGCTGGTTATTAACCTCACCTCCTAACCCCCATCTCTGCCCTGTGAGGCTGGACTGGTTCTGCACACTGTATTTCTCCTTTGCCAGTTGGATCCCTGTTGGCTCTGCCAGTAGGAGGCACTAAAGGGAGACTGGAAGGCTGGATTGGGAATCTGACTGGCTGTTTCCTGTTTGGTGTCGTTCCACCCAGCAGGCTAGGATGGGATGTTGATTTCCGTATCAGTATTTGATTCTAGTTTGCATACAGTAGTCCCCCTTTATCCATGGTCTTGCTTTCCTCATTTTCAGTTACCTGAGGTCAACCATGGTCTGAAAATATAAAATCAGAAATTCCAGAAATAAACAATTCATACGTTTTAAATTGCGCGGCATTCTGAATAGTGTGATGAACTCTCCTGCCTGGGACCAAATCTGTCACTGTGTCCAGCTTCCCCACACTGCCTATGCTGTCCACCTGTTGAGTCACTTAGCTGCCTGTTATCAGATCAACTGTCATGGTATTGTGGGGCTCGTGTTCACGTAACCCTTATTTGACTTTATAATGGCCCCAAAGCTGAGGAGTAGTGATGTTGGCAATTCAGACAGGTCAAAGAGAAGCCATCAAGTGCATCCTTTAAGTAAAAAGGTGAAAGTTCTCAGGGAAATATAAAAAATCCTGTGCTGAGGATTCTGAGATCTACAGTAATGAACTGTCTATCCTTGAAATTGTGAAGAAAGAAAAAGAAATTTCATGTTAGTTTTGCTGTCACATCTTAAACTACAAAAATTAGGGCCCACAGTGCATAAGTGCTTAGTTAAGATGGAAACAGCACTAAATTTGTGCTTGGAAGACATGAACAGAAATGTGTTCCAATTGGCGGCAGTTGGGTTCAGTGTTATCTGCACTTTAAGGCGTCCATTGGGGAGTATTGGAAAGTATTCCCTTTGGATAAGGAGGGTCTACTGTATTTCCGACAACAGCAAAACGGGACTCTGTACCCTCCTCCGGGACACCTGTATCAACCAGTCATAGCACCTTTTTAAAGGTCTGTATCCTAGTTCCTTGGAGCCTCTTCTTTAAGTCCTTTCTTTTCCCATTATTTCCCCACTTCTAGGGGTGGTGTGTTATAATGATTTCTATTTCCTGATTGGATCCTAATACAATGTGTTTAATAAATCTTGATTCTTATTTTTCTATCTCATTTACCAGTTAAGTAAAAATTTCCATTGAAATTTAGCTGTTAATTGCCCATCTTTTCTGATGCTAATCATTTCTTGCAGACTAAATTGGAAGGCATTGACTTTTATATTTTGAACAAATGAATTAAACATCCATTGAATTTAAAATTAAGTAAATATTACCGTCTTTTAAGGATGCAGATGAGTTTGTTGGTACTACACATCATTTCAGCATTAAGAACTATGTAATGATGGAAACAGCTCCAACATCCAAAATCAGTTTCACATTGTTCATGCTAGTTTCTTTGGGAAAGCATCTGACATTTATTGTCAGATACCACCTTTCCTTGGAAGGGACAGATTCAATAGGTGTAATTAGAAAAAAACATTTCTAAGGGGTACACCACCAATAATTATTTTTCATCGCAGAATAAGTGTACAGTTTTGCAACACTATTATTTTGTAAAAGAAAAATATGAAACTCATTCTTAATTTTGACTCTTCTAAGTTCTGTTTCAAGGTAATCAGTGACATTTTATTTTGTATCATTAGGGCATACGCCACAAAAATGCCGAAGTAGGTACACAAAAGCTGCAGCATGTGTTAATGTGCCAGAAGCACACAACACAGAGGACCTTTGTTAACTCCCTCATGTTCTCAAACTCCCACTCACCCTCAGTATACCTTTTGTGTTCCAGGTGTTTCATGTGGTTTTTTTTCAGGGACCCACTAGGATGTTAATGTCAATAGACTGATTTGCAATGAGTGAAACTTAATTTTATTCTTCTGTTTTTAGGGAAAAAAGTAAATATAAAAGTTGAAGTTTTAAGGGAAATTCACAACACCTTTTTGAGAATGCTTGCACTGAGTTTATGAACTTTTGGATTTTAGCATTATATGGTGTGTTTGCCATGTAACACATAACATGCACTTTGAGATCTACAGCTACAGCCTATAAATAAATACATTAATACTTCTGCAGCAAAGCACAGGAATAATTCTGAGGGGATAAATAAAGACTATATTCTGTATGTAGCCTTTTGTTTGTTCAGATGAGAGTTTGCCATTAAATGAGTTTGCTGCTAGTTTGGAGTTTTTTTGGATTTTGGAATTACAGATAAGGGATTGTGGACAGATAAAGGATTTTCTATTGCATTTCAAAGGTCATCTTCTATATCTCCTGGGTCATTTAACTCACTTTTGGAAACCATTGCTTTAAGTTATCAAACGGGAGCTTGTGCATTTTAAGTACCTGTAGGAAAATAGCTCTTTAAGAACATTCCTCCTCATTCTTTTAAACCCATTTCTTGGCCGGGCGCGGTGGCTCAAGCCTGTAATCCCAGCACTTTGGGAGGCCGAGACGGGCGGATCACGAGGTCAGGAGATCGAGACCATCCTG
>NW_012117932.1:822882-825278 GCF_000951035.1 Colobus angolensis palliatus | reverse complement strand
TTTTTTTTTTGAGATGAAATCTTGCTCTGTCACCCAGGCTGGAGTGCAGTGGCACAATCCTGGTTCACTGCAACCTTCGCCTCCCGGGTTCTAGTGATCCACCTGTCTCAGCCTCCTGAGTAGCTGGGATCACAGGCGTACACCACCGCGGCTGGCAAGTTTTGTATTTTAAAGATGAAATCTTGCTCTGTCACCCAGGCTGGAGTGCAGTGGCACAATCCTGGTTCACTGCAACCTTCGCCTCCCGGGTTCCAGTGATCCACCTGTCTCAGCCTCCTGAGTAGCTGGGATCACAGGCGTACACCACCGCGGCTGGCAAGTTTTGTATTTTTAGTAAAGATGGGGTTTTGCCGTGTTGGCTAGGCTGGTCTCGAATTCCTGACCTTAGGTGATCTGCCCACCTGGGCCTCCCAAAGTGCTGGGATTACAGGCCTGAGCTGCTGCACCTGGCTTCAAAATATATTTTCTTAATTTTATGTTTCACCTTATTAATTTTCTATTCCTAGGTAAAAAAATGCCAAAAATATAAACAAATCCATTATTAAAATTGCCAGTTTTATGTCTAGTTTTGAGAACTTTTGGAATGTGTGTGGCATTATGCATACTTGTAATAGATTGGCAGAGTCTTCTAAAATAGAATAATTTGTCTAACAGAAAAGGCGTGAAGGAGTTGTGAACTTTGGGTGACACCTTCACAGACATTTTCTTTTTTTTGTATGTAATCCTTTAGCAGCTCAAGACATTTTCTTAATGCATAGTAAGAGTTGGTTGGAAGTAGATGGTGTGGTGTTCAACTACACTGTTTAAATTAGCTTAAGAAAGACACTCTTTTAGGCTATGCAGTGACTCACACCTGTAATCCCAGCACTTTGGGAGGCCAAGGCAGGTGGATCACTTGAAGTCAGAAGTTTGAGACCAGCCTGGCCAACATGGTGAAACCCTGTCTCTACTAAAAATACAAAAATTAGCTGGTTGTGGTGGCACGTGCCTGTAATCCCAGCTACTTGGGAGGCTGAGGCAGGAGAATCTCTTGAACCAGGGAGGCGGAGATTGTGCCACTGCTGTCTACCCTGGGCCACAGAGTGAGACTGTGTCTAAAAACAAACAAACAAACGAAAAGACAGAGACCATGCTTTGTGATCAGACCCAGCTGGGTTTGAACTTGAGCCTGCCACTTACTAATGTTGTGTGACTTCAGGCAAGTTACCTCTCTGAGACTCAGTTTCGTCATCCATAAAATGGGGGTAACAGTTGCTTGCTTTTTAGAATTGTTGGGAAAGTTAAATAAAATGCGTGTAAAGAACCAAGCTTGGTACTAATAGATAGTGGCTGGTATTATTAATAGCAACAATCCTATTTTCATTAATTTAGTATTTCTCAAGAGTAAGGAATGTGGACTTTACCAACCAGCTGACAGGTCACAGAGGCCTTGCCCTCATTAGGAATTTTAATTAGAGTTGAGGCAATTTCTAAACCAGTTAAATATTTTGATGGTTCAGGGAAAATAAGATGGATATGCTTGTTGGTTAACCCTCCTTAGTCTCTGTAATACTTTTTGTTACATTTGCTTTGGGGTTAAAGTTGAATGAATTCATAAATTAGAATCTCTTGGTTTGTTGAATATACCACAGTAAGTAGTTACATTTGAATAATGGTTGACTTGTAAATTTTTTTTTTTTTTCTTTTCTTTTGAGACAGAGTCTCACTCTGTCCCCTAGGCCGGAGTGCAATAGCATGGTCTCAGCTCACTGCAACCTCTGCCTCCTGGGTTCAAGCACTTCTCCCGCCTCAGCCTCCCAAGTAGCTGGGACTACAGGCGTATGCCACCACACCTGGCTAATTTTTTGTATTGTTAGTAGAGATAGGGTTTCACTATGTTGGCCAGGCTGGTCTTGAACGCTTGACCTCGTGATCTACCTGCCTTGGCCTCTCAAAGTGTTGGGATTACAGGCATGAGCCACCGCGCCTGGCTGACTTGTACATTTTTTTTGATGTTAGGTGAAATCTTTGAATTTGGGCAAAGTTTAGGGTATAGCTAGGCACCATACTAGTCTAGAAGGAATGTTTCTTTTTAAGAAAAGTTTTAAAATTTATTGCATAATATTTAACATATACAAGTGAATAAACAAGTAATATAACCAATAACTAGAATCCATCTAGAAAGAAAGCATAACTAACACATTTGAACACCCTGTGTAGTATTTCTCACTTGCATTCCTTCCCCTCTTCTCCTAAGGTAACCAACTGTCACAAATTAGCTTTTATCATTCCCATGAGTTTCTTTATGTTACACATTTTTCTATATCTGTAAATAATATGTATTTACATTCAACACTTTGTATTCTTTCTCTCTCTCTCTCTCTACTATATATATATATATATATATATTTTTTTTT
>NW_012117932.1:802351-822687 GCF_000951035.1 Colobus angolensis palliatus | reverse complement strand
TTTTTGTATTTTTAGTAGAGATGGGGTTTCACCATATTGGCCAGGTTGGTCTTGAACTCCTGACCTCTTGATCCGCCTGCCTTGGCCTCCCAAAGTGCTGGGATTACAAGTGTGAGCCACTGTGTCTGGCCTTTGTATTCTATATTTTTAAAAATTCAGCATTATGGTGAAGGGTATGTCCATATTGAATTGTGTGGCTGTTGAACATTCATTTTTGATATTCCATTGTATCCCTAATATATATATCCATTCTGTTGTTAATGAACAGTTATGTTGTTTACTTTTTACTTTTGCTGTTTTATGAAGTGATAATTTAGAGATTTTTGTTCTGTTGTTGAAGCACTTCATGTGTATTTAACTGCTTGTAGTGAAAACTCTACTTTTCTCTTTCAGCCATCATTTCTACCCAGAAATTTAACATTTTACTTAAATCAGTGCTTTGTGAGTGTGAGCTATTTTCATTAGGTCTGTTAAGAATGTAGTTATTGATCTTAAGCAACATGTTTTACTATATTCATAAAATTTTCCAACAAAAATACTTCAGTTATACAAATTCTCTAAATTATTAAACTCAGGCAAGATACCATTAAAACTTAGAGCAGATGGTCATTTGAGTATTAGTAGAATGAGTCAAAAGCTATCAGGTGGTTCATTTAACGGTGGCAGATGTCTTCATAAAGCTTAGCAAAGGAAAAGGGCATTAACTCCTTAGGGTAATATGGTATTCTGTAGAAAGGAAAAAAAAAGGTTCAGTTAAGGAGTTACATTATATGAAATAAAAATTTTTAAGGAAAAACTCTTGCCAGGGCTAATGGTTTTAGATGAAAATGAATTGGGTGGATGTAGTGAGGGAAACAAAAAAGCTACCATGGTACAGTAAAAGATGAGTAAAATGTTGGTCTTGTTTATTTAATGCCCTTTCTTCTGTTTTATGTTTTCTTTAAATATCAACTTTTGTTTCAAAGGCAATTAATTGTATTCTCATTAAAAATTCTGTAGTGCTCATTTTGGTAGAGGAATGGGTTGCTTTGTTTACATTTTTCAATTCTTAGTGTTAGTCTGTTTCACAGCTGTTCAGTAGCTTTGTTGGCATTTGAACTGTGGGAACCAAGAAAGCAGTTGGATGTCCTTTTGTGTGCATTAATGGTTTTCCTGAGGTATTCTTTAAAACCATGAATTATAGAATTTTTTTAACCGGTTGTCATTGTGTGTTTAAATGGTTCCTTTTAAAGAAAGCCTGTACATAGATTATGAGCTCATGACTGTTATCGTTGTATGTTGTAGAAAATGAACTTAGAAATGAAAAATATGTAAATGAGGCAGTGGTTGCAAACTGGACAGTTTTTTTCTATTGTTGTTGAGTGGGGTAGTTGGGGATACGTTTTCCCTACGTCTCTCATCAACCAAGTCATATTTGAAGAGCTGAACAGTTAATTCAGGATAAATTCAGGATAAACCTCTTAAGTGTGTAGTGAATACTGATTTGTTTAGTGCATTTTGCTTTTTTGTGATGATGGAACTAAATCAGATTTATTTTAGACCTTGTTCAGAAACTTAGCCATTTTGTGGACATTTACTATCATTGGTATTTGATATTAATTGTGATATTTTTCGTCAGCTTTCCTGTGCTAAAACAGATACGGTTATTAGAATCTAACTTCAGGCGTGTGGCAGTGAGGTTGCTTTAAATCAATATGTAATCAATTCCATATAATGTCCATTTTGGAAAAATAATTCTATAATTATTTCTATATTGTTGCTTCTAACACAAATATCAAAAGTTTACAAAATTAGGTACAGAACTATTCTAGGTCACACAGTTTTTATTTTTTTTTAAAGGTGAATTGTGAAACCCATAAACAGAAAAAGATTTTGACGAACTGTCATAGTTGTCTGGGTGCAGGGCTATTAAACTGAATATTAAAATTTCATGGAACTGCCATTTTTAAAGAGAAATGCCAACTATAACAATCCATTTAATTAGTTTTTTTAAATTCACATTTTAATACTGAAATACAGGCATACCCCTGTTTTATATAGACATTATACACAGTTCTATTCCTGGAAAACCAAGTTATATTTAAAATGGAGGAGAGGCATGCCAGATGGCATTTTTCAAAGATGGCCGCACCAATCTACATCCCATCCCACGTGCTCTTCTTAGGAGACAATGATATTCCACCTGAAGAGGCTGCTTCCCTCCCTCAGTGGACCTGGGTAGACATTTGTAACTGCCTCAGTTAATAGAGTAAAGAGGAAATAACACTGTGAATTCTGAGGTTTGGTCACAAAAGGCAAGGCAGATGTTGCTTGTCTGTCTGTGTCTGTCTGTCTGTCTGTCACTCTCTCTCCCCCCTCAGGATTCACAACCTGCCTGCACAGGGAGCTCTGAGCCAATTCTGAGAAAACCATAAAAGTGCTAGGTTAAGAGTTGAATAGTATATTTTACTTTTAAGGAAAGTCTTTCTAAGCATGAAGCCTCAGAAGTCACACACACGCCGACGAGAGCACACATAGAAAATGTGTACCCAGAAAAAAATCTGGAAACCCCCACCAAACTGCTAACAATGGGTGGGAGTGCACGATGAGGGGGGACTTTCACATTTTGTTCTGTATGCTTTTGGGTTGTTTAAAGTTTTATTATAAGTGTGTTGTTAATTTTAGAATTTAAAAAAGAAAATAAACAAGAAATACCAATTTTTTCCTCTCAAATTGGCACAGATTAAAAATACTACTTCAGTGCATGCTAAAGATGTGTCAAGAAAGCCAGTCAGATACTGCTGAAAGGGAAATATAAATGGATACAATCGCTATAGAAGGCACTTACAGAGTGTTTCAAATGTCATCAAAGACTTTGACCCTGCCTTCAATGTTTAAAAAAGACACATTCAAAGATACTTGTTTGTGGCAGATAAAGACAAAAAGTTAACATAACCAGTGTTGAAAATATGGGACTATTATATGTAAATTATGTTAATCCATAGAGGGAAATTCTATACAGTTATTAAACCATGTTGTGGAATAATTATTACTGACATGGTAAAATATCATTTTATAAAGTAGTTTGCAAGAAACAATGTGACATTTTTGCATCTAAATTGTATGATACATGTAATATAAAAACTAGAAAGATAATTCCCCGGATGTGCTGATGGGATTAGCCTTTGTTGTTTTCTAGGTTTTCTACACTGAGTGTATTTTAATTCTAGGAAGCAGCTGGGTGAGCAGGAGCATTTAACATGAAGTATAAGCATCAGAGATGCCATATGTGTCACTTTAAACTAGAAACAAACAAAAACATGAAGGAACCTAAGCAAATCTTTACACAAACCAACTTTCAAATTACTTTAGTTACTTTAGTAATGTGGTATATAATTGCTATTTAGAAGTTTTTATTTATTTTAATCTTTTAATTCACAGATGAATAATTAAATGTTCCCCATATACAGTCTCTGAAAAATCTAAACTTTTATTAAGCTCTTTGATTTCTGTATAAGTATTGCAAAATTTGTCTGGGATAGTTGATTATTCTGATTATATTATTTAAATAGATGACTAGTGCATTTACTAAATCTATATTAAGATGAAGTTAAGTGCAGTATAATTCTTTATATGTATATTTTGTTTTAAAGTTTTTCAAAGTGTGTTTACCTATCACTTTAATTTTTTTTCTTTTTTTAAATGAAGTTTCTGTTTCTAGGAGTTTCTAACAATTTAGCCTCACAATGTCTCTTTCTGTGTGAAAGGGAGTGTTTTCTTAATTTATAGATGAGAATATTGGTCCCAGAGTATTTAAGTTGATTTTGAATATCAAGTGGATAGTAAGTTATACAAGTAAATTCTTAAATCACATACACTTGTTTTTACCATTTGAGGTAGCAATTTAAATACCGTATTGTATACAGGTTAGAAATCACGTCTGATCTTGTTAATTTCTAGCCTGACTCTATAATTTATCTCCAAGTCTCTGGCTGTATTGCATGTTTCTGCTAAGCAAAGTCGTTCCTGGTTCATTGAACATACTCTGCTTTTCTGTGATTTCTTCCTTTCTTTGAAAGATCCACTCATCCATCATTTCTGTGGAACTTTTCCTGATTCTTTTTCCTATTTAGTTTCTCAGGCGAGTTTCTATCAATGGAGACCTGGGCTTGTATTTTTTGGTTAGATATTCTTATTTTTTGTTGGTGACTGCATTCTAGTTTTTAAGCAGAGCAGTTCTAGATTTCAGTTTATTGTACTGTTTAATTGCTAAATATCTCTAATACTTAACCTGTTTTCTCTTGAATGATCTCGTTTAGACTTTCTCATTTATATCCTCTATATCTTTTGTCTCCTGACCCTTAGCTACCAAGCCCTAAATATCTCTGGAACCCATTTCTCTCAATTTCTACTGTCATCACCTTAATTTAAGCTACCATGATCTTAGCTGGGCTGCTACTAACTTCTTTTAACCTGACTCCCTTTCTCTAGCCATTTTTACTTTTTTCATCTCTTTTCTCTCCACACTACAGCAGGTGTGATTTGTAATTTTTAAGTTTTTTTTGAGTTAGAGTCTTTCTTAGTTGCCCAGGTTGCAGTGCAGTGGCGTGAACATGGCTCTAAGAGTGATACTTGAAAGCAGCAGAGGGCATGCCTGCAGTAGGAATAAAGAAATAGTTCTGAATGAATCAGTAGACACTCATGTCCTCTGTCTTCTGTCCCTAAAGTCAAGCATTTATGTGGCAGGAAACTGCAGAAGGATTGCACATAAAACGTATTTGGTGTTGGGGTATCAGGCTTTTTGTAGTCCATTAGTATCCCAATTCTTTCAGGTGTTCCTTCCTTCCTCCTTCCTTCCCTGCTTCCCTCCTTCCTGCCTTCCCTCCCTCTTCCTTCCTGATCCTTGCCCCTCCCCTCCCTTTCCCTCAAAACAGGCATACACTCAAGTTTGGCCCTTTGTTTAGAATCTGGTTATCTGAATATAGAAAATGAATAACATAGGGTTTTTTTTTCCTTCTTATCAGGAAGTAGCAATAGTGTATTATATTAGTAATATGACCACTTTTGTACTCTAGTTTTTACATATGTAGCATGTTATTTGATTTTTAGACCATGTTGTCTCACCTTTAAAGAATAGATTACATTCTCCAAAGGGGATTGAGGCTGTGAGAATGAAAGGGCTCCTTTCTTCTATTTAATTATGGAAATGTTCTAAATGGATACAAAGAGGAAGATGATGTAATGAACTCCCATGTACCCATTACCCAGCTTCAACACGGCTAATCTTGTTTTACCTGAATCCCACTTTACTTCCCCTCTGCCTCCCTGGAAATTTTGAAAAACAAACAAACAAAAAAACACACAAAAAAACAACACACACATTATTTTATACGTAAATACTTCTGATAAAACGACCTTTTCAAGGGCGTAAAAGTAAATACAGACAGAATCAGAACTTGAATCCAGGAGAATGTCACTTTTGCACAGATAATACAGCACTTGTTTGTTCAGCATTTAGCTTCACCATCCAGGATGTGTTTATAAAGTAGTGATACTGATGTTGACAAGCCACATATTGTTGAAAAAAAAAATCCTAGTTTTTATTTATTGAACAAATGATATTAATATAACAATAGAATAGTAAAGAGTATTACCCCCAATTATTTCACCTGAAAATGAAGGTTGTTTTCATTACTTATTTATTTATTTATTTTTTTGAGACGGAGTCTCGCTCTGTCGCCCAGGCTGGAGTGCTGTGGCCGGATCTCAGCTCACTGCAAGCTCCGCCTCCCGGGTTTATGCCATTCTCCTGCCTCAGCCTCCCGAGTAGCTGGGACTACAGGCGCCCGCCACCTCGCCCGGCTAGTTTTTGTATTTTTAGTAGAGACGGGGTTTCACCGTGTTAGCCAGGATGGTCTCGATCTCCTGACCTCGTGATCCGCCCGTCTCGGCCTCCCAAAGTGCTGGGATTACAGGCTTTAGCCACCGCTCCCGGCTAGAGCTTATTATTTCTTATTCCCTAAGGGGATAAAACCCCACTATAGTGTATTGTTTCCTTTAAAATAGGGAAACTTGCTTCCTAGTCATTTTCTGAATTTTCTTGACTATGGGAAAAACTTGTCAATATCTAAGGGTAGTAAATGCTTAAGTTAATTGAGAGTTTGTTTCCATGATATCATAAGGGCAAAATGGTCTTTTCTTTTGGAGTAATTGTTTACCTAGACACTAGTTGAAAATTCTTTCAAAGATTTCTGAGGTTTTGTAGTCCGAAACATCTCCTTAGTGAGAAAGGATTCTTTCTTTCTGTGTGTCGAACGTAAGTTCTAGTTTGTGGATGAGAACGAAGAAAGAGTTACTGAGATGTGTTCTTACTAATGAAAAAGGGAGCAAAGGGAAAATATAACTTGCATTGATTAAAATAATTGAGGTCCATTATCTTGAAGCTATATGTGTTAAATTTGAAGTGTTATATCCCAATTTATTAGAGTATCTTGGAAATGTTCTGATCTTATTTTTTTCCCCCAAGGAATAATATTCAGATAAATAAAATTTGAGGTTAATCAGAGCATGTGTCCTTGTTTTAATAGGCATCAAGCATGATGGAACCATGTGTGATACCTGCCGCCAGCAACCGATCATTGGCATTCGCTGGAAATGTGCAGAGTGTACAAATTATGATTTGTGCACAGTGTGTTATCATGGAGATAAACATCATTTAAGACATCGCTTTTACCGAATTACTACACCAGGAAGTGAGAGGTAGGGAGAACCCTTTTTTTCTTCAACCGAGGGTTTTTGTTTGTATTCAAGTTATGTACTTCTGGGCCTTAAAAATAGGATTAGCAAATAGCTTCTGACAGTTGGTTTAGTAACAGGAGGTACCAAATAGTAGGATAGAAGTGGACCAATCTGCCATATAACAAGTGAAGAGCTCTGTGAAGATGGAGCTGTCTGTACTTTTCCAAGGTAATCTGGACTATTATTTCTCTGGCTTAGAGGGTTAGCACTACTGTACATTTACTGTACATTTGAAATACAAGGGCATCCAAAGAGATAGCAATTATTTTCTTCTCACTATGCCTTCTAGTCTGTTAATTGATATCAGATGAATGGTAGGGCCCATTGATTGAGTCAATAGGCATTTATTAGGATTACACGGGATCTACTATGTTTACGGACACTAGAAGATAAATAAGACACCTAGTAGTCTTAAGGAGTTTACAAATTAAAGGAAATAGTGAATCAGTGATTGTCATGTGATGTTTTAGACTGTGTTAGAGATATGTATTAAGTGTCTTAGGAGCAATGAGAGAGGAGTATTCGTTGTTAACGGGCGCAGAGTTTTAGGCGATGGGATCTTCTCATGTAGATACAGATAATGCAAAGGAGCAAGAATCCAGACAGTCATAGGGAGGCAGCTAGGAGTAGGAGTAGATACATAGATTTTGGAGTCAGACTCTCTTGGTGTAGATCATAATCGTGCCACTTATTAACTGAGTAATTTTGAACGAGTTGATTATTTTTGTCTTTTGTTTGCAATTAAAATTAAGGAATAATAAAGACATTGTAAAAATGAATAGGACTGGGCGTGGTGGTTCATGTCTTTAATTCCAGCACTTTGGGAGGCCTGAGGTGGGAGGATTAGTTGAGGCCAGGCATTCAAGACCACCCTGGACAGCATAGTAAGACCTCATCTCTATTAAAATAAGTAAGTGAAAAGAATAGAACAGTGAAATAAAATTAGAAAAACAAAGCAGAAATCTCCAAACCTTTCTGATTATGTGAATGAGAAGGATGTAGAACAATAGGGATACATGGCCTTGGAGAACCAAGCTGGCCCAGATACTTGAGTGTAGAATCTTTATAAAGGTTCATAATGTTCTGTAAGTATGTAGTACTGTGAGAACAGGTTAGTATAGGTAAAATCCAGAGCACAGATGTATTTTACTGATATATACGTATATTAATCCATTTTCATCCTGCTGTGAAGAAATACCTGAGACTGGGTAATTTATAAAGGAAAGAGGTTTAATTGACTCACAGTTCAGCATGGCTGGGGAGGCCTCAGGAAACATAATCATGGTGGAAGTGGAAACAGACATGCCCTTCTTCATATGGTGGCAGCAAGGAGAAGTGCTGAGCAAAAGAGGGGGAAAGCCCCTTATTAAAATCATCAGATCTCGTGAGAACTCACTATCAAGAGAACAGCATGGAGGTAACCGCCCCCATAATTAAGTTACCTCCCACTGGGTTCCTCCCACGACATGTGGGAATTATGGGAACTACAGTTCAAGATGAGATTTGGGTGAGGACACAGCCAAATCATATCAATACAGTACTCTAAATTTTTGAATAATGGCTAGTTTTTTTTTTTTTTTTTTTTGAGATGGAGTCTTGCTCTGTCGCCTAGGCTGGAGTGCAGTGATGCGATCTCGGCTCGCTGTAAGCTCCGCCTCCCAGGTTCACATCATTCTCCTGCCTCAGCCTCCCAAGTAGCTGGTACTACAGGCGCCTGCCACCATGCCCAGCTAATTTTTTGTATTTTTAGTAGAGATGGGGTTTCACTGTGTTAGCCAGGATGGTCTTGATTTCCTGACCTCGTGATCCACCTGCCTCGGCCTCCCAAAGTGTTGGGATTACAGGCGTGAGCCAGCACGCCTGGCCAGAATAATGGCTAGATTTAAAAAACAAGTGATTTCACGCAAAAATCTGTTGATGGATTCATAGAACACCCTGCTCCCCTCCCCCCCATACAGAAGACTATCAATACTGGGCTTACGTTTGTTCCTGGCAACAGTTTGTTGAAGCAGTGGAGCACTTTAGACTAGATCCTTTAGACTGATGATGCTTTTGAGTCAACCAAAGTCCTTGCCATTCCCTGTTACCTTCCTAAGTCTGAGGTCGAGTGCCATTTGCCACTGTAGTGCTGTCTTTCTTAGGCTGTCATTTATATTACTCACCTGGAAGCTATAGAGAATTTTGAGTTTGCCACTTCTACAGTAGTGAAGAGTATACTGATACCCTGAATTGCTTAGACTAGGATCATATGTGGAGTCTATTACATTTTAACTTTTGTGGCCTTGGGCACATTACTTCTTTGAGACTGAGTTTCCTCATTTATAAAGTGGGTAATATGGTGGTAACTCTCTTAAGGAGTGTAACACACTTTACTCCTATGCAAGTGCTTTTACATATTATATAATAAAAGCTCAGTAAAAGTTAGCTGTGATTATTATTACAACTACTACTACCATCATCATCGTCACCTGTGGAATATAAAAGGTATTCCTGTGTCATGCTGTTATGGAAGTAACCAGAACAATTAAGAATCTTTTTACTTTCAAAATAACATTTTTATAATTTTGTTTTAAAAAGTAAATTATTATTACCTATTTTTACATAAACTTGAAAATAAATAACTTTATTTTTAGGGTTCTGTTAGAGTCTCGTAGGAAATCTAAGAAGATTACAGCCAGAGGAATCTTTGCAGGTGCCAGAGTGGTGCGAGGAGTGGACTGGCAGTGGGAAGATCAAGATGGAGGAAATGGACGTAGGGGAAAGGTACAGTATTTTTCTTGATTCATCATGTATTCTAGAGTATTATGTGTTCAAAAGCTTTTTATCACTACTGTAAATGAATTTCTTGGTCCATTGTTTTCTATGCCAGTAAAAATTTTTAAAATCTTGATTTCTTTTTTCTCTGGAAGTAAAAAGATTGTTCTTGCTTTTTATAAGCATTGATGTTTCTTAGAGGGTCATTAGGTAGGTTTTACCTTCCCACCTTCAGGTTTCATATTGTCATTTTGTTACCTCGCATGCTTTTCTGAATGCATTTGGACCAGTCCTCCCTAAGCAGTGTCTCATGTCCTTGACTTTCCTGCTATTCAAATTTCATTTGAATTGACTTGTTTTATATTATCTTCCCTCAAAGATCTGTTTCTGAGGGGCAGTGGGCAATTACGCTGTTATCTAGCCTACCTACCTCTGTTACCCTTTGCAGATAGTGTAGTGGGCTCAGAATTTTAGGAGTAGGTCAAAGCAGAATATTCTGTGTGGTGAAATGAGAGACCTCAGCTGATCTAGGTGGCAGGGAATGGGGGTGAAGAGGAGAGTGGGAATGCCATCATTACATAGTCCAAATAAGCCAAGTACACTTGAGACTGTGAGTCAGGCTCACTTGGGCAGTGTGTCCGCAGTTGAATAAAAACGATATAGTGGCAGTAGGGATAAGAGCCTTCAACTTGTTTGGCCCCCACGTATTACACGGCTGCAATCTGGACGGGTCACTTTCCATACCTGGTGCCCAGCAATCATCCTGGAAGCTCCCTTTGAAGCCCTGTGATGAACAAAGATGCCTTTGCCTCTCTTCCTGACTGGATCTCATGTTTTCTGTATCCCATTGTATCATCTTACTTAGCTTCCTGTCTCTTTTGGTAGAACACACATTCTGGTAACTTGTTTTGAAAGAGTATGTGAGAAGTAAAATTTTAATACTTTTATTTTGAAAAATTGACTTTATAGTCTTCCCAATAGTTAATTATATGGTCAGAGGGGGTTGGAAGTCATCTTTCCTCATCAGCTTTTGAAGGCATTTGCTGTTCGAAGCCACATAAATGGAACTTTCTGTTTTTTGCTATATTGGCACTTTTTTGGGATAAAAGTAGGCATTCTTGAGGCTTTGAGTCATTCGTATTACATTTTTGGTTTGCTTTGATTGAACACATGTTGTGTTTTGAGAACAAAATGAGGGCCAGGCATGGTGGCTCATGTCTGTAATCCCAGCACTTGTGGGAGGCTGAGGCAGGTGGATCACTTGAGGTCAGGAGTTTGAGACTAGCCTGGCCAACATGGTGAGACCCTGTCTCCACTAAAAATACAAAAATTAGCCACGCATGGTGGTACACGCCTGTAGTCCCAGCTACTAGGGAAGCTGAGGCAGGAGAATCGCTTGAACCTGGGGAGGCAGAGGTAGCAATGAGCCAAGATTGTGCCACTGCACTCCAGCCTGGGTGACAGAGTAAGACTCCATCTCAAAACAAACAAACGAAAAGAACAAAATGAAGAAAAAGAAATGAAACTGTCTTGTACATGTGACTCCAAATGAGAGAACTTCATAAAATAAATCTTTAGAGTAACATTGTTAAGCACATTTTTAAGACCAAATGTGACTTCTATTGTCTGACTTTTTTGTTTTGGCCTATGTATGTGGATGAAGAAAGTTAACATCCCTTTTTCCCCTTCAGTGCTGGATACTTTATCCCACTCCCCTGATGTAATCCACATTCATTGTATTTAGTGTATTCTTCCTTTTTGTTTTTTTAAATATATGTTAGAGATGGAGTCTTGCTGTGTTACCCAGGCTGGTCTCGAACTCCTGGGTTCAAGCGATTCTTCTGCCTCCACTTCCCAAGGTGCTGGGATTACAGGCATGAACCACTGTGCCCAGCCTGTTCTTAAAGGGTTTCTTAAGTCTTGCTCTACATGTTAGTCTTTTAAAGCTGTTTTTTATACAAATATGATTCAGTATACTAGATCATAATTTTTTTTTAACTCTTTACTATGGAGTATTTCAGACATACACTTGAGTAGAAAGTATAGTATAATAAATTCCCATGCACTCATACCCAACTTCAATAATTATTAACTTAAAAAGATACCATTTATTTGTTGAAGAAACCAGATTCTATTTGGCCAATTGATTCTTTATTGTATTCTTTAACTTCTTTAACTTTTTCTTTTAATCTTTGTATTTCCTATAAACTAGTTGTTAGAGCTAGAGGCTTGATTAGATTCAGGTTCAATTTTATTTTGGCAAACATACCTCATGTGATGCTGTATATTTTCTACTGTATCACATAAAAGGGGCACATGAAGTCTGATTATCTTGCTATTAGTGATGTTAAGATTGATGAAAAGGCCGGGCGCGGTGGCTCAAGCCTGTAATCCCAGCACTTTGGGAGGCCGAGACGGGCGGATCACGAGGTCAGGAGATCGAGACCATCCTGGCGAACACGGTGAAACCCCGTCTCTACTAAAAAATACAAAAAAACTAGCCGGGTGAGGTGGCGGGCGCCTGTAATCCCAGCCACTTGGGAGGCTGAGGCAGGAGAATGGCGTGAACCCGGGAGGCGGAGCTTGCAGTGAGCTGAGATCCGGCCACTGCACTCCAGCCCGGGCGACAGAGCGAGACTCTGTCTCAAAAAAAAAAAAAAAAAAAAAAAAAAAATTGATGAACAGATGCAAATTTTGTCAGATGTATCCTTTACAGAGTTTCTTGGCAACATTCTACCTAATGGTTTTAGCAGCTGTTCCTTGCATGTGAAATTACTATAGTTATTTTCTTATGCCTTCCACTTTGTTTCTCCCTCAGTAATAAATCAAGTCATATTAAAAATGAAGGGATTTCGTTTAATGATTTGGACCTTGACTAATGAACTTACTTCTATTTCAAGTAATTTGAAATTTAAAGTAAATTTGATTTAAACAAAATTTGTCTTTGTTTTTTAGGTAGTTAAATGCTTTTTACTCATCCTATGCAATACAGACTTAATATAGCATCACATTTTTGAAAACAAATGAAGTTAAATCTGAATATATTAGAATCAGAAGGAACTTTTTGCTGCAGATTGCATGTTTTACCTTCGAGTGCTAGAAACTGTTACTTTGGAAGGTTATATAGTGGTTAGTAGAGCAGAAATCATAAAGCAAATTAAGGTAAAGGGTGGGCTCTAACTTCAGGATGGTAGTTACCGCTAATGGGAGGCAGGAGTATGGGATTGATGAGATGGACATAGGGGACTTGAAAAGTATTGGTTATATTTTTTTTCTTAGGTTGGGTAATAATTACATGGGTATTCCGTTTATTTTTTTCTTTAAAGTTTATATATGCTTTGGGAGGCCAAGGCAGGCGGATCACGAGGCCATGATCACGAGACCAGCCTGGCCAACATGGCGAAACCCCATTTCTACTTAAAAAAACATACAAAAATTAGCTGGGCGTGGTGGTGGGCACCTGTAATCCCAGCTACTTGGGAGGCAGAGGCAGGAGAATCACTTGAACCTCGGAGGCGGAGGTTGCAGTGAGCTGAGATCGTGCCATTGCACTCCAGCCTGGGTGACGAGCAAAAAAAAAAAAAAAAAAAAAAAAATTTACATATGCTATATTTTATAATGTGTAATATATGTTAAAATTTAAAAGAACAAATGGACTAATTTACCAACAATTTAAAATACGTTTCAAGTGATTCATCAGATCTTAAACATAAAACCTTTTTATTTCCACAAATACATCATGAAATACCTGGCTTACAAAACTGTTTCTTTAGTACAGGATGAAAAAGAATGGTCATTATATATCTTATTTAAAGTAATAGTTTTTAAGTATATACCGTAAAAGTTATACTTCAGCCTGTCGTTCTAAGTAACTATGAAGGATGGCTGTGATTGTAAGTATCAAGATGGAGAAGAGTAATATGAATTGCATGTGTACAGCTTCCCACTCTTTGCTGTAGTCAGGTTTACTTGAGAAGGTCCAAGTTTAATGCTGTTTGTCATTTTTATGTACAGGTTGAACATTCCAAATATAAAAATCTAAAACCTGAAATACTCCAAAATCTGAAACTTTTTGAGCACTGACATGATGTTCAAAGGAAATGCTCATTGGAGCATTTAGAATTTCAAATTTTTGGATTTGGGATGCTCTAAGTACAGTGCAGATATTTCAAAATCTGAAAAAATTTGAAATCTAAAACATTTCTTGTCCTAAGCATTTCAGATAAGTACACTCAACCTGCATGTGATTCTAGGCCTTAAAGCAATGTCAACCCCAGTATTTTTTTTTTTTTTTTAATTTTAATCCAGTGAATTCAAGAATCAGACTAGCTGGGTGTGGAGCTTGGAGATAGTGTCTGAGTTTCCATGGTAGGTGTGCCATTTTAGGTGGCCTGCAACTGTGGGATACTGCTGGAGGAGCAAAAGCAACTCAAGACCTACTTAAACATTGCCACCAAGGCTCTTCAAGAGCTTTGTGCTTGTTAATTTGTAACTGACCAAAAAGGTTTGTCTTGAATCATTTTGGGGATTTTAAATTTCATATTGAGTAATAGACTTAAAAGAATATACTGTTTTGGCCGGGCGTGGTGGCTCACACCTGTAATCCCAGCACTTTGGGAGGCCGAAGCGGGCAGATCACCTGAGGTCAGGAGTTTGAGACCAGCCTGGCTAACATGGTGAAACTCCATCTCTACTAAAAGTACAAAAATTAGCCAGGCGTGGTGGTGGTTGCCTGTAATCTCAGCTACTCAGGAGGCTGAGGCAGGAGAAGCTTGAACCCGGGAGGCAGAGGTTGCAGTGAGCCGAGATCACACCACTACACTCCAGCCCGGGCGACAAGAGCAAGATTCCATCTCAAAAACAAACAAACAAACAAACAAACAAACAGAAAACAAAACTGTTCTTAAAGGAATCAGTTTAAGATTAAAAATATTTTAAATTTTGTATCAAATTCTATTTTCTGATAATCTATCACTGTAATCCCCAAGCCTCTTGATTTAAAATTTCTACAGTGGTTTTAGAAATTACCTTATAATTCTGGAAAAATATGGCTCTAATGATAATTTAACTATATGTTAGGAGTGACATATTTGGCAAATAAGTATTTTTCATGATCCTGTTCCACAGGTTGCTAGATGAAATGATTTTTAAGATTTAAATGTAATAATTAAAAGAACTAAGCTCTTCCCTCCCCTTTAAAAAACTTCTTTTCTCAAAAAACGTCTGTTAGGTAACAGAAATCCAGGACTGGAGTGCATCAAGCCCACATAGTGCAGCATATGTCCTCTGGGATAATGGTGCTAAGAACCTTTACAGAGTTGGCTTTGAGGGCATGGTAAGTAGTGAAGAGCCATAGCAGGTGAAAGAAAATGTTGGATGAGTGAAAAGCTCTTACTGCTCTTTTATTATTTTTCCTTTGTCATCTCCCTTTGTCAGAACCTTTGCGTTTTTACTATGTTTCTCTAAACTATGTAATAGTCAATATGATTTGCCTTTAGTTAATGTTTGGGTACCTTACTGTATATTGGTTGTGTAGAGCTGACCCATTTTCAGTGTAAGTCCAGGGGGTTTATTTACGAAAATCTATCAAAAAGATTGGAAATCATCTGTTAAGACCACTCCTTGGCATGGATGGACCTGGAAGACAGTATTATAATGAGATTTTGTGATATATTTGTATTCTGTGCTCTGGTAGCTTATAAAAATATAAATTACAACAGATATTAAAATTATTTTTTAGGAGATTCCTCCCCACCCCTTGGTATTTTTTAAAGTATAGTGTTGATAATTGAAAATGATTGACTTAGAAACACCTTGAATTACTTAAGTGTTTAGAAAAATAATGGAGGTTTATTCAATGAGTTGTCCTGTGTTTTTGTACTTTTCATGGACCATTGTTCAAGCGCTGATCTTGGCTGGATGCTGTGGCTCATTCCTGTAATCCCAGCACTTTGGGAAGCCCAGGCAGGTGGATCAGTTGAGGTCAGGAGTTTGAGATCACACTGGTCAACAGGGTGAAACGCTATCTTTACTGAAATACAAAAATTAGCTGGGTTTGATGCCATGTGCCTGTAATTCCAGCTACTCGGGAGGCTAAGGCACGAGAATCGCCTGAACTGCGAGGGTAGGGGTGCAGAGCTTGCGGTGAGCCGAGATCACGCCACTGTACTCCAGCCTAGGTGATGGAGTGAGACTTGTATCTCAAAAAAAGTTGATCTTGCTATTCAGTTTATAGAGTGTAATAAATAAATGCCAAAATATTAATGCCTTTCACATCCTTTTAATCTTGAATACATTCCGTATTCAAAGAATTCTTTAAATTTCCTTTTTAAAAATCAACTGTCTATGTTCTTGTTAGGAATGGAGAAAGTATCCCAGCGTCCCCTTAATTTATTTCCATTTATTTTTTGAGACAGAGTCTCACTCTGTTGCCCAGGCTGGAGTGCAGTGGCATGATCTTGGCTCACTGCAAGCTCTGCCTTCTGGGTTCACACCATTCACCTGCCTCAGCCTCCCAAGTAGTTGGGACTACAGGCGCCCACCACCATGCCCTGCTAATTTTTTGCATTTTTAGTAGAGATGGGGTTTCACTGTATTAGCCAGGATGGTCTCAATCTCCTGACCTCATGATCCGCCCCCCTCAGCCTCCCAAAGTGCTGGGATTACAGGTGTGAGCCACCAGGCTCGGCCTTATTTATTTACTTTTAGAGACAGGGTCTTGCTCTGTCACTTAGGCGGGAGTGTAGTGGTGCAATCATAGTTCATTGAAGTCTTGAACTCCTGGGCTCAAAACAAGCCTCCCACCTCAGCCTCTGGAGTAGCTAGGACTGTAGGTGTGTGCCACCATGCCCAACTAATATTAAAAAAAATTTTAGTAGAAATAGGGTCTTGCTATATGTATTGTCTACGCTGGTTTTGAACTCCTGAGTTCCAAGTGATCCCCCACCTTGGCTTTCCAAAATGCTGAGACTACTAGCATGAGCCACTACACCTGACCAATTCATTCCACTTATGTATTAAAAGCCAGCCATGTGAATTTAAACAAATACTTACAGTTGCCAATTTTTATTATTGTGTATAGCAGTGGTTATCAGCTTTTCATTTTCTTCATGCCTCTGCCTGTTTTTAAATTGTCAGTTTTTTAGAATTCCAATTGATTATTAATTTTCTTCAAATGAAGCCTATGTGCTATATGTGCTCAGGTAGTTAAGTGAATGGTATTTATGTAGACTGATGGCCGAGTATGTGGTTGTGCCATTATTTATTTAATGAGATTTCTCTTGATGGGGACCTGAGTTGGATTTTGTTTCCCCTGCTGCTTCAAGCAGTGTGTCAGTCAGCATCCTTGTGTATATGCCTTTGTACATTATGGGTATATTTCCTTAGGATAGATTCCAAGAAGTAAAATTGCTAGGGTAAAGTATTATATTAAAACAATTTGATAGCTGGGAGTGGTGGCCCACACCTGTAATCCCAGCACCATGGGAGGCTAAAGCTGGTAGATCACTTGAGTCCAGGAGTTTGAGACCAACCTGGACAATGTGGCAAAACCGTGTCTCTACAAACAATAAAAAAATTAGCTGGGTATGGTGGTGTGCACCTGTAGTCCCAGCTACTTGAGAGGCTGAGGTGGAATGGAAGTAGAAGGATAACTTGAGCCCTGGGAGGTGGAGGCTGCAGTGAGCCGTGATCATGCCAGTGCACCCCAGCCTGGGCAACAGAGAGAGACCCTGTCTCAAAAAAAAAAAAAAAAAAAAATCCCAGAAAACCAGTTTGACTCCTATGTCTCTTTGGCCAGGATTCAGTGACAGTTAAAGATGCTATAAAAGAGTTGGGTCCTGTGTGTGTGTGTGTGTGTGTGTGTGCACATGCATGTGCATGCGTGCAGGTGCACATGTGCATATGTATTAGAGGAACTCCTTTCCTTGATATAGGGTAAGATGTTCTAATCATCTACTGTATACACCTGTACTATTAGGTACTTTTAAGTAAATCCAAATCCAAATTTTCACAGTATACACAAGGTTCTTCCCTCTAAGCCCACATTTTCCGTACTTTTAATTATACCGCAGCTACCTCCCCCATTCAGATAGTAATTTGTTTTCTTGTAAAAGATAAATGGGAAGGAACTTTAGTTAACCAGATTATGGTGAGGTAAGGACTAAAGTTGATGTAAGGCCGGGCGCGGTGGCTCACACTTGTAATCCCAGCACTTGGGGAGGCGGAGGCGGGCAGGTCACTTGAGGTCAGGAGTTTGAGACCAACCTGGCCAACATGGTGAAATCCCGTCTCTACTGAAAATGAAAAAATTAACCGGACGTGGTGGCACATGCCTGTAATTCCAGCTACTGGGGAGGTCAAGGCAGGAGAACTGCTTGAAACCAGGAGGTGGAGGTGGCAGTGAGCCAAGATTGCGCCACTGTACTCCAGCCTGGGTGACAGAGTGAGACTCCATCTCAAAAAAAAAAAGAAAAAATTGATGTCAGTAGAAAAATCAAGTGGACAAGGAATCAAAAGACTGTATTCGGTTTTGTTATTTTCTACTTTGTATTGGCTATTTAGTTTTGAATAATTTCCAGGTTTTGGTTTGTTTTTGGTAAAAGTGTCTTTAAAATGGAATGTGCTGGCCTGGCGTGGTGGCTCATGCCAGTAATCCCAGCACTTGGAAGGCTGAGGTGGGTGGATTAGTTGAAGCCAGGAGTTTGAGACCAGCCTGGCCAACGTGGTGAAACCCTGTCTCTACTAAAAATGCAAAAATTAGCCAGACCCGGTGGTACATGCCTGTAATCCCCAGCTGCTCAGGTGACTGAGGCATGAGAATTGCTTGAATCCAGGAGGCAGAGGTTGCAGTGAGTCACTGTACTCCAGCCTGGGCAACAGATCAAGACTCTGTCACACACACACAAAAAAGAATGTGCTGTGCACATTTCCAATAATAGATATTTGCTGTTCTTTTTTAGCATGTGGTTTTCAAAATATTATAATTAATATTAATTGTAAGAATTTTAGTTTAATGTAATAAGATTCAGACATTTTATTTTGTTTGTTTATTTTTTGAGACAGAGTCTCTTGCTTTGTTGCCCGGGCTGGAGTGCAGTGGTGTGACCTCAGCTCACTGCAACCTCTGCCTCCTGGGTTCAAGCAATTCTCCTGCCTCAGTCTCTTGAGCATCTGGGATTACAGGTGCCCAGCAGCACACACGGCTAATTTTTTTGTATTTTTAATAGAGAAGGGGTTTCACCATGTTGGCCAGCCTAGTTTTGAACTCCTGACCTCAAGTGATCCACCCGTCTCGGCCTCCCAAAGTCCTAGGATTACAGGCGTGAGCCCTGGCCAGATTCAGACATTTTAATTTTGAACTTTAAAAGAAGGCTAAAAGTAAATAAAATATGACCTATCTGAAGATCAGGTTTCTAGTTTTTACAAGTACTTTTGAAAGCAGTATTTAGTGTGATTGTTGACCTAGACTATTCTTGACTTCTGTTTTGGGTATGTTCTGAATGAATATTTTTGCCTATTTCAGATATTGAGCCATATTTGAAGTTTCATGGGTGATTTTTCTGGTTTCTTTTCTTCTTAGTCTGATCTGAAATGTGTCCAGGATGCCAAGGGAGGTTCTTTCTACAGAGATCACTGCCCTGTGCTAGGTGAGTGAGAAGATTAGAGAGTATTACTAAATAATGGGTCAGAGTTCGTGGAATCAGTAAAATGTTTAAATTGGACTTCAGAAAAGTTAATTACCACTAAAGTTACTTAGAGAAATTTTTTTTTGGCTCTACTTTGGTCTTAAAGTATTTTTCCTTTTATTATGCTTTATTTGGACTCAGAGTTGTCATGTCTTGAGGATTGATTAGCCATTTATGTCATAATATATTTGAAACTTCTATGTTTTAACTGTAAATTATATTGTTGAAAAATTTTGCATTAGATTAAAACAGTTGTATGTCATAGACTATTGAGAATAGGATTTGACACTTTTGTGCTTAAAAATTCCTTAGAATTTTTGTCAAATTGTCTTCCTAAGAACAGCTCCAAAGTTAAGATAATATGTATAATTTCATGTATCATTAAAATGAAAAAAAAGGGAACAAGAAAACCAAAGCTACCTTCATTTTATAGATTTATTGTTGCCTGGATGAACTTTTACCACACTCTACTGATCTTTATTCTCTGGTTTTCTTTCTCATGTGAACTGTGTTTCTGCTTCAGATCATTTGACTTGCCTCTGTAGCAAAAAGTGCTGTTTTTTTGCAGTATACTTTAAATTTTTTTTTTAAAAAGGAGAAGGCATAAAAAATTTTATGTTTTTTAATGAGCTCATCTATTTATCTTGCTTTCACAAAACAAGCTTTCTTGTTTTGTGTCTTGCTTTCATAAGAAAAATGCAAAATCAACATGCATATTTTGGATCTCAGCCTAGTGTTTCATGATCTTGAATTCATCTCAGAACTAGCTTTTGAAAATAATCTGGGGAATGGCTTTGACATATTTTAAAATGCTCTTTAGGGCAAGAATCACAGGAACCATTTGTTAAAATAAAATAGTACTAAGCACTTAAGGGAAAAAATAATTCCAGGCTTTTATTCATATTCTCTAGTTAGTTATTGTGGTTCTGATGCAGTGGTAGTAAGTTATCCAGGCATAAAAGTGAGTATTTTCAACACCTGGAACTTTGTGTTCTGATGTAAGGTTGAATTGTCTTTTATAGACTCTACTTTTACTCAGTCTTTGTTGTAACTCATCATATTATTTCAGTTTTTGAGTCTGTTTGGCTTTTTTCTTTTTTTAAAAAAAGCTTTATAGTT
>NW_012117932.1:799554-802041 GCF_000951035.1 Colobus angolensis palliatus | reverse complement strand
GCCAGGATGGTCTCGATCTCCTGACCTCGTGATCCGCCCGTCTCGGCCTCCCAAAGTGCTGGGATTACAGGCTTGAGCCACCGTGCCCGGCCAGCTTTATAGTTCTAAAATTTTATACTTATAGTGAGTTCTCAAGACCTTTTAAAACTAGATGGTACCTGAAACTAAAATATCTACATGTTATTTAAAGATAACGCAGCTGCATGTTGTTGTGAGTTTTTTTCCCTCCTTTATTCAATTACCTCTGAAATTCACCTGCCATTCTACAGGTGAGCAGAATGGCAACAGGAATCCTGGTGGATTGCAGATTGGTGACCTGGTAAATATAGATCTCGACCTAGAAATTGTACAATCTTTGCAGCATGGTCATGGAGGATGGACTGATGGAATGTTTGAGACTTTGACTACAACTGGAACTGTTTGTGGCATCGATGAAGATCATGACATTGTAGTACAGTATCCAAGTGGCAATAGGTTGGTGATAGCTATCAATTTTTGATGATGACAAATAAAGCTAATATAGAGAAAAGAGTCTTAGAGAAAGCAAATAATGTGATACAACCAAATACTCATTAAAGCTAGCTTTTAGATGGTAAGTAAAAATCCAGAGTATATATTGGTAAGGTGGAGAGAAACAAATGGTAAGAATTACGTGTGTGTGTGTGTGTGTTTGTGTCTCTTGTGTGTATATGTGAATTTATATGAGGATGTTTATGATACAGTGTTCTATACACTATTTTTCCTTCAAGAGGAGAATACATTATATCACTATTAGGTCTGACTACAGCCTAAAAGTTCTGTGTTGGTAATGGACTGTATCAGTCTACCCTGAATGGGAAGGGTTTTACATTAAAACTCCTTTGGTGCATATCTCCAGGGTCATCTCTTATTTTTTGTTTTTATTGATACACAAGAGGTGTACATATTTTGGGATACATGTGATGTTTTCATCCATGCATACAATGTGTAATGATCAAACAGGCAATTGGGACAACCATCAGTATTAACATCACCCCTTCTTTACATTGGGAACATTCCAATTCCTTTCCCCAGCTGTTCTGAACTATACAAGTTGTTAACTAGAGTCGCCTAACTGTACTATCAAACATTAGATCTTTTTCCCTGTATCTAACTGTAGTCTTGTACGCATTTACCATCTCTCTCATCCCCACCTTTCTCCTACTGTTTCCAGCCTCTGGTAACCACCAATCAACTTTCTATCTCCATGAGATCCACGTTTTACATCTCCTCATATGAGTGAGAACATGTGGTATTTGTCTTTCTTTGTCTGTCTTATTTCACTTAACATAATGACCTCCAGTTCCATTCATGTTGCTGCAGATGACAGGATTTCATTCTTTTTATAGCTGAGTAGTATTCCATTGGGTATATGTACCACTGTTCTGTTCTATTCTATTCTATTCTATTCTATTCTATTCTATTCTATTCTATTCTATTCTGTTCTATTCTATATTTAGAGAAGGGATCTCATTGTATTGCTCATGCAAGTCCTGAACTCCTGGTCTCAAGTGATCTTTCTCCCTTGACCTCCAAAAGTGTTGGGATTACAGGAATGAGCCACCATACCTGGCCCACATTTTCTTTATCTTTTCAGTCTATTTATGAACACTTAGGTTGATTTCATGTCTTGGCTATTGTGGATAGTGCTGCGGTAAACATGGGAGTACAAATCTCCCTTTGACATACTGATATTCTTTCTTCTGGGTATATATACCCAACAGTGGGATTACTGGATCATATGGTAGTTCTGTTTTTAGTTTTTTGAGGAACCTCCATACTGTTTTTCATAGTGGCTGTACTAATTTACAGTCCCACCAACAGTCTACATGTGTTCCCCTTTTTGTGTGTTCTTGCCAGCATCCGAAAAGCCATTTTCTTTTTTTCTCTTTTTAAAAATTTAAATTCAAAACTTTTTTTGGAGTAGAGACAGGGTCTTGCCATATTGTCCAGTCTGGTGCTGAACCCCTGGCCTCAAGTGATCCTCCCACCTTGACCTCCCAAAGTGCTGGGGGCTTGAGCCACCTCGCCTGGCCGATAAAAGCAACAGTAGTTTGAGAGGACTGATATTTGTTCATATTTAAATGTTTGGTAGAATCTAGCATTGAAACTATCAGGCCCTGGGGCTTTTCTCTGATGGGAGACATTTTTATTACTTCTTTGATCTTGTTACTCATTATTGGTCTGTTCAGGTTGTATATTTACATATATATATATTTTTTATTTTTGTTTTTTTGTTTTTGTTTTTGTCTTTTTTTGAAACAGGGTCTCCCTCTGTCACCCAGGCTGGAGTGGCACCATCTCAGCTCACTTCAACTTCTGCCTCCCCGGTTCAAATGATTCTCTTGCCTCAGCCTCCCAAGTAGCTGGGATTACGGGCATGTGCCACCACACCCAGCTAATGTTGTATTTTTTATTTTTTTTATTTTTATTTTTATTTTTATTTATTTATTTATTTTTTTTTGAGAC
>NW_012117932.1:796628-797425 GCF_000951035.1 Colobus angolensis palliatus | reverse complement strand
CACCGTGTTGCCCAAACTGGAGTGTAGTGGTGTGGTCTTATCTCACTGTACCCTACACCTCCTGGGTTCATGCAGTTCTCCTGTCTCAGCCTCCCGAGTAGCTGGGACTACAGGTGCCCTCCACCAAGCCTGGCTAATTTTTGTGTTTTTAGTAGAGATGGGGTTTCACCATATTGGTCAGGCTGGTCTCTAACTCCTGACCTCAGGTGGTCCGCCCACCTCAGCTTCCCAAAGTGCTGGGATTACGTGCATGAGCCACTGTGCCTGGCCTCACTCTATGTCTTTTAGTTGGAGAATTAGTTCATTTACATTCATTGTTGTTTTTGATCGGTAAAGACTTACTACTGCTATTTTTGTTATTTGTTATTTGGTTGTTTTGTAACTCTTCTCTTCCTTTTTTTTTTCTTGCCCTCTTCCTTTGTAGTTAGGTGATTTTCTTTGGTAGTATGTTTTAATGTGTTTTTTAAACAAATTTTATCACTTTTTGTTTTTGAGACAGGGTCTCACTCTGTCATTCAGGCTGGAGTGCAGTGACATGATCATAGCTCACTGAAGCCTTGAACTCCTGGGTTCAAGCAGTCCTCCCACTTTAACCTTCCAAGTAGCTGAAACTACAGGTGCACACCACCATGGTCATTAAAAATTTTTTTTTTATAGAGATGGTGTCTTACGATGTTGCCCAGGCTGGTCTTGAACTCCTTGTCTCAGGCATTCCTCCTGCCTCAGCCACCCACAATGTTGGGATTACAGGTGTGAGTCACTGCGCCCACCCTGTGTTGTTTTATTTTTTATTTTTT
>NW_012117932.1:790860-792193 GCF_000951035.1 Colobus angolensis palliatus | reverse complement strand
AGGATTTCTCTCTCATCTCTGCACACGAAGAAAAAAACCCATAGGCCCAATAGGGCTTGACCCTATATTATAGATAAAACAAGTTATTTTAAACAGTTGACGTCTTAACTTTGATTACAAAGAAAATCAAACAGAGGAAAACTAAAAGACTCTACACTTTTTAACTCCTCACATTGTGACTTCTTGTTGTCTCTTTCTACATCTTTTGATATTCCCTATCTCTTAACTGCTTGCTATAGTTTTTCTTTTTGATAGATTTGTCTTTTAGTCTTATACTAGAGTTATGAGGGGATTACACATAATTATAGTATTAGAGTATTCTGAATCTGTGTAATTACTTTTACCAGGGAATTTTATATCTTTACATTTTCTTTTTGCTATTACTATCCTTTTCTTGTAGATTGATGAACTCCCTTTACCATTTCTTGTAAGAAATGATGGTGATGAATTTCTTCAGCTTTTTTTCATCTGGGAAAGGTTTTATCTCCCCTCCATGTTTGAAGGAAAGCTTTGGTTGGTACAGTATTCTTAATTACCAGTTTTTTTCTTTTAGCATTTTGAATATGTCATCTTGCTTTCTCCTGTCCTGTATGGTTTCTGTTGAAAAGTCTGTTGCTAGATGAATTGATGCTCTTTTATGTGTTATTTCCTTCTATTCTGTTGCTTATTTTTGGATCCTTTCTTTGTCTTTGACCTTTGAGAGTTTGGTTAGTATATGTCTTGGGGTAGTCTATTTGGTTATTATTTGGTTTTTATTTGTTTGATAATTTCTGACCTTGCTGTACATTGATTTTTTTTTTATAGTTTTTGCTTTTATCTTTCTCTAGGTTTGGAAAGTTTTCTGTTATAATTTGAATAAACTTCTTACCCCTTGTTCTTTCTCAGCTCTCTCTTGAATGCCATTGACTCAATTTTGCTTTTTTGAGGTTAGTCTCTGTATCCTGTAGCCCTTCTCCATTCCTTTTCATTCTTTTTTCTTTTCTATGTATTTTCAAATAGCCCATATCCAGTCTCACTGTTTTTATTTTTTTCCACTGCTTAATTAATTCTGCTGTTGAGAGCCTCTGATGCATTTTTCATTTCAACAAATATATTTCTCAGTTCTAGGATTTTTGTTTGATTTTGAAAACGTATTTCCACCTCTGTTAAATTTCTCTGATAAATTTCTGAGTTGGTTTTCTGTGTTATCTTAGAGTTCACTGAGTTTCTTTAGAACTGCTATTTTGAATTCTTTAACTGAGAGCTTACACGTTGCTGCCTTACTAGGGTTGGTCATTGGCACTTTGCTTTGTCCATTGGCTTCCTGTTTATTTTGTTTCTTTTTTTTTTTTTT
>NW_012117932.1:769667-790679 GCF_000951035.1 Colobus angolensis palliatus | reverse complement strand
TCCCAAAGTGCTGGGATTACAGGCTTGAGCCACCGCGCCCGGCCTATTTTGTTTCTTATCTGCCTTTTATGGCTTCATATTGAAGGATCTTTTTTTTTTTTTTTTTTCTAATTTTTGCTGTCTGCTTGTTTTGGTCTTTCTAGGGCATACTTGCTTAGAGGTTCTTTGCAATTGCCTGTTGAATCCCCTCAGTTCTAGATTGCTGCCTCCTTTTCAGAACTAACTGGTGCCTTAAGTCCAAGTTTGCCTTGGATGTCACAAATGTTTGAAACTCTGTTCATCCTGAATTGGGGGGAAAGGAGTGGGGGAGGATCCCAAAAGTGGTACCTTGGCTGTGTGGGAAGTCTGGTTAGGGATTTATGGCCAGAAGACCCATGGAATGTGTGCCTCCTACAGTATAGTGCTGTTGAACAGCCACTCTGATTTGATGTCTCTTTTGGCTGAGATAAAGAACAGAGTTTCAAGGGCCAGGTTTGCTAGTGCTGTATCTTCTCTTTGACTGTAGCTACCCTTAGGGATTTTTCTTCCTGCAGGTACTCAAAAGGCTTCCTGTGGATTGAGGCAGGAATAATTTTCCTGCAAGGGAACCCAAGATGATGGAGAAGCTGGCTCTCTGCCTTGATCTCACTTTTTCCAGGGTAGAGACTGTGATTCCTGGGGGAATTTTCTGTGCTTTGTGCCTGGTAGATAGGGGGAAGGATGTTGCAGATTCAGAAATTTGTTTCTTTTATTATCTGCTTGGAGTTTTTCGTGTCTCTGGCCCCAGGGATCATTTCAGCTTCAGACTTGAGTTCTGGGATATTGCTGGTGATAATCCTGGTGCTAGATATATACATATATTTTTTTGGTTTTCTATTGGGGAGGGTGAAGCCAGATTGTTTCTATTTTGCAATTTTGGTGTTGCCACAGATATGTACACACACACTAATCCTTATCAGCAATATAAAATTGTGTGCATTTCCTCACTTCTGTACCTTTTAACATACTACTCCCTTTAGGTAAAATGCCCACTCCTCTTTTTCTCCCTCGTTACCTGGATTAATTCCTCTACATCCTATAAATACTGAGTTTATATGATTTGGGAACCTCCTCTCTCCTTTTACTCTCCATAGTATTATATATGTTTATACTCTTCATCTATTTAGGTTTACTTTTACCTATTAAAATTCATTTCATTTCTAGATGGCAAGTTTCTTGGAGGCTAGGGATGTCTTTTTAATTTTATTTGGGCCAAAATATATCTAATTCACTCTAGTATGTTTATAGTATTTTAAAGAAAAATCAATAAATTGAATAATTGTCTTACTGACATGTACATAAAGAAGCTAACTCCCTGAGGTTCTTTGGGGGAAGGGATGTTATACAGAATAAGGAAAGTTAACATTAAGTTGCTTACCTAGGTATAGCATTAGGTCTGATTGTATTCAAATCTTACGAACATACATGATCATATCAGTAGATGCATAAAAAGTACTTGACAAAATCCAACACCCTTTCATGATAAAACGCTGAAAATACTGGGACCAGAAGGGAACTTCTTTGGCTTGATAAAGGACATCTATGAAAAACCCACAGCTAACAACATCTTTAATGATGAAAGACTGAATACTTACCCCCTAATATCAGAAACAAGACAAGAGTGTCCACTTTACTACTTCTAGTAGTAAAATACTACTTTACTACTAGCATTGTACCAGAGGTTCTAGTCATAGCAACTAGGTAGGAAAAAGAAATAAAAGGAAGAAGTAAAAGAAAAAGAAGATGTAAAACTAACTCTCTTTACAGGTGACCTGATATTGTGTGTAGAAAAACCCAAAGAATCCACAGAAGCCATTGTAGCTAATAAGTAAGTTCAGCAAGATTGCAGGAACCAAGATTGGTACAGGAACATCAGTTGTATTTCTGTACACTAACAGTGAACAATATGAAAATGAAATTAAAACAATTTCATTTATAATGGCATCAAAAAGAATAAAATATTTAAGAATAAATTTAACCAACGAGATGCGAGACTTGTACAGCGAAAACTACTGAACGTTGTTGAAAGAAATTAAAGAAGACCTAAATAAATGACAAAACATTCCATGTTCTTAGATCAGGTTTAATATTGTTTAGATGGTATATTAGTTTCCTAGGGCTGCTATAACAAATTACCATAAACTGGGTGGCTTAACAGAGATTTATTCTTTCACAGTTTCAGAGGCTAGAAGTCCACATTATGGGTGTTGGCAAGATTGGTTTGTTCTGGAGACTTTCAGGGAGAATCTGTTGTATGCCTTTCTCCCAGCTTCTGGTGGTTCCCAGCAATCCTTGTTCCTTGGCTTGTAGATGCATCACTCTATATTCTCTGCCACTCTCTTCACATGACCTTCTTCCCTGTGAGTCTGTGTTTCTTGGTGGGTATCTGTGCATGACTCTCTTATAAGGACACTAAACATTGAATTTAGGGCCTACCCTAATCCATTATGGCCTCATTTTAATTTGGTTACATATGTAAAGTCCTTATTTACAAATAAGGTAACATTAATAGATACCTGGATTAGGACTTCAGCATATTTTGGAAGGGAGTATAATTCAACCCGCAATAGATGGCAGTATTTCCCAAACTAATCTTCTGATTAAGTGTAATCCCTGTCAAAATCCTGGTACTTCTTTTGCAGAAATTGACACACTGATACTAAAATTCATATGGAAATTCAAGGGACCCACAGTTATCAAAATAGTCTTGAAAAGGAAGAACAGTTGGAGATCTCACAATTCCTGGTTTCAAAACTTAACCACAAAGCTACAGTTATAAAGACAGTATATTAGTGATGTAATGTTAGACATATGGATTAATGAAATATAATTGAGAGTCCAGAAATAAGCCCCTTGCATTTAGGTCTATTTATTTATTTATTTATTTATTTTTTAAGAGATGGAGTTTTGCTAGATTGCTCAGGCTGGAATTCAGTGGGGTGTTCATAGGCACAATCATGGCGCACTATAGCACGGAACACCTGGGCTCAAGAGATCCTCCTGCCTCAGCCTCCTGAGTAGCTGGGACTACAAGCATGTGCCATTGTACTTGGCTGGTTAGTTGATTTTTGACAAGAGTTCAAGATGCTTCAGTGAGAGATGAATGGTCTTTTCAACAGATGGTATTAGGATAATTGGATATCAACAAACAAGTTGAACCCCTACTATACACCATACACCAATATTATATCAAAATTGAACATAGACCTGAAGGTAAAAGGTAAAACTAGAAAACTCTTAGAATAAATTGTAGCCATAAATCTTTGTGACCTTGGATTAGACAATGATTTAGTAGATATGACCCCCAAATTAGAAGCAACCAAAGAGAAAGTGGAGAAATAGGACTTCATCAAAATTAAAAACTTTTGTGTTTTAAAGGAGACTATCAAGAAAGTGGGCAACCCATGGAATGAGACAGTAAGTTTGCAAATTATATGGGTTAATAATGGAGTTCTATGTAGAATATATAAAGAACTCTTAAAATTCAACAGTTAAAACTTAATAGAAAAATGGGCAAAGGATTTGAATAGACAGTTTTCCAAAGAAAATACGCTATAGAGATGGTTAATAATGCCATTGTATTATTTGGCTAGGGTTGCCATAATAAAGTACCACAGACTAGGTTGCTTAAACAATAGAAATTTATTTTCTCAGCTTGGGTAACATAACAAAACTCCGTGTTTACAAAAAATACATAAAAAGAAAAAATTAGCCGGCTGTGATGGCATGTGCTTGTCATCCCAGCTACTCAGGAGGATGAGGTGGGCAAGTTGCTTGAGCCCAGGGAGGTCAAGGCTGGAGTTTGCCATGATCGCGCCACTGCAGTCCGCCATGGGTGACAGAGTGAGACCCTGTGTCAAAAAAGAAAAAAAAGTATTTTCTCACACTTTTGGGTGCTAGAAGTTCAAGATCAAGGTGCCAACTGTGTTGGTTTCTGTTGAGGCCTTTCTTCCTGGTTTATAGATGGCCACCTTCTCTCCTCATTATGGCCTTTCTTCTGTGTGCAGTTGGAGAGGGAAATCTTTGATGTCTCTTCCTCTTATAAGCGTACCAGCCCTATTGTATTTGAGACCCACCTATAATACCCAATTTAATCTTAATTACTTCTGTAAAGGTCTTATCTGTAAATACAGTTACATTGGGGGTTAGGGATTCAGCATATGAATTCTAAGGGGATGTGGTTCTGTTCATAACATTCATGAAAAGATGCTTGATATTACTATTAGGGAACTACAAAGCAAAACCACAATGGCATACCACTTCACACACTAAGATGGCTTGAATAAAAAAAAAATAACTTTTGTTGAGGTTGTAAAGCAATTAGACCCATCATGTATTGCTGGTAACGCCGTAAAACAATTGAGTTGCTTTAGAAAACAGTTTGGTAGTTTCTCAAAATTTTAAACGTAGAGTTATCATAGACCCAGCAGTTCCGCTCTTAGGTGTGTACCCAAAAGAATTTAATAATGTATGTCTATACAAAAAACTGTATATGAATATTATGGAAACATTATTCTTAAGTGCCGGAAAGTAGAAACAACCCAAATGCCTATCAACTGGTAAATGGATAAACAAAATGTGATATATTCATACATACCACAAAGGAATCAAGTACTGACACATACTGCAACATAGATGAATCTTGAATTATGCTGAGTGAAAGAAGCCAGTCACAAAAGATCACGTTGTGTGATTTTATTCATATAAAATATCCAGAATAAGCAAATCCATAGAAACAAGAAAGTATATTACTGGTTATTTAGGGCCTGGGGAAAGGGGTGAATATGGAGTAACTGCTAATAGTTATGGGGTATCTTTATGACATAATAAAAATGAAATTAGATAGTGGTTATGGTTGTACGACTCCATGAATATACTAAAAACTACTGAATTACATACTTTAAGTGGGTAAATTTTATGGTGCGTGAAATACATCTTAATAAAGCTGTCATTAATAAAAGAAGTAAAAAAAATGTACAAGTATTGCATATCAGTCAATAAATAAAAAGGAAAAAATCTTAAGGATATGACTTAAGTTCTGATTAGCATGTACTAACACATTTTGTGTTAAATATTCTCTTTGGGAATGTTAGGTTAGCACTAATTAGGAGGAGTATTTGCAGAATTCTTTCTTGTTCGAAATTTTTCTTGGTCAGTAGAGTGCTAACAGTAATATGACACTTGAGTTCTAGAAGATCTTTTTGTTCTTGATCCAACAGAACTTACTAAGTACTTATTCTGTATTAGGCCCTGTAATTAGTACTAGGATCACAAAGACGAGATATCATCTCCTGCTTTGAAGGGGTTTCCTTTTTAGCTTGGATAGATAGAATGGGAAATAACTGTGATAACATGTTAAAAATAATATGATTGGTAAGTATTCAGAATTTTTTGAGAGTGCAAGAGAAGAGTGGTCATTACTGGGCAAATTAGAGAAAACTGCAGAGGGATAATTAACACTTGGAGTAAGCTTAAAAGATAGATTGGATTTCACTGGGAAAAGCACTCAGCAGAGGGAGCACTTGTTTGATGGCTGCTCTGTTTGGGCAGGATAGTAAGTCTAGCAAATTTTGGGTAATTGAGAGTGAGATAAAAGGCACTGTTGTTGATATGGCTAGGAGAAAACTTCGTGTATATGATTTTTATTTTTAACTGGTCAGAGGCACTTTTTTCTCTTTGTGGTTGCTTTAGAATGAACAGTTTACTTGGCCAGGTGCTGTGGCTCATGCCTGTAATCCCAGCACTTTGGGAGACTGAGGCGGGTGGATCACCCGCGGTCAGGAGTTCAAGAACAGACTGACCAATATAGCAAAACCCCGCCTCTACTAAAAATACAAAAATTAGCTGGGTGTTGTGGTGCGTGCCTGTAATCCCAGCTACTCGGGAGACTGAGGCAGGAGAATTGCTTGAACCTGGGTAACAGAGTGAGACTCTGTATCAAAAAAAGAAAAAATAAAGCAAACAAAGAACAGTTTATTTATGTGGTTACAGAAAGTTAGTAAACAGGTTTTTGTATGGTGTGACCACTCAGTCTTTTATATGCTGATAACCATTTGGACTAAGAAGAGGATATAATATGCCAATGTTGTAGAAACTTGTTTGACAAGGGAACCTTTACTCTTGGAATGCAGTGTGGAATTAGGGGAGGTGTTCTGTTATCAATTGTGGTATATCTATTTGATGGAATATTAAGTAGTCATTAAAATGATTATTTTGAAGATGATAGCAGCATGGAAAATGCCTATATGAAGACATCAGCATCCAAATTAGTTTGATACAATGATTATAATTATGGTAAATATCCATGCATGGAAAATTAAAACTAGATACTATGTTTGTCCATTAAGGTGGCAGTGGTGTGGGGAAATGATACACTCTTTGTAGAGCAGTTTGGTTCTACTGGAATTGTAAAGAAATGTATACTTTGATCAGACAGTTCTTTGAAGAATCTCTACTGAAATACTGACCTCATGTACACAAAGATGTATACACAGGGATGGTCTTTACAGTACTGTACATATGGGTGACAGTTTGGAAGCACTTTAAATGATAGTCAATAGGACAATAGTTAAATACATTAGTGTGTATCCAAGTGATAGAATACTCTGTAGCAGTTAAATTGAATTAAGGTCTATTCAATTTAGGTCTGTATTCTTAGACCTATTTAAGATAGGTCTATATCTGTGACACTAAAAAATAAACCTTCCCAGATGTATTCTCTGAAAAAAAGTCACAAAATATATGTATGTATGTGTCTCTCTATGTGTACATATGTATGTATATAATATTCCCATTTATGGAAAACAACTATGTTATGAATGTCATTCAGCATATTGATAGAATGTCTATAAGGACACAGAGTAGAATATTAATAGTGGTTTCTAGTGGAATGGGAATGGTGATCCAGGGTGTTTGTGTGAAATGGAACTTTTACTTTACATGTTTCTGAAATTTTGAATTTTTAACAGTAATTATGTATTACTTATATAACAGTTTTAAAAAACATGCAGGGGAGAATAGACAAAAGTACACCAAAATATTTACACTTGTATTAAGGTGGTAAGATTATGGATGACTCTTTTCCCAAATTTATATATTAAAGTTATAAAAAGGAGGTGCTGGGGCGGTGGTTCATGCCTGTAATCCCAGCACTTTGGGAGGCTGAGGCAGGCAGATCACTTGAGCTCAGGAGTTCGAGACCAGCTGGCCTAACATGGTGAAATCCAGTCTCTACCAAAAATACAAAAATTAGCTGGGCATGGTGGCACGTGCCTGTAATCCCAGCTACTTGGGAGGCTGAGGCAGGAGAATCACTTGAACATGGGAGGTGGAGGTTGCAATGAGCTGAGATCACGCCCCTGCACTCCAGCCTGGGTGACAGGGCAAGACTGTCTCAAAAAACAAAACAAAATGGGTGCAGCACACCAACATGGCACAAGTATACATATGTAACAAACCTGCACGTTATGCACATGTACCCTAGAACTTAAAGTATAATAAAAAATAAATAAATAAATAAATAAAAACAAAACAAAATATATGTATATGTATATATATAAAAATGAAACAAGTCATTCAGGATATAATTGCAAAAGATTGTCTTACTCTTTTGATCTTCAGTGTTTACGAATTTTGTATTAAAATTAAGTAAACCTATCCATTTTGAGGTTTAGCTTTGCTCTTGTAGGTGGACCTTCAATCCTGCTGTTCTCACTAAAGCGAACATTGTCCGAAGTGGAGAAGCTGCTCAAGGTGCAGAAGGAGGCACCTCGCAGTTTCAAGTGGGTGATCTTGTACAAGTTTGTTACGACCTGGAACGAATTAAACTCCTACAAAGAGGACATGGAGAATGGGCTGAAGCGATGCTTCCAGTAAGTATGTATAGAATAATTCTGGGCTAGAAATTGCAATACAGTTATGTCATTTTTAAAAGTAAATTAATGTAGAAATTAAATTGGCATAAAACTTCCTAGAGTTGTATTCTCCATGTGCACCTAGACATACTCGTGCTTTTAGTTTTCTAATTTATCCCAGTTAAATTAGCCTGGGAAGGTCCAGAAAAGGTTACAGTTAATATTTAATATTTTTTGATAGAGTAGTTATTGGAGAATGTTATGTGGTGCAAGTCAGCAGTGGTTTTCCTGATACTTAACCCCAGAATGATATAGGTCTGTGCCCATCTGGTCTCTAGCAGTGCTGGACCAGTGCAGCTTTCCTGATTTGGGAGCCTGCCTCTAAAACTTGAGCATGAAAGAGCAGCTCAAAATGTGTGTGCTTTCATAGAGTGAATTTGTTTCCAAAGAGCTACAGTTTAATTTTTTATTTAGTCATTTTTTCATCAAATGTTCAGCAGCAAGAAACAAATTGGCTTGTTCTGCCCTCTCTTCAACCATCCTTCCCTTTCCCTGTCTGTATCCCTTGCTTCTGTCCTTCTGTTTCCACCTTTGGTATTACTGTGTCACCCTGCCATCCCTTATGCTGCCTTGTTCTGTTTCCCTTCCTCCTCCACCTTGCTGTGTCCTCCTCTATAGTTCTCCACCTTGCCTACTCCCATCTCCTGTCTCATCCAGCCTCTCAGCTCCTGTCCTGTCTGTCCTTCCATTCCAGTCCCATTCAGTGCCTCCATCCTGTCCCATGTACTTCATCTCACATCCCTTTTAGTATCCTGTCACCCCCACTCTACTGTAATTGTTCAGTCTCTTCTCCTGGCCAGCACCTCCTTCTCTTCCTATCCAGCCCCAACTCCTGCCCCATCTCGTCCCCTCCCATCCTGCCTAGTCCCTGATCAGTAGTGGGATCATGCCTGTGAATAGCCACTGCACTTTAACCTGGGCTAATGTGAGACTGACTCTTAAAAAAAATGCAAAAAATAAAAAATGAGCTAAAAGAAATTAAGAAAATGAAAAAAATGTAAGAGAAGGAAATCAGAAATGAGGTGATGTAACTTAGGAAATAATTAAAAAGAAGTGAAAAAGTCATAAGTGAAGACTAAGCTGGAAGGAACACAGAGCAGAGCAAATAAATGCAACGGATAATGCCTAAGAGAAATAGAAGGTGAAAAAGCAGGAAAATTTTAAAAATAAAAAAGGCAAAAGGTATTTCAGAGAAAGCAACAAACATGAAATAGCATACACACACACACACACACACACACACACACACACACACACATATAAGGTATCCTTGTAGAAAGGAGAAACAAAACCCAAATAAAGGAAACAAATATGAAAATTTGTAATTTTAGAAAAATTTTCCTGGAATTAAGAAAATAATTTGAAACTAAACATTGAAGGGGCACATTGCATACCTGGGAAAACTGACCCAGAACAACAAACACTGGGCTATATTCTGGCAAAATAACTGAATCTTCAAGAAGAGAGAAAGTATCCAGGAAAAAAGACCAGGCAGGTTATTGGTCCTAAAGGAAAGAAAATTATTTTGCTATTAAGAAAAAAATCTCGTCTCAGTGTTTTATGCCAGAAAACAGTGAGATAGCATTTAAGATACTCAAGGAAAGAATATAAGCTGAAGATTTTATATGTAACCAAACTGACTTTCAAGTATAACTGTGCTATGAATATGTGGGAATTCTTGTTCCCATGAGTCCTTTCTAAGTAATTTGCTAGAGAATGAGTTTCAGACAACCAAAACAACTGGAGAGACATCAAGTGAAGGACTAGTGATCATGGAATATGTATTGATTTGTTGAACTAAGATTAAATGAATGTTGTAAAGGAAAGGGTAGAATATAATGATTGTGTGTTCTAACAATGTAAAGTATAGTTATAAAAAACGGGGTGGAAATTGAGCACATGAAAAATTTAATATGCTGTTTGCCTTTTAGTTGTATTAACTGGGACTAAATATTATTTTAGATCAAAATATTAGAAAAGAGAAAGGGTAGGGTAAGGACACATGAATGACTAATTTCAGTATTGCACATACTAGGGAACCAAGTCGATATATATATATATTATATATATATATAAAATAACTATTAGGACAATGCAAACTGTATTAAAGCAGATAGTGCAATGATAAACTATGAAGTTAAAAATAAGTGTCACCTATATAAAAAGGGAATAGGATATAAGAGGCAAAGAAGGAAGGGAGACCTCTTTGAATATGTCTTGTTTTATAGATTTGATTTGAAGTCACATACATATTTAATACAATTGTAAAACAAAATTAAATTTAAAAAGAAAATTCCTAAAAGTGGAAAATAAAATGAAGCAAATGAAACTAAATGTGTTTCTGTTAGCATAACCATGTAGAGAGAAAATTCCAAGTAATTTTTTAAACACGGTTAATTTTTCTTTATATCTTCATAGGAAGAATAGACCCTAAAGAACTGCATGGAAATGAAATGTTTAACACTTTTCAGAAATCTTATTGCATGTAGTAGCGTTGATATTGTTATTCCGAGATTGTTAGATGTACCAAAAAACAGATGAGTACTTGTGTGATAATTCTGTTACTCCTTTGACTTTGAGAATCAGAATTATCAGAGTTGTAAAAGGAGATACAGATATAATATAGAGGAGGTAAAGACCCTATAGTCTTGAATTTGAATGAAAAGAGTGTTTGAATTCATGATTTATGCTTCTTTAAAAACAAAATAAATGTCTTCTTTTGAGAAGTGTATGTTCATATCCTTTGCCCACTTTTTGATGGAGTCATTTGTTTTTTTCTTGTACATTTGTTTAAGTTCCTTGTAGATTCTGGATATTAGACCTTTGTCAGATGGATAGATTGCAAAATTTTTCTCCCAGCCATAAAAAAAAAAAAAGAATGAGATCATGTCCTTTGCAGGAACATGGAAGAAGCTGGAAGCCATCATCCTTAGCAAACAAATACAGAAAAGAAAACCAAACACTGCATGTTCTCACTCATAAGTGGGAGTTGAACAATGAGAACACATGGACACAGGGAGGGGAACAACACATGCTGGGGCCTGTCAGGGGGTGAGGGGCAAGAGGAGGGAGAGCATTAGGACAAATACCTAATATAATGCAATGCGAGGCCTAAAACCTAGATGATGGGTTGATAGGTGCAGCAAACCACCATGGCACATGTATAGCTATGTAACAAACGTGCACATTCTGCACGTATATCCCAGAACTTAAAGTAAAATTAAAACAAACAAAAAAAAATGCCCCAAACAAAAACTCCTATTTCCTAGCTGTATTCATGAAAATGCCTCCACAGTGACCATTTTAGTAATAACTAAACTTAGTGCCCAGGTTATGGTTTGCAAGCAGCCTTTCTCTTAATAAGGAGCCAAGGATTTTTGGAGAAATGGCTAATTCTAGCTCTTTGACAAGAGGTGAACAAAATGAGCCTCATACCGGGTAACAAGGAAGCTGTCACTGGTTTCTTAGGGCCATTAGCAGCCAACTTGAAGGAGTTCTTGCTGACTGTGTACAGAGAGCCAATTAGTAAAATTCAAATGGTAAGAAACTTTGTAAGACAACTGTTTTTCAACAAATAATTTGCAAAGAAAAAAATGTACGTATGGACTTTATGTGGGTCTTGATTTAAACAAAGTAAAAAAACTGGTAATTTATGAGGTAATTGGAAGTTTGAACACTGAAATTTTGTGATATATAACTATTGTAACTTTGAGTTGATAATAAACAGCATTGTAAAATATGTTATTAAAAAAAGAGTTCTTACTGTTTGGAGGTACACACTGAAATAATACTGGAGGGCAGCATGGGTAGGGAATAAAGGAAACAAGATTAGCCATGAGCTGATAATTGTTACAAATGGTTGATGGGTACATGAGGATTCAGTATGCTATTGTCCACTTCTGTATCTCTTGGAAGTTTTCCATAATAAAAAGTTGAGGAGAAAAAAACAAAAGAATGTAGCCTCATAGAGTTTGAGATGATAATGGAAAATTCCAAGTGAAAATGTCTAATAGGCAGTTAAAAAATTAGAATTACTATGTGTATGTGGGGGTGAGGGGTAATTTTGTGTTTTCAAAAAAAAAAAAGATGATAGTTGTCAAAGTGGGTTGAATTTTCAATGAAGAAGAGTAAAAACCTATGGAATAAAATTTTGGGAAAATGCACAGGTTTAGGAATATGAGGAAGGGAAGGAACTGGCAGAAATCAGATGATTCCAGAAAGGGTTTAAACATAGATGTAGCTTGAGCCCTTCTTGTCCAAATTAGTTTTTTGTTTTTAGAAATCTGATTTTTAGGCTTTATTGATGATAGATTTTAGACTACTGGAGTTGCAAGTTCTCAAAATGTACCTTATGGGTTTAAAAAGGAAGGATTGAATATCAAAATAAATTTTTATAAACTCATATGGATAGGATAGACTTCATCATGATTTGTCTCATGTTCTTGTAGAAGTAGTTTTATTATTATTAAAATATATTTTTTGGCTGGGCACGGTGGCTCACGCCTGTAATCCCAGCACTTTGGGAGGCCGAGGCGGGTGGATCACAAAGTCAGGAGATCGAGACCACGGTGAAACCCTGTCTCTACTAAAAATACAAAAAATTAGCCGGGCGCAGTGGCAGGCACCTGTAGTCCCAGCTACTCAGGAGGCTGAGGCAGGAGAATGGCATGAACCTGGGAGGCGGAGCTTGCAGTGAGCCGAGATGGCACCACTGCACTCCAGCCTGGGCGACAGAGCGAGACTCCGTCTCAAAAAAAAAAGATATTTTTTAACATTTGTACTTATTCAAATAACCCATTTCATTATGGTTATCCTTTGAAAGTTTTTTCATTAGTAATAAGTAAAATTATTACTTTAAGCATATAAAAACTAGTGATTGATTTTATGGTATATACTTTAGACTTGGAAATATGAATCTATTTCTTTTCCCCAAGACTTTAGGTAAAGTTGGCCGAGTACAACAGATTTATTCAGACAGTGATTTAAAGGTGGAAGTTTGTGGAACATCTTGGACATACAATCCAGCAGCAGTTTCCAAGGTGGCATCTGCAGGATCAGCCATTAGCAATGCATCTGGTGGTATGTTTTATATTGTGTTTCTTTAAAAGTAATATGGTTTACATTAAAACCTTTGCTAATTCCCCAGTTCTCATATACAGATAATGTTGTACATGTGCTTAGCTTTGTCCCAGATTACACAGCCTTACTTGAATATTGATCACCTTTAAACTTTCACTAAAAATTACTATTTTTTTTTAGTGTGTTGAACAACCTTTATTCTGGCTGAAGTACTCCCTGGAGAAGTTCCATAAAATGTGTGCTTTTTCTTGGATATATTAGGGGATTTTCCACATCAAATTGGAGATTCCTAAAATTCAAGATTCTACTCTTTAGTCAGAACTTTTGTTTTCTGCCAAAGAACCATCACTTTCTTAGACTGCTTCATTTTTTCTGTATTTCCAACGTTATTGCTAGCAGATGGCTTTCTTCTTGTATATTTTTACATATCAGTTATTTTTTCTCTTACCATTTAATCAGTTATACATGCTACCATGAGTAGAAAACTATGTTAAAATGTGAATTGCTGGATGCTTGAGTAGACTCAATTCACATAGTCTTTCTTTCCTGTGCTCCAGCTTTGTATACACAGACGCAGTTCATTTTACAACATATTACAAGTTACTGTATGTACATGTTGTCATCTGGAAAAGGAGATAGAACTTAACTATAAATAGTAAGAAACAAAAGGAAAACATAAAGTAACTTCCAATTTTATTTTTGTTCTGCTTTCTGCTTCCTCTGCCTTTTTGTTTATTCTTTCCTGGTGTCGTTTGCTAGTATGCTTAACATTTAAATCTGGTGTTTATTTTTACCTTGAAGTTAAATGACATTATGGTAGGTTGACTACATACAAAATAGAAGAGGGAAGGACAGTTAATAGCCTAGTCTCAAATTATGTGGACTTGGCCCACTTTGTCATTTGTCCCTTGCCCTATTTTGTGATTTCTCTGCTTCATAATAAGTACCCCAAGAATTCAGGAGTAGAGCTTTGTAGCTTCTGTATTGATTGATACTGTTTAGAAAAAAATACCTTATGAAAAGGTTTAGGTATATTCATCCCTGGTTCATTGTTGTTTTTGTCAAAACCAATCAGTTGGCACTTATTGCAAGTTATTAGCACTTAAATGTCCGGTTTCAACCTAAAGAAAATTGGTTTGTCCCTAAAATATGTCCCCAGATATTACAGAGATTGTTGCTTTTGCTTTGCTTTTCTTTCTTTTTTTTTTTTTTGAGACAGAGTCTCGCTATGTCCCCCGGGCTGGAGTGCAGTGGCGCGATCTCCGCTCACTGCAAGTTCTGCCGCCTCCCGGATTCGTGCCATTCTCCTGCCTCAGCCTCTCGAGAAGCTGGGACTATAGGCCACCACGCCTGGCTAATTTTTTTTTTTTTTTGTATTTTTAGTAGAGACGGGGTTTCACAGTGTTCGCCAGGGTGGTCTCGATCTCCTGACCTCGTGATCCGCCCGCCTTGGCCTCCCAAAGTGCTGGGATTACAGGCGTGAGCCCCCACGCTCGGCCAGATTGTTGCTTTTGATCATAATCATTGATTGAATTATTTTAAAGTCTGTAGTATTGAGCTCTGAGAGTTACTGTAGTGTCCTTGAAACCTGAAAGGATGTTTGTATCATTGTGGTACTCCCATAGTAGCGTGTTTATTCATAAACTTTTTACGATGACTTTTAAATCTTGAATTATTAGTATATAATGCACTACTTTTTCTAAAATTATAATTTGATATACATGAATTGGAGAAAACTTGGAATACTTAAGGGCTTGCATTTAATGCAGCTTTTTATAGTAGGGATTATAACTTGCATGGGTAGTTATCTGTAGCATAGTAGAAAAATAACATTAGTAATGGAAATAATAAAATAGGAAAAGATTATAGAAATATTGGGTAATACTTGTTTCTTGGTAGTTAAGGTTTGAGATCCTCCTATATTAGCAGCTTTCTTTGATGTTTTACAGAAAGACTCTCACAACTCCTGAAGAAATTATTTGAAACCCAAGAATCTGGTGACCTCAATGAAGAATTAGTTAAGGCTGCTGCCAATGGAGATGTTGCTAAAGTGGAAGATTTGCTTAAAAGACCAGATGTGGATGTGAGCATTTTAAAAATTATTTTGAAGCATACAAAAAGTAGAATAGTATAATGAACCTCATCCTCAACAATTACTAAGATTTTGCCAGATGTGCTTCATTTATTTCTTCTTTCTTGTTTTTGTGAAGTATTTTAAAGCAGACATCAGACATTCTTCAGTGTGCATTTCTAAAAAAAAATAGATATTTTTGTATTTAACATTATGACCCTTTTTATGATTGACACAACTTAAATTTTGGTTTTTAAAGACTAGTATCCTTTTGGGAAATTCAGCGATTTTTTTTCTCATGTAAACATCATTTTATGACATCATCTATGTATGTTTTAGTTAATTTTATAAGCAATTTTATTTTTATTTTTAATTTTTGTGAGTACATAGCAGGTGTGTATATAAGCAATTTTCAATCCCTCTTTTCAAAATATTTAATGTAACTCCTCTCCACCTCAGTGATAGTTGACTTTTTCACAATTTATAAGGCAAATGAATGAAAGGCCATATATTTTATAACTATTCCTAGGTTATGTTGTATTTTTGCCATTCATACAAGCCATCTTTTAAGTGGGCAGTTTTGATTCTAGTCATTGTGCTTTGGCTTTGGCATTGACACCTTGCTGGCACCAGTATTATGTTCGGTGCCAGCCAAGAGGTTGTAGTTGGAGTGACAATTTGAATCGTTCTCACTGTACTGTAAGAGCTTTTGTTACCATAACTTTCTTTGCATGTTTGTTTGTTTTTAAGTATGCCAGACAGTTTGAAGATCAGATCTATAATTGTAAAGTATTAGTGTCTTATTTCTCCTATAAGCTTGACATGTTAGCTTTATTATAAAGATCAGTTGTAGCAATATAGCACAGCAATTTGTTGATTGGTTGTGAGCTGTATAAAAATAATTTGCCTTAAATGTTGAAGTATCAAGTATTTTTGTGTTTGAAAGATGGATTTCCTTTGTATTCCAGTCAAGCAAATTTAGATTTTACTATAATTTTTTTTCGTTTACTTACTAATTTTTTTTAAAATTATTTTTTAAGAGCGTTACAGTACTAAAAATTTAAAGGAAAATACAGTTCTATAAGGTTTGTTATGAAAAATAGCATCTCCTCTTTCTCACCCCTATTTTCCTGTTCTTCAGAGGCAACTATTCTTAGCTGGCTAATAGCCTTCATATTTACCTCTACATTTTCCAGTAACATACCAATATACCTCTGTTATAATGTCTTAATTTTCTTTCTTCCTTTCCTTTCCCTTTTCCTTTCCTAGATCTTTTGATACCTCACTGTGGAAGGTGAGGATTTAGCTTTATTTCACCACTTCCATCCCATCCCCACCAGACACACACATACTGTTTCCAGCTTCATCATGTAGTTATATTATATTGTAATTTTGTTTGGATTAAAATTAGTTGTGCATGTTATGTAAATGACATTCATAGCCATGCTGTGGAGTATATTAGATTATGTTTTCCTACCTTTTTGTTTTTAATTGGAGTTCATAATTGTCATTTTTAAAAAATTGAAGTATAATTTTCATACAGTGAAGTATGTGGATCAGCCAGTTTTGACAAATGCACACCACCCACATAGTCCACACCTCTATTAAGGTGTAGAATATTTCCTTCATTCTTAAAAGTTACTTGTGATCTTTTGCAGTCCCTCTGCTTACACATGATTTTTATATTTTTTCATTTGTTAGTAATCTGTATTCTTATACTTAATTTCTTCCTAAATTACTCTTTAATCGTAACATACCTCAATTGCTTGAGACATTTGGGTACAACAAATGAAATGTATTCATTTTCATCTTCTGGGAGACATTTCTTATACCTTCTGATATTCTCCATCTGAACAGGGTTTCCTCTGCACTGGATGCCCACTTGGAGTGTCTTCTCACCCATCATCCTGAGGGTTCCCTTCTCTTCTCTCTTATGTTGAATTTCTTGTTTTCTGTATCCCCTGTCTTTTTGTTTCTACATTTTCTCTCTTTTTGGTGAGGTAAGGCTTTTATTAGCTTCTGAGAAAGGATGCATGGGAAATAGACCTTTAATATCTGAATTTGTTTTAAACTCCACAATTAAGTTTTAGATTGGAATAGAGTTCTAGGTTAGAAGTCATTTTCTTGTAGAATAATTCCAGAATTACTCTTGAGAAGATACAAGCCATTCTGATTCCTGAACTTACATGTATGCTGTTTTTTCTCTCAAGCATGATGATATTTTGTTTTGGTCAGCATTAAGAACTTGCACAATGATGCACCTTGATGTGGATCTGTTTTCATCCATTGCTTTAGGTGTTTGACTTTTTAAAACTGGAAATCATGTCTTTCATATCTGCAAATTTTCTTTAGTTATTTTATTGGTTCTTCTTGGACTATTCCTCGGATTTTCTTTTTCTTTTTTTTCTCCTGTTTTTTTCTTCCCCCGCTTCCTTTCTGAGAGGTTCCTTAACTTAATTTTCTCACCCTTTTTCCAAGGTTTTTATTCCATCAGTTTTAAATTTCAAGCTTTTCTTGGTTGCCCTTTTCACATTCCTTTTGATAGTATCATGTTGGTGTTTAAAGAGGATACAATGTCATTTCTTTCCTTACTGAGCGTATATGATAGGTCTTTATAAGAAAACAAGTTCTTGTATCTGCTTAAGTTTTTTGTCTCTTCTGAGCTACTGTTTTCACATCAGAGCCATTCCTTAGATGTCTGGTAATCCTTGGTTGTTCGTTCATCTATAAGAGGGGACAAATCTCCAATCCTTGGTTGTCCATTCATATCTCAATAGGACATTACAAAGCTGATTGATAGCTCTCCTCACCTGGACTTGTTGACTAACTTTGCATTATGGTGATTGGGTGTGTAGAGTTTTGGGGGATCTCTAAATACCACCCTATAGAAATCTGTTCTCTACAGGTTCAGGTTTTCCTGTCTGAGGATGAGATGCAGGCAGCTGGTGTTCTGTCTTTGAGTTTGAGGAGTGGGCTTGGAGTGTGACCATTGCACATCAGACTTACACCTGAGGCCCCCCTTGTTACTTATGATGTGCTTATGTTTGTAGGCTTTGAGTTTGTCTGGGATTCCCTGTGCTCTTTACACTGTGGCTTCCTGTTCTCTCTAAAGTGAGATAACGCTTTTCCATCTGTTTTCCCTCTTTCACAATTGTGTTACTTTTTCTTGTTTTCTGATGTTCTCCCTTCATCTTTATGGATTTTTACTAAAATAAAATTATTTTAATGTCATTTTAGTGTGGTTTCAGGAAAGATAGTATATAAACATGTGGCCAGGCTACCATCTTTAACCATCTTTAACCATCGTTTTGTGGGTGGGAGAAAAGGGGTAGAATTAAAGAATTGCACTCAGCCTTGGGTATGTCCATGGATTAGTTATACATGTACATGACACCTGGAGTGAAGGAACGGTTGGAAATTACTGCTTTATAATAGTTGTATATACCTACCTTGCTAACTTGTTTATGTATCCTTATTTATTATCCTTGCAGTTTGCCTGCAAATTGATGTTTGGTATTTTTGTTGAATTGAATTTATTTATCCCTAGCAGCTAATATCTTTTCTAAAAGTTTTCTTTTCACTTCAGTGCATTTTTTCATTGACCCATGGACTCAGAGATTAATCTAAAAAGAAGCATATATACAAAACTAACAACTTACTTCCTTTCTTTCCTCCCTTCTTTTTTCCCTTCTTTCAGCTTTGCAGATTGCCTAACAGTTATTTTGTAACTCTTTGGACAGTGGAACTTTTGTTTTTTAAAACAATACTTGCTTCCCTTCTCTGAATTAAGAAGTCTGTAGTTATTTGAACTATGATATGTGGAACACCAACCTAAATTATTCTTATGGAATCATACAGTATACTAGATTTAAACCTACACTGTATGTATACTGCCTGTTTCTGATTATTCATTCATTCATTCATTCTTTTTTTAAAAAAATTTAGGTAAATGGGCAATGTGCTGGCCACACAGCTATGCAGGCTGCTAGTCAGAATGGACATGTTGACATTTTGAAGTTACTTTTGAAGCAAAACGTGGATGTTGAAGCAGAGGTAAGTAAACTTGAAGAATATTTTAAGTAAACATTTATTTCCTAGAAATAATACTTGTATATCATGAGATGGATTGTTTTTATTTTTGAAATTTAATATCCACCTAAGACTTTTCTATTGAAAATAAAAATCTGACAGAGACTTGAAACATTTCTTGTCTTTCTGTGATCCTTTATATTTTAGCCATGGTCCTAGGTAAAGATAGGAGTTGAGTTTCATGCTACCGTGATGTAACCATCATGTTTTACGGAGCTAAAGGTGGGCTCGTCCAAGTATCAGGAATCATAGTAGGAAATTGAAGGATGAGGAATATAAGTCCACTGGGTCAGAATCTTTCCTGATCTCTATGACACTTGGAAATATTTTTTGTTGTTGTTTTGTCGTAACTGAATTAGCATTTTTAAAGTTTTATTGTTTCTTGACCTTAATGTGAATATTTGAAGAGTTCATAATGCATGTTTATCACCGTATGTGTGTATATATGCTTCATTTAATTTAGAATATATTCTTATAAAAGAGAAACACTTCTTAATATCATTGGAGCCTGGGTTGGGGATCTCTCTATATCTCTAGTGTGAAGGATGGCTTGCTTTGTCTTAGCTACTCATTACTAAAAATGTATTTGAATCACATTTATTTTAGCATAGTGCAAGATTATTTAGAATAAATCAAATTGTAGCAAATTTAAATTAGGCAGAAAATTGCAGTTTTGTCTAAAAAACACTCTCGTCTGTGAGAGCTTAATGAGGACTTGAATTGCTGAGGGCTAAATTGGTGGATCAGCCTGATTTTACTAATTAAAAAATTTAAAAAGACGCATATTGGAAAAGAGAAGCCTTTTCTAGTCTTATGTTACTTTTTCTTTTTTCTGTAATTGTATGTATTTTGAATTGTTGGACAGCTACTAAAGAGCCTGTGGTTTTTAAGGTTAAACAGGTCATCTGTAGTGTTGGAATTTTCTGTTGCCTAGAAATAACTTGAAATTAATTTATTTTTTAAGCAGAGTCTCATGCTGTTGCCCAGGCTGGAGTGCAGTGGCCTGTTCTCAGCTCACTGCAACTTCTGCCTCCTGGGTTCAAGTGATTCTCATGCCTCAGCCTCTCCAGTAGCTGGGATTACAGGCACCTGCTACCACACCTGGGTAATTTTTGTATTTTTAGTAGAGACAGGGTTTTGCTATGTTGGCCAGGGTGGTATTGAGCTCCTGACCTCAAGTGATGTGGCTGCCTCAGCCTCCCAAAGTGCTGAGATTGCAGGTGTGAACCACCACGCCTAAGAACTTGAATTTTAAATTAGCAGATTAGATATCTATGAACTATACAATAGTTTTATTACTATGATGTCTTTATGAATGAGATTATATAATTTGATTTTACTTTTGCACTAGTAATTTTTAAGTTGCATCTTTCTTGGTTGTGAATTTAGGAACCTAGTGTGTGTTACAAAGTTTTTTTTGGTAATGAAAGTTAATTTTAGTATTTTGTATATAGAAGGTAATTACTTTACTTTCTTATTATTTTAGTTTTATTTGGCGGAATGGTATGAAATTTCTTGAGCTGAATATCTGATTTTTAATTTAGTGAATCCAGAAACCCCAGTAGCAACAACTACTGAAAAACCAAAGTCCTTCTAATTACAGCTAGTAAGGCAAGAAGCTGAAAAACTACATTTCTTTTTGCCTAAGTTTCTTTTTAAAGTATGCTTTCTGATTCAGAATTTAATCACCAACCTGGCAGCATGGGATTATTCATATATTTGTGTTTCTAGAGATTTTTGTTCACATGAGAGGTTTTGCAGAGTGGGTTTGCAGCTTTGGAATTAGGAATGAAATTGGCATTGTTTTTCGAGAGTAGATTTTCTTTCCTTTTTTTTTTTTTT
>NW_012117932.1:743173-769142 GCF_000951035.1 Colobus angolensis palliatus | reverse complement strand
GGTCTTGCTCTGTTGCCCTGACTGGAGTGCAGTGGCATGATCATGGTTCACTGCAGCCTTGACTTTCCAGGCTCAAACAATTCTCCCACTTCAGCCTACCAAGCAGCTAGGACTACAGGTGTGTGCCATCATGCTTGGCTAATTTTTAAAAGTTTTTTGTAAAGACAAGGTCTCACTGTGTTGCCCGATTTGGTGTCAAACTCCTAGACTTAAGTGATCCTCCTGCCTTGGCCTCCCAAAGTGTTGGAATTACAAGTGGGAGCCATTGCACCCAGCCTCTTTTTTTCTTAACTGTACTCAAATATAAAACAAACAGTTAGTAATATAAACATGGAACGATGGGGGTTGAAGTGAGTCTTGGTAGTCTAGATATTTATAAATAATGGATTTTGTTTGTTTGTTTGTTTGTTTTTTTGAGACGGAGTCTTGCTCTGTCGCCCAGGCAGGAGTGCAGTAGCGCAATCTCGGCTCACTGCAAGCTCTGCCTCCCGGGTTCACGCCATTCTCCTGCCTCAGCCTCCGGAGTAGCTGGGACAACAGGTGCACGCCGCCACGTCCGGCTAATTTTTTGTATTTTTGGTAGAAAGGGGGTTTCACCGTGTTAGCCAGGATGGTGGTCTCCATCTCCTTACCTAGTGATCCACCTGCCTCGGCCTCCCAAAGTGCTGGGATTACAGGCATGAGCCACCGCGCCCTACCAAATAATGTATTTTTAAGTTTGCAAACTGACTGCTAACTAGAACAGTAAGATAGATATATGGGACTTTTACCGTATTCCTCATTTGGATTTCCATTTTGTGCATTTTTTATTTTAAAATTCATTATAAGAAAATGCAATTTGTAAAAGTGTGAAAAGGGATATTAATAACCCAGTTTCCCAATTGGTAAAGGAAAAACTATATTGAAAAATTGAGTTAAAATATAAATATCGGCTGAGTGCAGTGGTTCACGTCTGTAATCCAAGCACTTTGGGAGGCTGAGGTGGGTGAATTACTTGATTCCAGGAGTTCAAGACCAGCCTGGGCAACATGGCAAAACCCTGTCTCTATTAAAAATATAAAAAATTAGCCACCTGTGCTGGCGCACTGCTATAGTCTCTTCTACTTGGAAGGCTGAGGTGGGAGAATCGGTTGAGCCCAGGAAGCCCAGGCTGTGGTGAGCTGAAACCACACCACTGCACTCCAGCCTGGGTGGCAGGAGTGAGACCCTGTCTCAATCAAGACTTCAGCCCAAGACTGAAACAAAAGTTTATCAAAGTTTCATTTTTCTAGAATATAAGAATTAACACTGACTGTTAAACAACTGTATAGTTTGTTTAATACATTGGTTCTTAGCTGGGGGCATTTAGGTTCCACAAGGGACATTTGGAAATGTCCAGTGGCATTTTTAATTCTTATAAGTGGGTGGGTGGAGGAGGTACAGCTGACATCTAGAGGATAGAAGCTAAGGATGCTACTGAATGTCCTACAGTGCTCAGGACAGCTCTCACAACAATGATCTGGCTTTAAATGTCAGTAGTGCTAAAGTGGAGAAAAGAGTTAATTTTGCAGATGCACTTAGATTTGTCATACATAATTTGCCAGATTGTTTATAAAGTGATTTGTTTTTTATTAACTTTTTTATCATTGGAAACATTAAACATATACAAAGGTAGAGATAATAGTATAATAAATCTTATGTACCCGTTGCCTCGTTTCAATTAATACTCATGGCCAGTTTTATCTATACACTTTTTCTCCCATTCCCTCTACTGAATTATTTTGAAGCAGATCTAGACAGATACCATATTATTTCATCAGTAGATATTTAATATGTATTCTAAAACGTAAGGGCTCTTTTAAAAAGTTTCTCACCTTTATCACACCTAAAAATGTTAAAAATCTTTGTTACACCTAAAAATGGTAATAATTGATTTTTCAAAATCTAATTTTATTAAAAGCTTTGGAGTTAGCAGAAGAATGAAGGAAATAATATGTTTTGTTCTCCAGTTATCTCATTTGGTAACCTTTCATTTTTTCCATCTGCATTAGGAAGTGGGCTCAAGAGAGGTATACATCATGGTCTGCAAACTACAGCTCACAGGCCAAATCCAGCCCTCCATCTGTATTGTAAAGTATTGTTGAAACACAGCACAGCCGTTCATTTATTTACTGTCTTTGGCTCCTTTAGTGTGACAGTAAAGTAGCTGTATAGTTTCAATAAGAGACTATATGGCCTGTAAAAAGTAAAATATTTACTTTCTGGCCCTTCACAGAAAAGTTGCTGACCCGTAGCATAGATGACTATTGAGGAGTTTTTGGTTGATTTAAGCTGTTATCAAACAATTATTTGGTACATAGCATACCTTTGGAACATGTGATAAGATTGTATTTTGTTTCCTATTTTTCTTAGGGAAACCGCAAAGAGCTGTTTTGGAATGTTGGTTGTCTCCATATATTGACCTACTGAATTCAGTAGGATTACATTCTGTTTCTTCCTTAATGTATAGGTAAAGGCATCAAGGACTATGCTATCTTAGGTATGTTCATATAGGTGAGCTAATTTTGGATCTGCCGTTGACTTTATATTTTTTCCCCCCACTGATGGAGTATAATAGTAAAGGTATGGAGATTTGGATGGGAGATGAGTTTTTAAAAATATGTCTTTATTATGAGTTTCCAAACACAGTACATCTGCTTAAGTTATAAGGACATTTGGGGTAGTTTGGGGTAGTTTCATCATTTAATTAAAAAAAAAAAAACTGCTTCAAATGGAGAAGATTAGTATTAGGGAACAATATTAGACTTTGTCAGATAACCCAAATTTTTTAGCTAGATGGACTAAGAAAAAAGAAGACTCAAATTACCAAAATCAGAAATGAAAGTGGGTACATTACTACTAATTCTACAGAAATAAAAAGGATTATAAGAGAGTACTATGAACAATATGCCAACAAATTGGATAACTTAGATGAAATGGATGAATTTCTAGAACACAAAACCTGTTAAGACAGAATCATGAAGATATAGGAAACCTGAATAAACCTATAACTGGTAAGGAGATTGAATCAAGAGTTGAAATTTTCCTAACAAGGAAAAGCCTTGGACCTTATGGTCTCAGTGAGGATTTCTGCCAAACATTTAAAAAAGAACTAATATCATTCTTTCTCAAACTTTTCCAACAAATTTGAGAGGAGCGAAGACTTCCTGACTCGTTCTAAAAAGCCAACAAAACCAGTATAAAGCCAGAAAAAGACACTACAAGAAAACAACAGACCAATATACCATATTAACATTGATACAAAAATCCTTAACCAAATATTAGTGAGCCACATTCAGCAGCATGACAAAGGGATTATACACCATGATCAAATGGGATTTATTCCTGGAATGTTAAAGATGATTCAACATAGGAAAATTAATTAATGTAATACACCATATTAACATGATGATGGGGGAAAACTGCATAATCATTCCAATTGACCAGAAAAAGCATTTGACATAATTTAACACCCTTTCATGATAAAAACACTCAGTAAACTTGGAATAGTAGGGAATGACCTCATTGTAATAAAAGCCATATATGAAAAACCCCTAATGAACATCATATTCAATGGTGAAAGACTGAAAACTTTTCTTCCAAGAACAGGGCAAGGATACCTGCTCCTATTTAACAATACTGGAAATGCTGACCAGAGCAATTAGGCAAGAAAAAGAAAAGACATTCGAAATAAAAATTATCTCTGTTTGCAGTGATCTTATATGTGGAAACCTAAAGATTTCAACAACGACAAAAAAAAACTTTTAGAACAAATTTAGCAGTTTAGCAGAATACAAAGTTAAAACACAGAAATCAGTTGTATATCTATACATTAACAGTGAACAGTCTGTTAATTGAACAATCTGTTAACAATGAATCTTTCAGGAAATTGAGAAAACAACTCCATTTACAATAGCATCAAAAAGAATAAAATACTTAGGCATGAACTTAAACAAGGAGGTAAGACTTATACATTGAAAACTGCAAAATATTGCTGAAAGAAATTAAAGAAGACAATTGAAACTACTTCCCATGTTCATGGATTAGAAAATTTAATATTGTTAAGATGTCAATACATACTTAATGAAATTCTGTCAAAATCCTAAAGATGTTTCTTGCAGAAATAGAAAAAATCTATCCAGAAATTCATAAGGAATCTCAAGACAGCCCCAAACAGCCAAAGCAGTCTTGAGAAAGAACAGAAGTTGAAGGACTCACACTTCCTACTTTCAAGACTCACCACAAGGCAACAGTAATCAAGACAGTGCATTACTAACATAAGGGTGGACATAAAGACCAATAGAATAGAATTGAGAATTCAGAAATAAACCTTTGCATTTAAGGTCAATTGATTTTTGGGGTCCAAGACAATTTAATGGGAAAACAGCAATCTTTTAAACAAATGGTGCTTGGGCAACTAGATAGTCACATGTAAAAGAATAAAGTAGGAACCTTACCTAACACTATATTCAGAAAATTAATTCAAAATGCCTGAAAATCTAAATGTGCGATATAAAACTATAAACCTTTTTGAAGGAAAAGAGGGCAGAAACCTCACAGCATTGTATCTGGCAGTGATTTCTTGAATATGACACCAAAAGTAGGGTTAACAAAAGAAAAATAGACAAATTAGACTTCATGAAAATTAAAAACTTAATGTGTATCAAAGGACATCTGTCAACAGGGAGAAAGGCAGCCTATGAAATGGGAGAAAATGTTTTCAAATCTTGTGTCTGATAAGAGATTAAAATCCAAAATATATATAGACTCTTAAAACTCTTCATCAAGAAAACCTGAAAAACTCCATTTGACTTGAATGAGTTGAATAGACATTTCTGCAAAGAATATATGTGAATCAATAAGCACATGAAAAGATGTTTAACATCACTAATTATTAGGGAAATGCAAACCAAAACCACAGTGAGATACTGCCTTACAGCCATTAGAATGGCTGTTATCAAAACAACCAGAAAAAACCTGTCAGTGAGGATGTGGAGGAATTAGAACTCTTTGCACTGTTCATAGGAATATAAAATGATGTAGCCACTGCTGGAAAGAATATGACAGTTGCACAAAAGATTAAAAATTGAATTACAATATGATCCAACAGTTCTGCTTTTGAGTATATATCCCAAAGATTGGAAAGGAAGTCTTGAGGAGGTATTTGTTCACCTGTGTTCTTAGCAGCGTCATTCGTAATAGCTAAAGTATGAAAGCAGCCCAAGTATCCATTGACAGAAGAGTGGATGAGCAAAATGTGGTATGTGCTTATAATGGTATATCATTAAACTTAAAAAGAAAGGAAATTCTGACACATAAGATCCTTGAGGCCATTAATCTAAGTGAAGTGAGCCAGTTACAAAAAGACAGATACCGTATGGTTCCACTAAGTATAGATAGTAGTCAGAATCATGGGAACAGAAAGTAGAATGTATGGTGGTTTCCAGAGATGAGGGGGTAGGAGGAATAGGATGTAGAGTTTCAGTTTTCTCAGTTTTCAATGGGTATAGAGTTTCACTTTTGCAAGATGAAAAAAGTTCTAGAGATGGATGGTGGTGATCGTTGCACAATGATATGAATGTACTTAGTATCACTGAATTGTACATTTAAAAATGGTGAAGATGGTAAATTTTATGTATATTTTGCTGCAATAAAAATATTAAAAAATCATGATGGTTATTTAAGGATTATATTCAACACCCATTTTTATTCTTACTAGTTAATAGGCACTGTGCTAGCTCCTGGAAATAAAGACGACTAAGACACAGTCATAGCCCCCAAGAAGCCCACAGCCAGCTAAAAAAAGACTTCAAACAAGTAATTATACTATAGTGTGAGAAATGTATAATAAATAATAAATTAAATAGTATAATAAATTTTGTGAGAATCGGGAAATTTCACAGGAGAATTGATGCCTGAACTGAGTTTTATAAGATACCTAGTTTCCAGTCCAAGAGGGTGACGACAAAGAGCATTCCAAGTCTAGGGAGTAGCATATGAAAATACATAGGATCCCATAAGTTGTTAAGTTGGAGCCTGAGATCTGAGGGGACTGTGGCAGCAGGCGAGGCTGGAATGGTTCACAGAGGTAGGTCTCAAAAGAGATTTGTTTTGTACATAGTAGAGAGACATTGAAGAGGTTTAAACGTAAAATTTGTGTTTTACAGAGAGAATTATGACTTTGGTGGGAAGAATAGATTGGGATAAGAAAGTGAAGGGAGGTTGAGTTGTGGGAATCATCCAGGTGAGTAAGAATGAAGGCCTGAATTGGTTTGTGGTAGAGTTGGAGAAAAGAGAATAGATTTGAGCATAAATTGAGGAGAAAAAGCTGTAGAGTTTGATGATTGAACATAGAGGCTCACAGAGAGGAAGCAGTTGACTGTGACTTACAGATACTGATTTTGTTGACCATATGATCTGTAGTTCTATCGGCTAAGATAGGCAGTACTAAACAAGAGCAGGTTTTGGAAAATGGGTAGAGAATAGGGCAGGAGGATAGAAAGAAACAAGATCAGTTTTAGATTTAATTTGAGGCCTCTTTATGAAATTCTTTGAGATAATCTTATAGAGGTTAGCTGTAACCTTGTTCCTTAAAATTCTCTTTTGGTACTAGTAACAGGGACAGGCACGTGAGCTGTGTTTTAGGTTTATTTGGAGTATTTAAGATGGATTCAGAAGAAAGCAACAAAACTGGCAAGTTCAGGTTTTATTATAACTGTAGTTTTCTAATTTAGAAGAGAAACCTGGAAGTAAATTTAATTATATTTAATTGTAATTTTCTAGTATGCATGTGTGTTTTCCATAATTTAAAAATTATTCTTATTTATTTCATTGTGACAAACATATCAGGGTTTTATAATTCTTTGGTGTTTATTTTTATGTGAATTATTGACAACCTGCATTAAGTGTTTCAGTAGTGATTTTCTAACAATCATACAGTGTTAGTGGCCTGATGTTCCCTTTTTTAATGGAAGGTAAATCACAAAATAGGGTTAAAAACTGTAACAGAAAAAAAAAAAAGACTGGAAATTGGGAAGATCTTAACTCTAGGATTCTGAACTATATGTGTTACTAGAGAGATTAATTTATATATACATGCATATATATCTTATTTTTGTTTTGTTTTTTAAAACACTTGTTTTTCTGGGATGTTTAAATATAATGCTACTCGGAGACAAAAGAGTTGAGAGAGGTGCCAAATCCTAACCACAAGACCGCCAGGGAAAAGGCACAAGAGTTGAATCTTAAATCTTGCATGTGGTTGTTTGCCAGTTCCTTTCTCAAAATTGACAGGTAACAAAAACTGCTGGAAATGTCAGTAAGGTAGAAATATCCCTGAGTTCCCTACCGTTTCAGAAGTGATTGTCAAACTGTCGTGGATTCCTACATGAGTGCTTTTACCTTTAATACCTGTTTGAGAAGATGTGCAAAGACCAAAATCTACTTTGAGTTCTGTAACTGTTTTGAATGAACTATTTAAGTGCATTTAATCATAACGGTTTCTGTGTTCTTTGAAAGTAGTTCAGAAAATCCTGGGTACCATATGGATTGTCAAACCCCTTGCAAAACTAGGGAGTCCACCAGGGGCTGGCACAGTGGTATTGGGAATCAGAAACCACTGCTCTGGATGGAGGAAGTCTTAGAGTACCAGTATCAGGGACAGACAGATGGTCTTGGTGGGTGTCAAAATTTGCAGTGCAGCGCTGGAACAAATGCAATACCCTTATACCTAACACCCTTTTCCATCTGCTTCTGGCAAGGCAGTGAGACTTCTTTTCATACTTTTTGGTATGAACTATGTATGCTACCTTCATGGCATAGTGCAGGCAGTTTTTCCCCTTTCCAAAGTACTTTCTTTCAGTTTAAAAAAAAAATTTAAGCAATTAGGTCTTTCCTGCTTTCTCATTTCTTCAGAAATATGCCTGTTACAGGAGGTGAGGCAAATTGATTTGATTCTTCTGAAATAGTTTTGAAATTTTTGATATATGGAATTTTGGGAGTTTATGCTTTGTTTTTATCTTTTAATGGTGTATTTAATATTTTTTTTTTCTGTTCTCGAATATACAGAAAAGTGTATGCTCATCACTTAACCAGTTTTAATGTGTTGGTAAATTGCTCCCCATTAAAGCCAGTTGAGATCACATTGTTTGGCATTTTTTTTTTTTTTTTTTAATCACACAACTCATCTTGGTTTACTTTTTATGTCATTAAAAAGTCTTTGTAGGACATGCACGGTGGCTCACACCTGTGATCCCAGCACTTCGTGAGGCTGAAGTTGGAGAATTTATTAAGGCCAGGAGTTCAAGGCTGCAGTGAGCTATGACTGTGCCACTGCATTCCAGCCTGGGTGACAGAACAGGACCCTGATTTTTTTTTTTTTTTTTTTTTTTTGAGAGGGAGTCTTGCTCTGTTGCTCAGGCTGGAGTGCAGTGGCTCGATCTTGGCTCACTGCAACCCCTACCTCCCGAATTCAAGCAGTTCTCCTGCCTCAGCCTCCCAGGTAGCAGGGATTACAGGCATGTGCCACCATGTCTGGCTAATTTTTGTATTTTTAGTAGAGACGGGGTTTCTCCATGTTGGCCAGGCTGGTCTTGAACTCCTGACTTCAGGTGATCCGCCTGCCTTGGCCTCCCAAAGTGCTGGGATTACAGGTTGAGCCACCGTGCCCAGCCTAGGACCCTGATTCTTTAAAACAACAACAACAAAACTGTCTTTGTAAAAAGTTTTAAATGGCAAAAAAAGTTGGCTTACTGTCATAGCTGATAAATGAGGAGTGCTGAAAGAGTGATACTATAACTGTTGGTCTGATATATATATATATATATATAAAATGATCTAAGTTTATCACTTATCTTTGGGAGTTCATCACTGTTCAAGTCAGTTTCTAGGTTTTAAAAAATTTTTTTTATAGAGACAGGGTCTTACTCTGTTACCCTGGTTGGAGTGCAGTGGTGCGATCATAGCTCACTGTAACTTGAAACTCCTTGGCTCAAGCAATCCTTCTGTGTCAGCCTCCCAAGTAGCTAGGACTACAGGTGGGTGCCACCATGCCTGGCTGTCTCTATAAAACAGAATCTTGCTATGTTGCCCAGATTGGTATTGTTGGAAATCTTACTCAAATTTACAATTTACTTGACCTCAAGTGATCCTTCTGCCTTGTCCTCCCAAAGTGCTGGGATTACAGGCATGAGCAACTGCACCTGGTCAAGTTCTAGTTATTTTGTTGGCTCCATCCTGTGTTTCCTTTTCTCAAATTAATCTGCTTCTTGGTGTATTATTACAGCTTCAAGTTTTTTTTTTTCTTTCTAAAATATTCACTAATTCAGATTTCAATGCTAATGATTAGGATAAAGATGGTGATAGAGCAGTTCACCATGCAGCTTTTGGAGATGAAGGTGCTGTTATAGAAGTACTACATCGAGGTAGTGCTGATTTGAATGCTCGAAACAAGCGCCGACAGACACCACTTCATATTGCTGTCAATAAAGGTCATCTTCAAGTTGTGAAGACTTTATTGGACTTTGGCTGTCATCCCAGTCTCCAGGTAAAACCTTTAAAGAAATACATCCTGCAGGTATTGCTTGGATCCTATTAAAGGGAAACATTAAGTTCTGTGGTAAGCATTCCTTTGTTATTGTTCTCATATGGTCATGGTTATAGTAAATGATACCAAAGGCATAAGATGTTGCAAAATTGGTAGCTATTTCTTTTTTAAAAAGTTTTTTGTTTGTTTGTTTTTTTAAGGAAAATGCCAATAGATTGGGTTTAGATTGGGCAGGGAGAATGGGGACTTCTTTGTAAAAATGTCAGCTTATGAATGGATTCAACTTTATTGATCATGACAGTGAGCCTCAACAGCTTAAAGAAGTGTAATAGGCTATATTTCATAATAGTTACTTCATAACTATTTAAATTATTTGGATTGTATTTTTTATTGTAGCTTAGGGACTTTGAATAGTCATTAGTGTAATCTTCAGAGATTTTCTGTTTTGGGAAATGTATAGGATTTTAAGAGTTGATTTACAGTAGGATCTAATTTTTGAAGCAATGGTTGCCTAAGAAATGATTATCCTCAGCTACAGTTCTATAACCAGATAAATTAAACCACAAATATATGGAAAGTGTAGTCTGTGTCCATTATCTACTTAGTTTGGTTACTAAGCAGCTTGTCTTTTGTATACCTGTTTAATTAAAGTTTCTATACTTAGTAATTTTGTAGCAAAGTAAAATAGGACCAGACCCTAATTTGCCAACTTTTAGGTACCTTAACCAAATAGGCTTGAAACAACATATTGTTTTTAAATACAAATGTTCCCTGAAACACTGTTTGAATATGTAAAGCATAATTTGTTTCCATTGGAAACTCAATAATGATTTTTTAAAAGGTAGGGCAGTGGTTAGAGTTGTAAGCTGCTTGTAGTTTAGATAATTTAATTTACAGCATCCAGGAATTGGTTGCTGGATTGCATAGATCTCAGAGAAGAAATAAAGTAGTAGTGGGAATGAGGGCTTGAGAAGAACTGAAAGAATAGATTTTGTTCAGCTAGATAATTATTAGAAACTAAGGTTTTTGAAGTACAACTGTTTTGGAATTGTTGGGATCTAGGCTATGTCCTTGTAAGTGGGAGGCAGGATTGGAGGGTGAGGGAGAATTGGGGAGTGTTAATCTGTAAGGAGAGGTGATTTATACCTGCTATCGTTTTTTGTCTGAAACGGGAGACAAGTTCATCTGTTGAGTGTGAGTGTGAGGTGGCGGGTAGAGAAAGATTAATTGAGAAGAGTGATAAGGACTTGGGGACCTGGAGAAGGGTGTTCCAGTCATGATAGAAGCCCATTTCAGGTTGAACACTACAGACTTTTAGTGCCACGAGATACAGGAGTAGAGAAGGTAGATGGTTGGATTGAACTTGGTTAGGAATTCTTTTTTTTTTTTGAGACAGGTTCTTGGCTGGAATTCAGTGGCATGATCATGGCTCATTGCAGTCTCGACTTTCAGGGCCCACCTCAGCCTCCCGAGTAGCTGAGACTACAGGTCACCTGTAGTGAGACTGAGCTCACCTGTAGTGTGAGCTGCCATGCCTGGCTAATTTTTTTTGTAGAAATGCCTAGGCTGGTCTTAAACTTCTGGGCTCAAGCAGTCTTCCTGCTCCCACCTCCCAAAGTCCTGGGATTACAGGTGTGAGCCATCTTGCCTGGCAGGAATTCTTTTTTTCTTTTTCTTTTTCTTTTTTTTTGAGTGGGAGTCTCACTGTCACCCAGGCTGGAGTGCCATGGCGTGATCTCGGCTCACTGCAAGTTCTGCCTCCTGGGTTCACACCATTCTCCTGCCTCAGCCTCCTGAGTAGTTGAGACTATAGGCGCCCACCACCACGCCCGGCTAGTTTTTTGTACTTTTTAGTAGACACGGGTTTTCACCATGGTAACCAGGATGGTCTGGATATGCTGACCTTGTGATCTGCCTGCCTTGACCTCCCAAAGTGCCGGGATTACAGGCGTGAGCCACTGTGCCTGGCCAGGAATTCCTTATGTAGGTGGACGAATATATTCCTGGGATTAGCAAACCTTTTCTGTAATGGGCACAGATAATAGTTTAGGCTTTCATTTGGCTTCTGCCACAACTATCTAACTCTCATTGCAGAGTGAAAGCAGCCATAGATAATACATAAATGAATGAGTGTGGCCGTGTTCCAATACAACTTAATTTACAAAAACAGGTGGCTCCAACGTGTAATATCCTGGGAGATCATTTTTTCTAGGCTCTGTCGGCGTGGCTAGGGAAGCATAGGGCTCTGCTCCATGACGTACAGTCCATTTCCACAGTGTTGGAGATGAAGCTGGGTCTGGTGTTTGCACTTTCATATTCCTGTAACTTCTCAGAATCCTGTGGACAATGACTGGGGAGATAAACCATGCAGGAAATATGTCTAGTAAAAAAGAATTAAACAAAGAAAAAACAAATGGCAAGCTGGATTTGGCAACTGTAGTATGTGCTGTAAGCTAGGTTATGTATGACTTTACTGAGAATAGCATCTGTGAAACTATGAAATGAATGGAATCTAAATTATTCATGTGTGTACATGACTGCTAATGAATAAAAACTTAACTGCTAAGTCAATTGATTAATGTAAAAAGTAGTCAGCTTGAAAAAATGGTAGACTGAGATTGCTAAATTTTGATTTACAATTGTTTTACCTTTGGCTAACTAGCCACTTTCCTGCCCTTTGAAAACGCTTAATGATTCTCAACTGTGACTGCACAATATGTTCATCTGTGGAGCTTTGAAAAATTACTAATGCCTCACTCTCACCTCTAGAGATTTTGTATGGTGAACAGCCTGGACATCAGATTTTTTTCTCTCTCTTTTTTTTTTTCCTCTGTACAACAGATTTTAAAAGATCTTCCCTGCAGGTTCTAATGAGCAGCCAAGGTCAAAAACCACCGACTTTCAATTCATTGTTATGGTGTAGGTTTGGTGTGGAATTTCAGGGTATGACAGTTAAGGCCATTTTAAACTTATTTAATTTGGGGGGCAGCTTTTTCACTTTGTTAGTTTTTGTCATTAGTTATATTTTAGGCTACTTCTTTTCTTTTCTTTTTTCTTGGTAAAGCTTCAGCATGTGCCAGGAACAGTGGCTCATGCCTGTAATCCCAACACTTTGAGAGATTCATGTGGGAGGATCGCTTGAGCATGGGAGTTCAAGACCAGCATGGGCAACATACTGAGATCCCCGTCTCTACAAAAAAAAAAAAAAAACTTTGCCGGGCAAAGTGGCTCATGCCTGTAATCCCAGCGATGTGGGAGGCTGAGGTGGGCAGATCACGAGGTCAGGAGTACTGAGACCAGCCTGACCAACATGGTGAAACCCCGTCTCTACTAAAAATACAAAAATTAGCCGGGCGTGGTAATGGGTGCCTGTAATCCCAGTTACTTGGGAGGCTGAGGCAGGAGAATCACTTGAAACCAGAAGATGGAGGTTGCGGTGAGCTGAGATCACACCACTGTACTCCAGCCTGAGTGAAAGAGCGAAACTTGATCTCACGAAACAAAACAAAAACTCCAACATGCTTATTGTGTTTTCCAACTAGATTTGAGTATGATTTTCCTTACTATAATGTGGCCAGTGTTTCTTGCCTGTATTTTTGTTTTTTATTTTTTTGGAGATAGAGTCTCGCTCTGTCACCCTGGCTGGAGTACAGTGGCGTGATCACAGCTCACTGGAGCCTTGAACTCCTGGGGTCAAGCCATTCTTCTGCCTCAGCCTCCTGAGTAGCTAGGACCATTGGTGCATACCACTGTGCCCGGCTCTAATTTTTAAAATTTTTTGTAGGTATAGAGTCTCTATATGTTGCCCAGGTTGGTGTTGAACTCCTGGCCTTAGGTGATCCTCCCGCCTCAGCCTCCCAAAGTGCTAGGGTTATGGACATGAGCCAGCATGCCTGGCCTTTGCCTATATTTTTATAGTTACCACAAAAAGTGCTCTTTTATTGGTATTTGTTGGGTGTGGTCTCTGTTTCTGTTTGCTTAGCATTTGGTAAAAGTATTACTATTAGATGGGATGATTAATTGAAGAACTAATGGAAGTTTCTTTAAACTTAAAGGATTCTGAAGGTGATACCCCTCTTCATGATGCAATAAGTAAGAAACGTGATGATATCCTAGCAGTTCTTTTGGAAGCTGGAGCAGATGTTACCATCACAAACAATAATGGATTTAATGCTCTACATCATGCTGCACTAAGGGGAAATCCCAGGTATGTCACCCCTTACTATTTTAGGTGCAATTCAAGAATATTTTCCTACTGCTGATTCTCTTTTTCTGATACTGATGAAGAAATAATTTTGGCTAATTTAGTATTTTAAATCATTTTAAAGTTTTGTGAAAATTATGCCTTTATTTAGTTTTATATGATGATTATTTGATTGTTAATCTAATACAAGTATTATGAAATGATTATTTAAGTTTATATTAAATGTGGATATAAAATATCAGGAATGCTGGTTTCTTTCTAAAGATTTAATGAAGATGCATTTTATTTTGAGATTTATATTTCTTCAAAATAATTATCTGGGTGTCCTCTGATTTCATGTTACCATTTGCATGATAATTATTTTTTAAAACTTAAGACTAAATAAATATTAAGTTACCTAATTCCTTGTTAATAATGTAATTAGTTATATAAACTTCTAGTGTAGCTATCCCCTCATCCATTGTTACAGCAATAGTATTCTACTGAAAAAAGTATTTGCTGGTTGACATTTGAGAAAGAGTGCTTTTGGAGAATCACATTCTTTATGAAGGATCTGCAGTGTCCCACAGAATGGGAAAATGCTTAGCTTGGCTTAATTTAGAGATTTCCATTAACTCACTTTTTGGAGCAACTTTACCCTAAGCATTTTAGGAAATTCTGCTTTAGATGTCTTCTGTTTATGTTTGAGTCAAACCTGTATACCTGGACTAAGAAAAATGTTCACTTTGATTTTTATTTTGATAATTTTATCTATTCTGAACATTTATTCTTTGGTTTCTTATTGTATTTTTATATCATGCTTCCATTTTTTTTTTTTTTTTTGGCGAGTTTTAAGCTTCTTAGGATCACCACTAGAGGGTGACCACAGAAAACAAGAAGATTTTATTGCTGCTGCTTATTGGTGACTGTAACAGTGGGTATATGTTGTAGGATGAAATGAATGATCATGTTTTAGATCACATCTTGATTTTTTTTCCAAATTGCAAATATTTGAACACTTCAGATTTTGGCATTGTGAAGGAGACAGTAGTAGTGTATTTTCCCTGCCCTTCAAACAGATTATGATAGCACCACATGCCAGCCTCTGCAAAGTGCTTCACATGCATCATCTCACTTAATCCTTTCAGCAGCTTTTTGAGGCAGGTGTTAATATCCTCATTTTATATGTGAAGAATATGAGGCTTATAGAGATGAATTTAATTATTCAAGAACACATAGCTGATTACTGAAGCAGCTGTAACTTGAGCAAGGTCTAGGTGACTTTAGAGTCATAACTGTTAAACCACTTTACATCACCTTTTCTGTATTATGGTCTGTTTGTGAAGCAAAACCAAAACACATGGGCAGTGAATGTATCAGTACTTCATTCCTCTTGCTACCTTATTGCTTAGAGTTATCTTTGCTCTCTCACCAATAATCATTCCAATTAGTTTTAAAATTTTATTCATTCTACCAATCCTTCCCATCAATTCCATTCTGTTCCCACTGTTGCTGACCCAATTAAGTACTCACCACATTTACCTAGACTATTATACTATTCTTCTAATTTTTTTCTTTGGTTTCAGTCTTATTCTTGATTTAAATTTTATACATTTACAAATTATCCATTCTGAAAGCATAAGTCTAAATGGCTCTCTTCCTCTGTTTCCCAACTTCAGTTTTTGTCTATTAACATAGAATACAATTTACCTACGTTGGCTTGGCATTCAGACCCATATTCTGTGTGTCCTGAGTCTGTCTAACTTCATCTCCTGCTAATCTAATCCCTCAGCCCACCTTGCCCTTCATCTATTCTCTTTTCCTAAAATATGCTGTCTGCTTTCTTCTTCTATTTTTTTGGAGCATTTTCTTTGATTGGGGTGCCCCATCCCGCTTCTTTATCTTAACAATCTTTCTTCCAGAGCTACCTCCTGTGTCATCATTGGAATTATTTTGTTTGCTCTGTACTTCCTTGTTCTGTGTTCTTATTTATTGTACTTACTGTACTCAGCTTAGTGCTGTTTATTACTGTGTGCATTTCTGTCTTCTAAAATTGTGGGCATTCATATTCATCTGTTCATCCTACATAGGCTCTGGCTATACAAGGCACTCAGTAAATGTTAGCCTTACTTTGACAGTGAGGACACTGTTGAATATCACAAGACCTTATATGATCAATTACAGAATGAATTCTGTAGAGAAACTGTGTTAGGAATTCAAACAGCAATTACTTCAGATTAGAATGGTCAAAAAGATTTTATTGAGGGAATTTAGGATTTATTGAGGGAATATGAAATCATGAAGTTTAGGATAAACTTGAGAATTGAAGTGTTTAGGAAACAAGTATCTTTTAAATATTTTGAGTTGTTTCATTTTTATCGAGAGTAGGCATAGTATATTCAATAATGCTAAGCCTATACAAGAAAGAGAAAATTTACTTTTTTTTTTTCAATTCTTGCATAAATCTTGAGGGTTCCCCTGAAAATTTAAAACCGCAACTCTTCCAACCAGATATTTGGTGTCAGGTGACATTTACAAAAAATGCTTTTATTCTTCAACAAAGTAGTGCTTCAGTTAAAGCTACATGACTTCTTTATTCCTACTTCCTTAAGACATTTTTAGGTAGTTGTGACTATAGATTGCCAGATAGAGTGTGATTTTAATTGGACACTGAAGAGTATCAGAAGATGACACAACTTATATTACCAGTTGTAATTGCAAATTGAAATGTTTTGAGTTCTTTTTTTCATATCAAATTTCTTTTTCTTAAGTTTTTTTTCCTCCTATACTGACCAGTGATGTCAGAAGACAGAAGGAACCATTTTTAGTGTACTTGGAATTAAAAATAACAACCAATCTTTTTGGCCTTCATACTATAGAAAACTAGCTGGGTGTGGTGATTTACATCTGTAATCCCAGCGACTTAGGAGGCTGAGGCAGGAGGATTGCTTGAAGCCAGGAGCTTGAGATCTACCTGGGCAATGTAGCAAGACCCTGTCTCTAAAAAAATTAAAAAATTAGGTTGGGCGTGGTGGCTTATGCCTATAATCCCAGCACTTTGGGAGGCAGATCACTTGAGGCTAGGAGTTTGAGACCAGCCTGGCCAACATTGTGAAACGCTATCTCTACTAAAAAAACAAAAATTTGTTGGGTGTGGTGGCGTGCACCTGTAGTTCCAGCTACTCAGGAGGCTGAGATGTGACAATCACTTGAACCCAGGAGGCAGAGGTTGCAGTGAGCTGAGATTGCGCCACTGCACTCCAGTCCGGGTTCCAGAGCAAGACTCTGTATCAAAAAAAAAAAGAATCAGCTGGGTGTGGCATCACAGACTTTTAGTCTCAGCTACTTGGGAGGCTGAGGCGAGAATATTGCTCAAGCCCAGGAGTTTGAGACTGCGGTGAGGTATGATCGTGCCACTGCACTACAGCCTGAGCAACACAGCAAGACCCTGTCTCTTAAAAAAAAAAAAAAAGAAAGAAAAGAAAACCAGATATAGCACATTGTTATTTCCAGAACCTGATGAAGTGTCTAGATGCCCTATATTTTTGAAGACTGTCCTTTGAAGTCTCTATTTCAAAGGTGCAGATCAATATAGACTAGATTTCAAAGCTGATCTTGATGTTTCCTCATAGTTTGATAGTAACTGAAATAAACACATTAAGAGAAAAAGAGTTATAAAGCCATTTATTGTTGTCTTTTAGAATTGTGGAAGAGAATATAAATTTTCGCTATAAGACCCTGAGTACTTTGGCTGTGCTTTATAAAGTTTGGAGCATTTTAAGTAGAAATTACACCATGTTTTAATATAGTAGTTTTGTTTTTTTAAGAAATCTTAACTAAGAACAATGCTGTTTGTCTATTCTAGTAATTAATATTTATAGGCATGTTTTCATCTAGAGTTTAGCCATTTTTATCATCTCTTAGTATACAGGTAAAGTTTCTGATTTAAAGTAAGAGCAGAAATTATTTCTGCTGATAAAAGTGAAAACTGAATTTCTTTGGAGTAGCATAATCAGCATGCTACTTAAGTACTTTCTGTAAAGATGCTGCATTTTTAGCTAAGTTTTTAGAGCTCCCTCACAGGCATGAAAATAAATTAGTCACCAGTATTCTCTGCAGAGCTGGCAAAAACAATCAGGTATTTTGGAAGTACAGATAACATTAATATAATTATAAAGTTTATATAGTATTTACAAATTTTTCTTGAATAGAAATTGAATGTGAAAAGAAAAGTAAAATACGAGTGAATCACCTGAAGTGATATATGTTGTTTTTAGGTTGGTACTAAGATAATTTCACAGGCATTTCTTACTTACTTACTAATTCCCACAAAGATACATACTAAAAATCTTACTGAATATATGAGCAACTCATAATTTTCCCTCTAGAATGTTGTGATGCTTTTTTTGCTTTTTAAATTCTGAAATATGGTCTGTAAACAAGACTCTGTTGACTATTTGAAGATTTGATATGCTGTACTGTATTTTGGTGTTTAATGCTTTCCTTATAACTGTGAACATGCTGAGTGCTATCTACAAAATATAGCTGAGTCTATTCAGTAATAGGATACTTAGAGTGTGTTTTCTCTAATGTATGCTCATGCATCTACTGTCAAACACCATATGCCTTGTAATACACAAATGTACTTACTGTGACTGAGATATAATTAATAGGAGGAAGAAGATCTTGAATGAAGTGATAAGATATGTATTTATGTATGTCTCCTTTTGCCCACAGTCTTTTAGAGAATGATGTTCATTTTGAAATGGAGGAGTGGTCTGGAGTTGAGAATGTGTGAACATCTGGGTTTTTAAACTATTCTTGTTTCAGTAATCTTCATTAATTGCTGAAATGTTTGTCTCTATTAATTAAATAATATTAAATTATCTATAGTCTTATTGCAATCATTAAGAAAACTATATGGATGTTTGAATAAATTGTCATTTTTTTCTTTCCTTCAGTTTATCCCCACTGAAGGAGAATATTGTGTGTATATTTTTTATAAGGGACAAAGAAGACAGTGAGGAGAGTCATAGTATTTATTACTAGCAGAGTTCTTCATTTTACAGCTGTGAAAACAATATGAAGAGGTGAAATGTTTCATGAGTAAAAGTAGTGATGCTTAGCATTTTCTTTCTTTTTTGAGGACTAAAAAACTTTGATTCAGGGTCAGAAGAACTAGATACTATTTTAAGCCTCTCCTCAAGATATCCTATAGTATCATTTTTTCACCTTACCTGCTAACATTCAGGTAAATAGCGGTAAAATTAAAGGCCAATACTGTGGAAGATAGTGACTGAACATTTCTAGAGTGTTATATAATGTTTCTTTAATTTAAATATGCATACATCCATGTAAACCACACTGTACAATCCCATTGTGTTTTCAGGTGGGTTTTAGGTGACCTTTCCAGATACTTTCTTCCTTGAAGGAAGTTCTTTTTTTGGTTGTTATTATAAAGCATAGCCTACATTTTATTGCCAGTTCTTTTCTTTTCTGAAGGATAAGAAATTTAATACCAAGAGACCATAGTAAGTAAAATTTTTATTTGAAATCCTTAAGTCATCCATACATTTTTCATAAGCTTTTTATAAACATCTTTAACCATTCTAGCTTTTCCAGGTAGAGTTAACAGTAACAAGTTATTTGATTATAATCACAGTCTGAATAATGTAAATAAGTTGAAATTAGTTGACAAGTAATTGATATTCACAAATGAAAAGGTTCCCGTGGTAATCAATGCATAGCTACAGCTGGTTGAAGGGGACCAAATCCATTGAAGAGGCGATTTGGTTCCATTTTACCAGCTCTAGCAAAGCATTGTAGTACTGCTAGTATGGAATCCAAAACAGTTGGTAAAATTACAGTCATGGACCTTCTACAAGTGTTAGAAATTATCATACCAATGCTTCAGTCACCGAATGTCAAATTTTCCATTGTGAAGTCACTTTCCTACTGTTTTCCTGCGCTTAATGGTTTAAAAGTCTTTTCCTTTTAACACATTACTGCATTAAGGAATGATCAATGTACATCTTTGTTTTCAACATCTTTGCTTCTTTTTCTAATCTTGTCCACAGCCGAAGTCTTTGCTTAATTCTTACATGTAGACAATAAGCTGTTTCAAAACCAATAGTATTTAAAGGAACAAATAGACCTTGATGTATTTTAGAGTAATGTTTTCCATTTATCTTTAGACAGTAAACCAGATTACTTAAGTAGGTAAGCTAAAAGCTTGGGGAAGAGTTCTGTTAGTCACCCCCTTCTACTGCCACTGCTTCTTTTAGCATTATAGTTGACAGCTAATGCAAATTATTGATGGGTGTAGGAACATCAATGGCCTTAAGAAAGTACCTCTGCCCTTTGAGTTATAAATAGATCACATGTGTATTCAGTGTATTGCTTGGACTTGTGTCGAAAGGAACTACCGTACATGCCAGTTTTTCTTTGTTTTTGCGTACGTAGTGTTACTAATCATAGCTTAGTAATTTAACCCTTTTAAAGGTCTGTTTCCTTGACTAAGTTCGCTCTCATTTTGGGTACAGATTGCCTAGTTACTTCTCATTATCGACTTAGTAATACATGGTGGTTAGTTACAATCCATGAATACAAGTATTAAAATCTATCGTGTGAATAATACTTGAAAAATCAGAGTAAAATTTTGTTATAATATGGTTTTACTGTTGATTTCAATATCCTGGGAGGGGTGTCTTCTTGCATAAAAGTTTGATAAGTTATAATTTGCCTATAAAGTTAAGTGCTCTCAGAGAAATATGGAGTAGAAAAATATTCCTTACAGTTACTGTTTTAAACTAAACTGGGAGGTCAGCACTAATTCTGGCAATATGCAAATGATTCTTGTACTAAGTATATTCTTCGTCTCTTGGTTGGTAAGTATCATACTGCTGGTGAAATTAATGTAACTACGATTCTTTTTCATCATTTATTCTAGTAGAAGTGAAACAGGTGTTAAACTGCCTGAACTTCAGTGCTGAAGATAGCAATAACACTGGCTTCTATTTTTACTAGTTATATGGGAGCTGTTTAGCAGATCCAGTTGCTCAAGTGTGCTTTTGGATGGCAGTTCAGTTTCATATACTGGCCATATCGGGGCAAGGAGAGGCCATGGGAAAAAAATAGTACAGCATTTGATAATGTCAGCATCTGTTATCCCTGTCAGGGAGACAGTTGAAATGTTTGAGTTATACCAGTGTCAGCAGATGCCCAGAGTTTAATATGTACTCAGTTAAAAATGAACAGCTGATCTAAGTGATAGATGTGACATTTTAGAGTGATTGAAAATACTCTTAGATAAGTTAAACTTGGAAGCACCAGAATCAGTATATAATTTTACTTTTAAAAATGAATAGCATGTCATTTTATTTTCTAAGGATTATTTATATCGTTTTAATATTATAGCAAAGAGATTCTTAGTTGCTGGGATGTTTGAGGATTATTAAACAACTTGTATACCTATAGAATGACTAATATAATTGTTTATTATAAAACACGAGTAATACTCTTTGAGTATTTTTATAGAAGAGCCTCTACTTTTGAGGTATATATTTTGAGTTCTAGGTATTTAGGACCTGTACAGGTAAACTTACCAAATAGACATGAATCGTTGTCATTCTGTTTTGTGGATGATCAAAAGGGCTAAGCTTTGAACTAATTTCTTTGAAAATACAGAATTATAAAATTATGTGCCTTTTATAATTTCCAATAAACATGCAGTAACATATATGATGCCATGTGTTATAGTCATTTTCATTGTAATCTGATAAAATGAAAATCATCTTTGTATTAACTAGTTGTCTTATTAAAAACAGAGAGAAAATGAACTGTAGTTAAACTTAGTCATTTCCATTTAATTTCTGATACAAAAAATTTAAAATATGCTTTTTATACATGTATAAATATTTCAGTTGAAATAATACTTTTGGTAAGAAATGGTTAGAATATGTGAATACTACTCTTTCTTTTTTTCTGACTTTGTCATTAGTAGCGTAAAACAGGTACTGCTTATAAATTTTGCTAACAGCATTTGGAATTTTAAAAAAAAACTACAAACTGCATGAAATAAAAGTATTTTGATATTTCTAAACAATGGATTGATCATGTTTAGAGAAATTGAATTGTAATTGCATAGTACCAATAAAAACAGTTATTTGATCTGTATGAATTGGTTCTTGACTACAGTGCTTTCATTTTACATGCCCTCTTTGGAGAAAGCAAATTCAAAGATAATACAGATAGTAAATTAATTTATTTTAAATATTTGGTAGTCTATTACCAATATACCCTGCTGACTTACAGCTGTGGACCAGAATTTTGTCATTTTTCATGCTTAAATCTTACATTTTAATTAATTTTAAGTTTTAACTTCACATTTGAAGTAGAGATTGGATTAAGACCCTGATAAACTTGAGAAGGAAGGACAAGGGCCACTATATTTGTAGCTGTCAGAAAAGAAAGCCTTTTTACAACAACAAAACTTTTGGTCAGAAATTCCTCTAATATTAATAGATTATACATTTATCAAAATGAGAAGAAATAGCTTATCATGTGAATGAAACTAGCTCTTAATATCTTATTTTTCTATACAAATCAGTGAGCCCTACTAATGAGATATACTTAAATTAAGATTAAATTGTGGAGACAGAAAATAGGTCATGTGTATTCCTCATTCTTTTGTGCTAGTAATACTATTTTCCCTTTTGCAGTCAAATTTTAATAATGAGAGTACTTAATTTAAAAATGTAAGATGTATGTTTTAAACTTAGATAATTTAAAAGGAGTTTCATGATAATTGAAATCTACTTCACTGGATCTTCTTTTCCTTCATGAAATAAAAACTTTAGGGATAGTTTCTATCTATAAGTAGTAGATAACCTTTTTTTATTTTTGGTGTTAGTATTGCCAAAGGTCATCTGTTCATGAGTAGGTTAATTTACCATATGAAGGTCATTCACGTAGAAAGAAGCAAGAACTTCTTTTAGCTCAGTTTAATTCTCTCTTGGTGGTCTATTGCCTACCAAAAATACATACTTCTTTACATTCCATAGCATTGTATGTTCATATGGGTACATAAAGAAGTATGTACTCTGAGTAGGTATTACTAAGTTGTTAGCTGTAAAAACATGAAATATTTTATTTTCTTATTTGTTAGTGAAACATTCAGCTTACTGATGTAGAGCAATGGTAAATCATTTGCAGAGACCAATGTATCGAAGACTAAATTTTGTAACAAGTTTACCTGAAGCATGGCATTAACGGTTCCGTATTCTTGGTGGACATAGACATTCCTAGACATTTGACCAGTTATCTGTTGAACTTTGTCCTGGTTTGATTCTTTTTGCAAGAGATTCATAGAATCAGTGTAGTGTTACAGAGTGTATTTCAGAAACTTAAGATCAGCCTAGTGTTTCTTCAGTCTTCAGGGTGAATTTCTTCTTTTTTTGTAGTCTGCTTCTAGATCCTACAGGTAGATAGTAATTAATTAAATTGAAATTTTTTTTTTTTTTTTTTACAAACTAGATATCTTACTCAAAACCTAACAAATTAACAGTAACTATTTCTGATATTGACTCTGGAAGGTGAAACAACAAGGAGAAAAACCAGGATGAGTGTGGATGAATTGAACTTTTAAAGATTATGAATTTTTGTTAGTGTTTTATAAGGTCACAGATAAGGACTCATGATCATTTGAAAATTTGTCATTCTTTTTTCTTTATTGGTTTCTTACCTGAATTTTGCACTTTGGTGCTTCTCTTTGGGTTAAATACAATTATGGGTTGAATACAAATTCAAATAGATGTAGAAGTATCTAATTTTGGTGAGTTTAAGTTGTTTTGATTCTTTAATCTTTTTAGTATAAAGGATAACTGTCAGAATCATCAACTTTTACAAAGTATCACTTCAAAGAACTGAAAGGTTTTAGTCTATGAGCACCTGGGTTTTATTTACCTTGATGATTTAGCATGAAAAGAAATTATAGTTGGTAAGTAGCCTTCAGTTATTATGGTATTAGAAGATTAATTTAAAACCTCAAGAAATTTTCAGATTTGGCAAAGGAGAAAAAAAAAGGGCAGGGATAGTAGAATTTCTGCAGCTTGTGACAAAAAGCTAGTGCAGCTTATAGAGAGCAAATCAGAATGTGGCAGTAGCTAGTCCAGCACTACAGCAGTTTCAGCAATGCAGCATTAGAATTACACCGTGCACGTTCTGATTTATTTTTGTGGCCAATTAATAGTAAGCATTCAGAAGTATTTTATGATCTGCCAAGTTTCTTGGTTGACTAAACCTTGAAATAGAAGCTAATAGTTTTAGAAAATAAGTATACTTTGGAAGCAGGATATGACTTACTAGAGATGCAAAATCATCACTTAATCTGAAACAATAATGACTAAATCTTTAATAATGTAAATGACAGTAATGTATTTGTACATTTTTAAGATCAAAAGTTACTGCCATGGTATTTGAACAATATTCCTTTTTACACTACATTAGCTCTCAACTTGAATTGTGAAATTAGGCTATGGTTAGATAGAATTTAATTTAACAATGAGAACATATATCAAGTCAATAATAGGTAAGCATGCAGAAAGTCATAAGCATCCTTAAAAGTACAGGCCTGTGGTGCTCGGTTACCTGTAAGCTTAGTGTCATGCAGCATTTGCAGCAGGAAGAAAGGTAATGACCTAGAGAATCACATCAGCAGCAGCCATCTCATCTTGATTGTTCGTTCACTCTATTCGCTGATTCAGCATTTCTTTTCATGAGCCCGGTGAAGGAAGGGGATGTATCAGTGAACACAGAACCTCACCTTTTAAGATAAATTTGAAAAACAAACGAGCAAACAAAAAACAAGCTTACTTTTCCCTCTCCTCCCCTCTTCCCTTTACCCAAAAAAAAAAAAAAAAACCCCACCAACAAAAAAACTCTACAATAAAATTGAATCAGTGTTGGCCATCTGATTTGGAATGTCATATAACACTCTTGCACAGTTATGTATGGAAAGTTAAGCAATCAAAAAGGTTGCTACAAAGGCCAAGAAAATGAACCTAGCTTTCATTCTGAAGATGAAATTCTTCAGAAGAGGGGAAAAAGTTGGCAGAAGTTAATTTTATAGTCTAAAAAAGACAAAAAAAAAAACAAACCAGAACCCAAAACACACCTTATTCCCCCCAAATAACTGTAAACATTCACCCTGTTTTTCTTTGCCCTCCAGAATACATTGGGTTCTTCTGACTTCTTAGGAAATAGTCTGCATCTGTCTTGCTTTTAGATTTTTTTTTTTTTTTTTTTTTTTTTTTTTGGTTTTTAGTTTCCAGGATTAAATAGTAGATCTGTAGTGAAGCTACCTTGTCACATCCAGAGGTCAAGTCTGCAAGCGAGGTCAGGACTTCCACATGGTCACTACGAGGCTAACTTATATTCTTCCTCAGTGACCACAGGCTAAACTGCTACAGCTTTATAGGCAGCTAAGCATTTGAAACATGCACTCCCAGGCAAACAGGCTCTCTTGTGCCTCTCTCTTCCCTGACCATATTTAGTCAACCATAGCAAAAAATAGCCTCTCAGCTGTCGATTGTCGATCCAAAAGCTGAGGAAGCCTTAATCTTGCTTTCTGCCTATTGATTGTTCATCCTGTGGTCCAAACACTGCTTTGCCATTTGTCCTGCCCCCCACTTTTTTTTGGGGGGGGGTAAGCACTGCCAAATAAAGCGGTCTCTCATGTTTCCACTTACATTTCCCAGATTTTCACTGAGCTTGCGCTGAGACTAGGAAAGCCTGATGCACTGTCACTATACTTAGAAGCACTGCAGAGAAAAAAGGAAAGAGGAAAAAAATTACCCGGGCTAGTAGCAAGACAATCTTTAGACAGTTATGGAACAGGTGAAGTCCCTCTGCCGCCAAAATATATTTTATAACCTGATTTTTTGATTGATAAAAAGTTATGGATGGTGATATATTACATAGCTAATGGCCTGAAAGAATTTTGTAGGGTTGTCTTTAGAGCTAGTTGTTGCCATATACATGCTTTTAAAATTTATTGAATAGTATTTGAATGGAAAATGTATAGAAATGGTAGGTAGGACCTGTATATTGGTGGTGGAGAGACACCATTAGGGGAGAAGAAAATAGTATGTAAATGATTTCTTGGAAGTGCTACTTAAAACAATTCACTGTCAATTTCAGTTAATTTTTTTTAATAATGCTTTGGT